>NC_140990.1:183505782-184084507 GCF_052327205.1 Somniosus microcephalus
GAGTAATGGGGCAGGGGGAAGGGAGGGGGAGTGATGGGGCAGGGGGAAGGGAGGGGGAGTGATGGAGCAGGGGGAAGGGAGGGGGAGTGATGGAACAGGGGGAAGGGAGTGGGAGTGATGGAGCAGGGGGAAGGGAGGGGGAGTGATGGGGCAGGGGGAAGGGAGGGGGAGTGATGGGGCAGGGGGAAGGGAGGGGAGTGATGGGGCAGGGGGAAGGGAGGGGGAGTGATGGGGCAGGGGGAAGGGAGGGGAGTGATGGGGCAGGGGGAAGGGAGGGGGAGTGATGGGGCAGGGGGAAGGGGGGGGAGTGATGGGCAGGGGGAAGGGAGGGGGAGTGATGGGCAGGGGGAAGGGAGGGGAGTGATGGGCAGGGAGTAGGGGGGGGAGTGATGGAGCAGGGGAAGGAGGGGGAGTGATGGGGCAGGGGGAAGGGAGGGGGAGTGTTGGAGCAGGGGGAAGGGAGGGGGAGTGATGAGGCAGGGGGAAGGAGGGGGAGTGATGGGGAAGAGTGGGGGAGTGATGGAGCAAGGGGAAGGGAGGGGGAGTGATGGGGCAGGGGGAAGGGAGGGGGAGTGATGGGGCAGGGGGAAGGGAGGGGGGGTGATGGAGCAGGGGGAAGGGAGGGGGAGTGATGGGGCAGGGGGAAGGGAGGGGGAGTGATGGGGAAGGGAGGGGGAGTGATGGAGCAGGGGGAAGGGAGGGGGAGTGATGAGGCAGGGGGAAGGGAGGAGGAGTGATGGGGAAGAGTGGGGGAGTGATGGAGCAAGGGGAAGGGAGGGGGAGTGATGGGGGAGGGGGAAGGGAGGGGGAGTGATGGGACAGGGAGGGGAAGTGATGGGGCAGGGGGAAGGGAGGGGGAGTGATGGAGCAGGGGAAGAGCGGGGGAGTGATGGGGGAGGGGGAAGGGAGGGGGAGTGATGGGGAAGGGAGGGGAAGTGATGGTGCAGGGGGAAGGGAGGGGGAGTGATGGAGCAGGGGGAAGGGCGGGGGAGTGATGGGGGAGGGAGGGCGAGTGATGGGGGAGGGAGGGGGAGTAATGGGAGAGGGAGGGGAGTGATGGGGAAGGGAGGGGGAGTGATGGGGAAGGGAGGGGAAGTGATGGGGCAGGGGGAAGGGAGGGGGAGTGATGGGGAGGGGGAAGGGAGGGGGAGTGACGGGGAAGGGAGGGGGAGTGATGGGGCAGGGGGAAGGGAGGGGGAGTGATGGGGCAGGGGGAAGGGAGGGGGAGTGACGGAGCAGGGGGAAGGGAGGGGGAGTGATGGAGCAGGGGGAAGGGAGGGGAGTGATGGGGAAGGGAGGGGGAGTGATGGAGCAAGGGAAAGGGAGGGGGAGTGATGGGGAAGGGAGGGGAAGTGATGGGGCAGGGGGAAGGGAGGGGGAGTGATGGAGCAGGGGGAAGGGAGGGGGAGTGATGGAGCAGGGGGAAGGGAGGGGGAGTGATGGAGCAAGGGGCAGGGAGGGGGAGTGATGGAGCAGGGGGAAGGGAGGGGGAGTGATGGAGCAGGGGGAAGGGAGGGGGAGTGATGGTGCAGGGGGAAGGGACGGGGAGTGATGGAGCAGGGGGAAGGGAGGGGGAGTGATGGAGCAGGGGGAAGGGAGGGGAGTGATGGAGCAGGGGGAAGGGAGGGGGAGTGATGGAGCAAGGGGAAGGGACGGGGAGTGATGGAGCAGGGGGAAGGGGGGGGAGTGATGGGCAGGGAGAAGGGAGGGGGAGTGATGGGCAGGGGGAAGGGAGGGGGAGTGATGGGGCAGGGGGAAGGGAGGGGGAGTGATGGAGCAGGGGGAAGGGAGGGGGAGTGATGGAGCAGGGGGAAGGGAGGGGGAGTGATGGAGCAGGGGGAAGGGAGGGGGAGTGATGGAGCAGGGGGAAGGGAGGGGGAGTGATGGAGCAGGGGGAAGGGAGGGGGAGTGATGGGGAAGGGAGGGGAAGTGATGGGGCAGGGGGAAGGGAGGGGGAGTGATGGGGCAGGGGGAAGGGAGGGGGAGTGATGGAGCAGGGGGAAGGGAGGGGGAGTGATGGGGCAGGGGGAAGGGAGGGGGAGTGATGGGGAAGGGAGGGGGAGTGATGGAGCAGGGGGAAGGGAGGGGGAGTGATGAGGAAGGGAGGGGGAGTGATGGGGAAGAGTGGGGGAGTGATGGAGCAAGGGGAAGGGAGGGGGAGTGATGGGGCAGGGGGAAGGGAGGGGGAGTGATGGAGCAGGGGGAAGGGAGGGGGGAGTGATGGAGCAGGGGGAAGGGAGGGGGAGTGATGGGGCAGGGGGAAGGGAGGGGGAGTGATGGGGCAGGGGGAAGGGAGGGGGAGTGATGGAGCAGGGGGAAGGGAGGGGGAGTGATGGAGCAGGGGGAAGGGAGGGGGAGTGATGGGGCAGGGGGAAGGGAGGGGGAGTGATGGAGCAGGGGGAAGGGAGGGGGAGTGATGGAGCAGGGGGAAGGGAGGGGGAGTGATGGAGCAGGGGGAAGGGAGGGGAGTGATGGGGAAGGGAGGGGAAGTGATGGGGCAGGGGGAATGGAGGGGGAGTGATGGGGCAGGGGGAAGGGAGGGGGAGTGATGGAGCAGGGGGAAGGGAGGGGGAGTGATGAGGCAGAGGAAGGGAGGGGGAGTGATGGGGAAGAGTGGGGGAGTGATGGAGCAAGGGGAAGGGAGGGGGAGTGATGGGGAGGGGGAAGGGAGGGGGAGTGATGGGGAAGGGAGGGGATGTGATGGGGCAGGGGGAAGGGAGGGGGAGTGATGGAGCAGGGGGAAGGGCGGGGGAGTGAAAGGGGAGGGGGAAGGGAGGGGGAGTGATGGGGAAGGGAGGGGAAGTGATGGGGCCGGGGGAAGGGAGGGGGAGTGATGGAGCAGGGGGAGGGGCGGGGGAGTGATGGGGGAGGGAGGGGGAGTGATGGGAGAGGGAGGGGAGTGATGGGGAAGGGAGGGGGAGTGATGGGGAAGTGATGGGGCAGGGGGAAGGGAGGGGGAGTGATGGAGCAAGGGGAAGGGACGGGGAGTGATGGAGCAGGGGGAAGGGGGGGGAGTGATGGGCAGGGAGAAGGGAGGGGGAGTGATGGGCAGGGGGAAGGGAGGGGGAGTGATGGGGCAGGGGGAAGGGAGGGGGAGTGATGGAGCAGGGGGAAGGGAGGGGGAGTGATGGAGCAGGGGGAAGGGAGGGGGAGTGATGGAGCAGGGGGAAGGGAGGGGGAGTGATGGAGCAGGGGGAAGGGAGGGGGAGTGATGCAGCAGGGGGAAGGGAGGGGGAGTGATGGAGCAGGGGGAAGGGAGGGGGAGTGATGGAGCAGGGGGAAGGGAGGGGGAGTGATGGAGCAGGGGGAAGGGAGGGGGAGTGATGGAGCAGGGGGAAGGGAGGGGGAGTGATGGGGAAGGGAGGGGAAGTGATGGGGCAGGGGGAAGGGAGGGGGAGTGATGGGGCAGGGGGAAGGGAGGGGGAGTGATGGAGCAGGGGGAAGGGAGGGGGAGTGATGGGGCAGGGGGAAGGGAGGGGGAGTGATGGGGAAGGGAGGGGGAGTGATGGAGCAGGGGGAAGGGAGGGGGAGTGATGAGGAAGGGAGGGGGAGTGATGGGGAAGAGTGGGGGAGTGATGGAGCAAGGGGAAGGGAGGGGGAGTGATGGGGCAGGGGGAAGGGAGGGGGTGATGGAGCAGGGGGAAGGGAGGGGGAGTGATGGAGCAGGGGGAAGGGAGGGGGAGTGATGGGGCAGGGGGAAGGGAGGGGGAGTGATGGGGCAGGGGGAAGGGAGGGGGAGTGATGGAGCAGGGGGAAGGGAGGGGGAGTGATGGAGCAGGGGGAAGGGAGGGGGAGTGATAGGGCAAGGGGAAGGGAGGGGGAGTGATGGAGCAGGGGGAAGGGAGGGGGAGTGATGGAGCAGGGGGAAGGGAGGGGGAGTGATGGAGCAGGGGGAAGGGAGGGGAGTGATGGGGAAGGGAGGGGAAGTGATGGGGCAGGGGGAATGGAGAGGGAGTGATGGGGCAGGGGGAAGGGAGGGGGAGTGATGGAGCAGGGGGAAGGGAGGGGGAGTGATGAGGCAGAGGAAGGGAGGGGGAGTGATGGGGAAGAGTGGGGGAGTGATGGAGCAGGGGGAAGGGAGGGGGAGTGATGGGGAAGGGAGGGGATGTGATGGGGCAGGGGGAAGGGAGGGGGAGTGATGGAGCAGGGGGAAGGGCGGGGGAGTGATGGGGGAGGGGGAAGGGAGGGGGAGTGATGGGGAAGGCAGGGGAAGTGATGGGGCCGGGGGAAGGGAGGGGGAGTGATGGAGCAGGGGGAGGGGCGGGGGAGTGATGGGGGAGGGAGGGGGAGTGATGGGAGAGGGAGGGGAGTGATGGGGAAGGGAGGGGGAGTGATGGGGAAGTGATGGGGCAGGGGGAAGGGAGGGGGAGTGATGGGGGAGGGGGAAGGGAGGGGGGAGTGACGGGGAAGGGAGGGGTAGTGATGGGGCAGGGGGAAGGGAGGGGGAGTGATGGGGCAGGGGGAAGGGAGGGGGAGTGACGGAGCAGGGGGAAGGGAGGGGGAGTGATGGAGCAAGGGAAAGGGAGGGGGAGTGATGGGGAAGGGAGGGGAAGTGATGGGGCAGGGGGAAGGGAGGGGGAGTGATGGAGCAGGGGGAAGGGAGGGGGAGTGATGGAGCAGGGGGAAGGGAGGGGGAGTGATGGTGCAGGGGGAAGGGACGGGGAGTGATGGAGCAGGGGGAAGGGAGGGGGAGTGATGGAGCAGGGGGAAGGGAGGGGGAGTGATGGAGCAGGGGGAAGGGAGGGGGAGTGATGGAGCAAGGGGAAGGGACGGGGAGTGATGGAGCAGGGGGAAGGGACGGGGAGTGATGGAGCAAGGGGAAGGGAGGGGGAGTGATGGAGCAAGGGAAAGGGAGGGGGAGTGATGGGGAAGGGAGGGGAAGTGATGGGGCAGGGGGAAGGGAGGGGGAGTGATGGGGCAGGGGGAAGGGAGGGGGAGTGATGGGGCAGGGGGAAGGGAGGGGGAGTGATGGGGAAGGGAGGGGGAGTGATGGAGCAGGGGGAAGGGAGGGGGAGTGATGAGGCAGGGGGAAGGGAGGGGGAGTGATGGGGAAGAGTGGGGGAGTGATGGAGCAAGGGGAAGGGAGGGGGAGTGATGGGGCAGGGGGAAGGGAGGGGAAGTGATGGGGCAGGGGGAAGGGAGGGGGAGTGATGGGGCAGGGGGAAGGGAGGGGGAGTGATGGAGCAGGGGGAAGGGAGGGGGAGTGATGGGGCAGGGGGAAGGGAGGGGGAGTGATGGGGAAGGGAGGGGGAGTGATGGAGCAGGGGGAAGGGAGGGGGAGTGATGAGGAAGGGAGGGGGAGTGATGGGGAAGAGTGGGGGAGTGATGGAGCAAGGGGAAGGGAGGGGGAGTGATGGGGCAGGGGGAAGGGAGGGGGTGATGGAGCAGGGGGAAGGGAGGGGGAGTGATGGAGCAGGGGGAAGGGAGGGGGAGTGATGGGGCAGGGGGAAGGGAGGGGGAGTGATGGGGCAGGGGGAAGGGAGGGGGAGTGATGGAGCAGGGGGAAGGGAGGGGGAGTGATGGAGCAGGGGGAAGGGAGGGGGAGTGATGGGGCAAGGGGAAGGGAGGGGGAGTGATGGAGCAGGGGGAAGGGAGGGGGAGTGATGGAGCAGGGGGAAGGGAGGGGGAGTGATGGAGCAGGGGGAAGGGAGGGGAGTGATGGGGAAGGGAGGGGAAGTGATGGGGCAGGGGGAATGGAGAGGGAGTGATGGGGCAGGGGGAAGGGAGGGGGAGTGATGGAGCAGGGGGAAGGGAGGGGGAGTGATGAGGCAGAGGAAGGGAGGGGGAGTGATGGGGAAGAGTGGGGGAGTGATGGAGCAGGGGGAAGGGAGGGGGAGTGATGGGGAAGGGAGGGGATGTGATGGGGCAGGGGGAAGGGAGGGGGAGTGATGGAGCAGGGGGAAGGGCGGGGGAGTGATGGGGGAGGGGGAAGGGAGGGGGAGTGATGGGGAAGGCAGGGGAAGTGATGGGGCCGGGGGAAGGGAGGGGGAGTGATGGAGCAGGGGGAGGGGCGGGGGAGTGATGGGGGAGGGAGGGGGAGTGATGGGAGAGGGAGGGGAGTGATGGGGAAGGGAGGGGGAGTGATGGGGAAGTGATGGGGCAGGGGGAAGGGAGGGGGAGTGATGGGGGAGGGGGAAGGGAGGGGGAGTGACGGGGAAGGGAGGGGTAGTGATGGGGCAGGGGGAAGGGAGGGGGAGTGATGGGGCAGGGGGAAGGGAGGGGGAGTGACGGAGCAGGGGGAAGGGAGGGGGAGTGATGGAGCAAGGGAAAGGGAGGGGGAGTGATGGGGAAGGGAGGGGAAGTGATGGGGCAGGGGGAAGGGAGGGGGAGTGATGGAGCAGGGGGAAGGGAGGGGGAGTGATGGAGCAGGGGGAAGGGAGGGGGAGTGATGGTGCAGGGGGAAGGGACGGGGAGTGATGGAGCAGGGGGAAGGGAGGGGGAGTGATGGAGCAGGGGGAAGGGAGGGGGAGTGATGGAGCAGGGGGAAGGGAGGGGGAGTGATGGAGCAAGGGGAAGGGACGGGGAGTGATGGAGCAGGGGGAAGGGACGGGGAGTGATGGAGCAAGGGGAAGGGAGGGGGAGTGATGGAGCAAGGGAAAGGGAGGGGGAGTGATGGGGAAGGGAGGGGGAGTGATGGAGCAGGGGGAAGGGAGGGGGAGTGATGAGGCAGGGGGAAGGGAGGGGGAGTGATGGGGAAGAGTGGGGGAGTGATGGAGCAAGGGGAAGGGAGGGGGAGTGATGGGGCAGGGGGAAGGGAGGGGGAGTGATGGGGCAGGGGGAAGGGAGGGGGAGTGATGGGGCAGGGGGAAGGGAGGGGGAGTGATGGGGCAGGGGGAAGGGAGGGGGAGTGATGGGGCAGGGGGAAGGGAGGGGGCGTGATGGAGCGGGGGGAAGGGAGGGGGAGTAATGGAGCAGGGGGCGGGTGTGATGGGGTCACGGGGCAGGGAGAGGATGTGATGTGGTCAGGGTTGGGTTGTGATGGGGTCAGTGAGTGCGATGGGGTCAGGGGACAGGGAGGGGGCGTGAGTGGGTCAGGGGGCAGCGAGTGGTTGTGATGGGTCGGAGGGCAGGGAGGGTGTGTGATGGGGTCAGGGGGCAGGGAGGGGTGTGATGGGGTCAGGGGGCAGGGAGGGGGAATGATGGGGTCACGGGGCAGGGAGGGGGTGTGATGGGGTCATGTGAGTGTGCAGTTGACACCCTCACTTCAAGCTCCCAGAAATCCAAGTCTGTCCCTCATTAAATCTCCTTATCTTTCTTGGCTGCAGTGGAAACAGTCCCAGTATCTCCAGTCTCTCCTGATAACTATTGTTTCCCATCACTGTCATCATCCTGGTGACTCTGTGCTGTACACTGTCTATGGTGTTAATGTCCTTTCTATAATTGGGTGCCAAAAACAGCCCTAAAATGCCACTTTTTATAGAACCCAAATTTAAATTGGCTTCTTTAATGGGTTTTTCTCCCTGCACTTGCACTTTAGGGGAATTCTATATTTGAACCCAGTGGCCTCTGTTCATCCACACCCTTCAGTGTCTCTTCATTCATCGAATGGCCTACTCCTGCTCCTATCTTCTATGTTTCTATGTTCACTCCCATTCCCTGTTTTCCCTCTGAAAATGTATTACCTCTCACCTCTCCACATTAAACTGGATCTGCCCCCTCTCTGCCCATTCCACTAACCTGCCTGTTTTCCTGAGATCTTTCACGCTCCTCCTCACTGTTGAATGCTCTGGGATATTTCAGAGAGATGGGATCAGAGGCTGTATAAACGCGAGTATTAATATCACTGATGTTAACCATCCTCTCACTCTGCACAGGATAAATGGCAACCTTGTTGCCTTGAAGGTGATTAAGATGCAGGAAGAAGAAGGTGTTCCTTTCACAGCAATCCGTGAGGGTAGGTACAGAGTGAGGGTGTGTTATATATACGGTAAATCACTCCAGTGGGGGATGGTACAGAGTGAGGGTGTGTTATATATACCGTAAATCGCTCCAGTGGGGAATGGTACAGAGTGAGGGTGTGTTATATATACCGTAAATCGCTCCAGTGGGGGATGGTACAGAGTGAGGGTGTGTTATATATACCGTAAATCGCTCCAGTGGGGGATGGTACAGAGTGAGTGTATGTTATATATACGGTAAATCACTCCAGTGGGGGATGGTACAGAGTGAGGGTGTGTTATATATACGGTAAATCACTCCAGTGGGGAATGGTACAGAGTGAGGGTGTGTTATATATACGGTAAATCACTCCAGTGGGGGATGGTACAGAGTGAGGGTGTGTTATATATACCGTAAATAAATCACTTCAGTGGGGGATGGTACAGAGAGAGAGGGTGTGTTATATATACCGTAAATCGGTATGGTGAGGAGCTGGGTCAGTGTGAGTGCTGCATGAAAACAGGAGGGGCTTGCTGTTCTAAATTACCCTTTTTCTATTCCTGAAAATATCCCGTCTCCGATGCTTTCCTCTGTTTCCAGCGTCCCTGCTGAAGGGTTTAAAGCACAGCAATATCGTGCTTCTGCACGACATCATCCACACGCAGGAGACCCTGACCTTCGTCTTTGAATATGTGGTGAGTGACCACCGCCCAGCAGCGAGGGAGTGAATCGTGTGTGTAACCAAATAGAACCATCGCGCGGAAATTCCACATCAGGACTCGGTATTCAGAAGCACAAGTGAAAGGCCAAAATACTCTTAATGCCACTGAGGTTGGAGAGAGTAGGAAGTGTAATTCAATCATTAGTGAGTAAGTGACGCCAAGGTTAGTATTTCAAAGCCTACAGTTTGTAGGAGTGAGGAGCTCCCCAACTTTGATGTCCTGAGTTAACAACAACTTGCACCTTTAACATAGTGAAATGTCCCAAGGCAGTTCACAGGAGTATTATCAGACACAATTTGACACCGAGCCATATAAGGAGATAATAGAACCCGTGGCCAAAAGCTTGGTAGAAGAGGTAGGTTTTAAGGAGCATCATAAAAGAGGAGAGAGAGCTAGAAAGGCGGGGTGGTTTACAGAGAGGATTCCAGAACTTAGGACCATGGCAGCTGAAGGCAAGGCAATCAATAGTGGAGCGATTAAAATCAGGGATGCGCAAAAGGCCAGACTTGGAGGAACACAGAGTTCTCATGACACTGCGATAAGTCTTGATTTCCACACACGTAGCAGGAGGATTGGAACATAGGACCAGCAGGAGGCTATTCAGCCCCTCGAGCCTGTTCTGCCATTCAGTTAGGTCATGGCTGATCTGAACTCCAACTGGGAATGGCACACAGGTTGCTGACTGCGAAGTAGCTGTACACATGCACAGTAGTATTGTGCTGATAGACCTGTCGTAGAACAACAGTATGCATTCAGTCACAGGTCCCACATGAAGAACATGGCGGAAGTTTGCAACATGCAGGGAGCGAAGGAGTTTGGGAGGGGGAAATAGAAACCATGGTCAAAGAGATAGATTGGTGTGCCACAGGGCTGGGTATAGTGGCTGATTGACTGGCCTGGGATGATGAAGAGAAGATGAGTGTACTACACCTGGGATCAAGGTGAAGAACAAGTAGACATATTTACTTGCACTTGTTTGAAGAGGTTTGTGACTAAGGAAGTTTCTTTGTATTTTGAGTTGGAGTGGTGGGGTCAGGGGACAGGGATGGGGTTTTTTGTCCCAAGTGAGAAGGACCAAAAGTTCAGCCTGTGGCCTATGACTGGAGATTTCCCAGATCGGGGTTGAAGTTGTGCAGATATTTGCAAATGACGATAAGGATCTTGAAATCAATTCAGCGAGGAGCAGGAAACCAGTGCAGTTTGGTGGGGACAGGAGTGCTGGGTATGTGGGAGAAGTTCTGGATTAGTTGTACTTTGCCTTGGGTGGGAGCGGGGAGTCTAGCAGCAAGAGTGTCAGAGCAATCAACCCTGGAGGCATTGACACAAGTTGGATGAGATGGGGGCAATGTCTTGGGGTGCGCAAGAAAGCGGTTTGGTGATGGGGTGTATGTAGGGTTTAAAGCACAAATATGGGGTTGAATACAACACTGAGATTGTGCTGGTGGGTTATATCGGTGTGGGCAACCAGAGAGGTTGATAGTTGGACTCAGAAGCATATCATTGCTGGTGAGATCTGTACAAAATGGCTTCACACAGGCTGATAGTTTGAGCAGACAGAGGGGCGGAAGGAGGGGATTTTGAAATTAATAAGAACATTCCTGCCGATAGGGAAATGCTGAGAATGTCAGCAAGCAACTGGACAAAGACGGGGAAGTATATTTGTGATATGTACTTAAATAGTGTAACACCAGTATTTTGCAGGATTTGATCAGTACTGTTTGCACAATGGCAGTTAAACAGGCCTCTCTGTTCTGGCTGAGTCTGGTGTTATTTTGGTTCATAAAGAGACAATTTATCTCTTTCTCCCCTTAGCAAACTGACCTCGCACAGTACATGACCCAGCACCCGGGAGGGCTGCACACACACAATGTCAAGGTAAGGTGGGTTCAGGAGGTCCAGACCTTTGTTTCACTGCTCCTGTTAACAATTCTGACACTGTTAGAGGGTGAGCATGATCCACCAATGAACCACTGAGCAAGAGCTGACCCAGGAACACGTAAGTCTGCACAGGTGTGTGACTGATGGGCTGGAGTAACCGGCAATATCTCACCTAAACAGCACACCTCATTCTACTTTCTGTTAGTTTTATTCACCCTACAATTTTCACTGGTCCTTCCCTGAAGGCGCTGATAAAACTAGATTGAAGCTTCATTGGTGCTGGTCACTCCCTGGTTTATTGGTGCTGGTCACTCCCTGGTTTATTGGAGCTGGTCACTCCCTGGTTTATTGGTGCTGGTCATTCTCTGGTTTATTGGTGCTGGTCATTCTCTGGTCACTCTGGCTTATTGGTATTGGTCACTCTCTGGTTTATTGGTGCTGGTCACTCCCTGGTTTATTGGTGCTGGTCATTCTCTGGTTTATTGGTGTAGGTCACTCACTGGTTTATTGGTGCTGGTCATTCTCTGGTTTATTGGTGCTGGTCATTCTCTGGTTTATTGGCGCAGGTCATTCTATCGTTTATTGGTGCTGGTCACTCTCTGGTTCCATTGGTGCTGGTCACTCTCTGGTTTATTGGTGTATGTCACTCTGGTTGCATTGATGCTGGTCATTCTCTTTGTTTATTGGTGCTGGCCTCTCTCTTTGTTTATTGGTGCTGGTCACTCTCTCTGGTTTATTGGCGCTGGTCACTCTCTTTGTTTATTGGTGCTGGCCACTCTCTGGTTTATTGGTACTGGTCACTCTCTGGTTTATTGGTGCTGGTCACTCCCTGGTTTATTGGTGCTGGTCACTCTCTGGTTTATTGGTGCTGGTCACTCTCTAGTATATTGGTGTTTGTCACTCTTTTTTGGTGTTTGTCACTCTGGTATATTGGTGTTGGTCACTCTCTTTTGGTGTTGGTCACTCTCTGGTTTATTGGTGTTGGTCACTCTCTGGTTTATTGGTGTTGGTCAGATGGTTTATTGGTGCAGGTCACTCTGGTTTATTGGTGCTGGTCACTCTGGTTTATTGGTGTTGGTCACTCTCTGGTTTATTGGTGTTGGTCACTCTCTGGTTTATTGGTGCTGGTCACTCCCTGGTTTATTGGTGCTGGTCATTCTCTGGTTTATTGGTGGTGGTCACTCTCTGGTTTATTGGTGCTGGTCACTTTCTGGTTCATTGCTGCCGGTCACTCTGGTTCCATTGGTGCTGGTCACTTTCTGGTTTATTGGTGCTGGTCATTCTCTTGTTCATTGGTGCTGGCCACTCTCTGGTTTATTGGTGCTGGTCACTCCCTGGTTTATTGGTGCTGGTCATCCTATGGTTTATTCGTGCTGGTCACTCTCTGGTTCCATTGGTGTTGGTCACTGTCTGGTTTATTGGTGCTGGTCACTCTCTTTGTTTATTGGTGCTGGCCTCTCTCTTTGTTTATTGGTGCTGGTCACTCTCTCTGGTTTATTGGTGCAGGTCACTCTCTTTGTTTATTGGCGCTGGTCACTCTGGTTTATTGGTGCTGGTCACGCTCTGGTGTATTGTTGTTTGTCATTCTCTGGTTTATTGGTGCCGTTCACTCACTTTTTTATTGGTGTTGGTCACTGTCTGGTTTATTGGTGATGGCCACTCTCTTTGTTTATTGGTGCTGGCCTCTCTCTTTGTTTATTGGTGCTGGTCACTCTCTGGTTTATTGGTGCTGGTCACTCCCTGGTTTATTGGTGCTGGTCACTCCCTGGTTTATTGGTGCTGGTCATTCTCTGGTTTATTGGTGTAGGTCACTCCCTAGTTTATTGGTGCTGGCCATTCTCTGGTTTATTGGTGCTGGTCCTTCTCTGCTTTATTGGTGCTGGCCATTCTCTGGTTTATTGGTGTTGGTCACTCTCTGGTTTATTGGTTCTGGTCACTCTCTGGTTTATTGGTACTGGTCACCCTCTGGTTTATTGGTACTGGTCACTCACTGGTTTATTGGCGTTGGTCAGTCCCTGGTTTATTGGTGCTGGTCACTCCCTGGTTTATTGGTGTTGGTCATTCTCTGGTCACTCTGGTTTATTGGTACTGCTCACTCTCTGGTTTCTTGGTGCTGGTCACTCCCTGGTTTATTGGTGCTGGTCATTCTCTGGTTTATTGGTGTAGGTCACTCCCTGGTTTATTGGTGCTGGTCATTCTCTGGTTTATTGGAGCTGGTCACTCTCTGGTTCCATTGGTGCTTGTCACTCTCTGGTTGCATTGATGCTGGTCACTGTCTGGTTTATAGTTGCTGGTCACTCTCTTTGTTTACTGGTGCTGGTCACTTTCTTTGTTTATTGGTGCTGGCGTCTCTATTTGTTTATTGGTGCTGGCCTCTCTCTTTGATTATTGGTGCTGGTCACTCTCTCTGGTTTATTGGTGCTGGTCACTCTCTTTGTTTATTGGTGCTGGCCACTCTCTGGTTTATTGGTGCTGGTCACACTCTGGTGTACTGGTACTGGTCACTCTCTGGTTCCATTGGTCCTGGTCGCTCTCTGGTTCCATTGGTCCTGGTCGCTCTCTGGTTCCATTGGTCCTGGTCGCTCTCTGGTTTATTGGTGCTGGTCGCTCTCTGGTTTATTGGTGCTGGTCACTCTCTGGTGTATTGTTGTTTGTCATTCTCTGGTTTATTAGTGCCGTTCACTCTCTTTTTTTATTGGGGCTGGTCACTCTCTGGTTTATTGGTGCTGGTCACTCACTTGTTTATTGGTGCTGGTCACTCTCTGGTTTATTGTGCTGGTCACTCTCTTTGTTTATTGGTACTGGTCACTCTCTGGTTTATTGGTGAAGGTCACTCCTGGGTTTATTGGTACTGGTCGTTCTCTGGTTTATTGGTGCTGGTCGTTCTCTGGTTTATTGGAGTTGGTCACTCTCTGGTTCCATTGGTGCTTGTCACTCACTGGTTGCATTGATGCTGGTCACTGTCTGATTTATTGGTGCTGGTCACTCTCTTTGTTTATTGGTGCTGGTCACTCTCTATGTTTATTGGTGCTGGCCACTCTCTGGTTTATTGGTACTGGCCACTCTCTGGTTTATTGGTGCTGGTCATTCTCTGGTTTATTGGTACTGGCCACTCTCTGGCTTATTGGTGTTGGTCAGTCTCTGGTTTATTGGTGTTGGTCACTCTCTGGTTTATTGGTGTTGGTCAGATGGTTTATTGGTGCTGGTCACTCTCTGGTTTATTGGTGCTGGTCACTCTGGTTTATTGGTGTTGGTCACTCTCTGATTTATTGGTGTTGGTCACTCTCTGGTTTATTGGTGTTGGTCACTCCCTGGTTTATTGGTGCTGGTCACTCCCTGGTTTATTGGTGTTGGTCACTCTCTGGTTCCATTGGTGCTGGTCATTCTCTGGTTTATTGGTGGTGGTCACTCTCTGGTTTATTGGTGGTGGTCACTTTCTGGTTTATTGCTGCTGGTCAAGTTCTGGTTCATTGCTGCTGGTCACTCTGGTTCCATTGGTGCTGGTCACTTTCTGGTTTATTGGTGCTGGTCATTCTATGTTTTATTGGTGCTGGTCATTCTCTGGTTTATTGGTGCTGGCCACTCTCTGGTTTATAGGTGCAGGTCACTCCCTGGTTTATTGGTGCTGGTCATCCTATGGTTTATTGGTGCTGGTCACTCTCTGGTTCCATTGGTGCTGGTCACTCTGGTTTATTGGTGCTTGTCACTCTGGTTGCATTGATGCTGGTCACTGTCTGGTTTACTGGTGCTGGTCACTCTCTTTGTTTATTGGTGCTGGTCACTCTCTTTGTTTATTGGTGCTGGTCACTCTGGTTTATTGGTGCCGGTCATTCTCTGGTTTATTGGTGGTGGTCACTCTCTGGTTTATTGGTGCTGGTCACTTTCTGGTTTATTGCTGCTGGTCAAGTTCTGGTTCATTGCTGCTGGTCACTCTGATTCCATTGGTGCTGGTCACTTTCTGGTTTATTGGTGCTGGTCATTCTATGGTTTATTGGTGCTGGTCATTCTCTTGTTTATTGGTGCTGGCCACTCTCTGGTTTATTGGTGCTGGTCACTCCCTGGTTTATTGGTGCTGGTCATCCTATGGTTTATTCGTGCTGGTCACTCTCTTTGTTTATTGGTGCTGGCCTCTCTCTTTGTTTATTGGTGCTGGTCACTCTCTCTGGTTTATTGGTGCAGGTCACTCTCTTTGTTTATTGGTGCTGGTCACTCTGGTTTATTGGTGCTGGTCACTCTCTGGTGTATTGTTGTTTGTCATTCTCTGGTTTATTGGTGCCGT
This sequence comes from Somniosus microcephalus, assembly GCF_052327205.1. NCBI lineage: Eukaryota > Metazoa > Chordata > Chondrichthyes > Squaliformes > Somniosidae > Somniosus > Somniosus microcephalus. The sequence continues at coordinate 183,520,540 of NC_140990.1, forward strand.
TCACACTCTTTTTTATTGGTGCTGGTAACTGTCTGGTTTATTGGTGATGGCCACTCTCTTTGTTTATTGGTGCTGGCCTCTCTCTTTGTTTATTGGTGCTGGTCACTCTCTCTGGTTTATTGGTGCTGGTCACTCTCTTTGTTTATTGGTGCTGGCCACTCTCTGTTATTGGTGCTGGTCACTCTGGTGTATTGGTACTGGTCATTCTTTGGTTTATTGGTGCTGGCCATTCTCTGGTTTATTGGTGCTGGTCACTCCCTGGTTTATTGGTGCTGGTCATTCTCTGGTTTATTGGTGTAGGTCACTCCCTAGTTTATTGGTGCTGGCCATTCTCTGGTTTATTGGTGCTGGTCATTCTCTGCTTTATTGGTGCTGGCCATTCTCTGGTTTATTGGTGTTGGTCACTCTCTGGTTTATTGGTTCTGGTCACTCTCTGGTTTATTGGTACTGGTCACTCTCTGGTTTATTGGTACTGGTCACTCACTGGTTTATTGGCGTTGGTCAGTCCCTGGTTTATTGGTGCTGGTCACTCCCTGGTTTATTGGTGTTGGTCATTCTCTGGTCACTCTGGTTTATTGGTACTGCTCACTCTCTGGTTTCTTGGTGCTGGTCACTCCCTGGTTTATTGGTGCTGGTCATTCTCTGGTTTATTGGAGTTGGTCACTCTCCGGTTCCATTGGTGCTTGTCACTCACTGGTTGCATTGATGCTGGTCACTGTCTGATTTATTGGTGCTGGTCACGCTCTTTGTTTATTGGTGCTGGCCACTCTCTGGTTTATTGGTGCTGGTCACTCTCTGGTTTATTGGTGTAGGTCACTCCCTATTTTATTGGTGCTGGCCATTCTCTGGTTTATTGGTACTGGTCACTCTCTGGTTTATTGGTACTGGCCACTCTTTGGTTTATTGGTGCTGGTCACTCTGTGGTTTATTGGTGCTGGTCACTCTCTGGTGTATTGTGTTGTGTCTGTGTGTTGACAGAGACACTGAAGACAGGAGTTGGTTCATAGGTGTTTACTAAGCAAAGTCTGGAGGGGTACTAACGGATATAACACAATATACAGGCTTATAAAGCCCGAGTGGCCATTACCGGCATTACAGCACACATGGGGCTCTTAAAGGCACATACACTACAATTCCTCCCCTTTTAGCTAACCAGTACATAATATTTTCAGTAATTATTAATTACATGTTATAAGAAAAATAATATACACATTGCTGTAGTTAATTAATTATAAGTCAGTCTCTCTGGAGGCTTCCTGACTCGGTCCGGATAACGCCTCGGTGGTGTAGTAGGTTCTTTTGGCAAGGCTGATTCGGCTTGAATGCCAGTGTCGGGTTCATCGGGTTCCAGTATCACCGGCTCGGAGGTAGATATGGGTATCTCTACTTCATCATTAGGTGTATAGAGTTGTGGTGTAGGTTGTCCCTTTTCGGATGACTCTATGATTTGGTCAGCATGGCGCCTTATTATGCTTTCTCCGATGTCCACGGTAGGGGGATGGGATACAGAGTGGAGCTATAGTAGGGGGTGATGTACAGCCAAATAAGGAGGAAAAAACAAGTCAGCAGGGAAGGCAGAGCAAAGATGTGAAGGCAAAAGGGAATATGGCAGGGCTGGAAGGCATTTATTTTAATGCAAGGAGTCTTGCAAATAAGGTGGATGAACTGAAGTTGTTGTTGAACACATGGGAGTACGATATTGTTGCTATCACGGAGACATGGTTGAGGGAGGGTCAGGACTGGCAGCTAAATATTCCGGGGTATAGAATCTTCAGGCGAGACAGATGGGGGTGTAAAAGGGGAGGGGGTGTTGCAATATTAATTAAGGAGTCTATTACTGCTGTAAGGAGGGATGATATATTAGCGGGTTCCTCTAATGAGGCCATATGGGTAGAACTTAAAAACAAAAAGGGGTCAAGCACCTTGCTGGGAGTGTACTATAGGCCCCCAAACAGTCAGGGGGAGATAGAGGAACAGATATGCAGGCAGATATCAGAAAAGTGTGAAAATAATAGGGTAGTAATAGTGGGGGATTTCAACTTCCCCAATATAAATTGGGATAGTCAGAGTGTGAAAGGCTTGGAGGGAGCAGAATTCTTAAAGTGCATCCAGGAAAGCTTTTTGAGCCAACATGTAGAAAGTCCTACAAGAGAGGGGGCGGTACTGGACCTAATTCTAGGGAATGTAGCCGGGCAGGTGGTGGAAGTGTCTGTAGGAGAGCATTTTGGCAATAGTGACCACAATTCGGTGAGATTTAAGGTGGTCATGGAAAAAGACAAAGACGGCCCGGAAATCAGGGTTCTAAATTGGGGGAAGGCCGATTTTAATAAGATAAGACAGGATCTGGCAAAAGTGGACTGGGAGCAGCTACTTATAGGAAAATCCACATCAAAACAGTGGGAGGCTTTCAGAAGGGAAATAGAGAGAGTACAACACCAACATGTTCCTGTAAAGGTCAAGGGTGGGACCAACAAGCAAAGGGAACCTTGGATGACAAAGGATATACAAAAATGCATTAGGAAAAAAAGGGGGGCTTTTGGCAGTTACAAAAGACAAAAGACGGTGGAAGCCCTAGAGGAGTATAGGAGGTGCAGGGGCATACTTAAAAAGGAAATTAGGAGGGCGAGGAGGGGCCATGAAATAACACTGGCGAGCAAAATAAAGGAAAATCCTAAGATGTTTTATAAGTATATTAAGGGCAAGAGGATAACCAGGGAAAGGGTAGGGCCCATTAGGGACCAAAGTGGCAATCTGTGTGTAGAGCCAGATGAAGTAGGTGGGGTTTTAAATGAATTTTTTGCCTCAGTGTTCACTATGGAGAAAGACGATGTAGATATAGAAGTCGGGCAAGGGGACTGTGACATACTTGAACATATTAGCATCGAGAGGGAGGAGGTACTAGCGGTTTTAGCAGGCCAAAAAGTGGATAAATCCCCAGGCCCGGACGAGATGTATCCCAGGCTGTTGTGTGAGGCAAAGGAGGAGATTGCAGGGGCTCTGACACAAATTTTCAGAACCTCTCTGGCCACAGGGGATGTACCAGAGGACTGGAGAACAGCTAATGTAGTACCATTATTCAAGAAGGGTAGCAGGGATAAACCAGGGAATTACAGGCCAGTGAGCCTAACATCTGTGGTAGGGAAATTATTGGAAAAAATTCTGAGGGACAAAATTAGTCTCCACTTGGAGAGGCAAGGATTAATCGGGGATAGTCAGCATGGCTTTGTCAAGGGTAAATCATGTCTGACCAACCTGATTGAATTTTTCGAGGGGGTGACTAGGTGTGTGGATGAGGGAAATGCTGTGGATGTGGTTTACATGGACTTCAGTAAAGCTTTTGACAAGGTCCCGCATAGGAGACTGGTCAAGAAGGTAAGAGCCCATGGGATCCAAGGGGCCTTGGCGCGTTGGATCCTAAACTGGCTGAGTGGCAGGAGGCAGAGGGTGATGGTCGAAGGTTGCTTTTGTGACTGGAAGCCTGTGTCCAGTGGGGTACCTCAGGGATCGGTGCTGGGTCCCTTGCTGTTTGTGATCTACATTAATGATTTGGATGAGAATGTAAAGGGTATGATCAGTAAGTTCGCGGATGACACGAAAATTGGTGGGGTGGTAAATTGCGAGGAGGAAAGCCTCAGGCTACAGGACAATATTAACGGGTTGGTCAGATGGGCGGAAAAGTGGCAAATGGAATTTAACCCGGAAAAGTGCGAGGTGATGCATTTTGGACGGACAAATAAGGCAAGGGAATACACAATGAGTGGTAGGACCCTAGGAAGTACAGAGGGTCAGAGGGACCTTGGTGTACATGTACATAATTCCCTGAAGGCAGCGGAACAGGTAGATAAGGTGGTTAAAAAGGCTTATGGGATACTTGCCTTCATTAGCAGAGGCATAGAATATAAGAGCAGGGAGGTTATGATGGAGCTGTACAAAACGCTGGTGAGGCCACAGCTGGAGTACTGTGTGCAGTTCTGGTCGCCTCACTATAGGAAGGATGTGATTGCTTTGGAGAGGGTGCAGAGAAGATTCACCAGGATGTTACCTGGGATGGAGCGCCTCAGCTATGAAGAGAGACTGGACAGGCTGGGGTTGTTTTCCTTGGAGCAAAGAAGGCTGAGGGGGGACCTGATTGAGGTGTACAAAATGATGAGGGGCATAGATAGGGTAGATAAAGAGGAACTTTTCCCCTTAGTAGGGGGGTCAATAACAAGGGGGCACAGATTCAGGGTAAGGGGCAGGAGATTTAGGGGGGATTTGAGGAGGAACTTTTTCACCCAGAGGGTGGTTGGAAGCTGGAACTCACTGCCTGAAAGGGTGGTAGAGGCAGGAACCCTCACAACATTCAAGAAGCATTTGGATGAGCACTTGAAATGCCATTGCATACAAGGCTATGGACCAAATGCTGGAAAATGGGATTAGACTGGACAGGGAGGGATGGGCGGCGCAGACACGATGGGCCGAAGGGCCTCTTTCTGTGCTGTAAAACTCTATGACTCTATGACATCAGTGGTCTTAGTCGTGTGCAGATAGTTCCAGGCTGCCATTTCTCGGTACGGTAGTCCTGGGCCAAAACTTGTTGACCTATCTGGAAGGTTCTAGTTGGCCTTTCATTCATGCCTTGAAACTGCCGGTTCTCCACGTCCCTTCTGATGTTGGGCTTGACCAAATCCAGCCGGCATCTTAGGTTTCTATTGAAGAACATCATGGCGGGAGTTTGGTTGGTAACCATATGTGTTGCATTCCTGTATGCGAACAAGAAGTTATCCACCTTGTGCTGAAGTTTTATGTCTTCATTACCCATGGCCTTTATGGCCTTCTTAAAGGTCTGGACAAACCTTTCAGCCAATCCATTGGTGGCGGGATGGTATGGGGCGGATGTGTAGTGCTTAACCCCATTGTTTTTTAAGAACTTCCTGAATTCTTCGGACACAAATTGCGGTCCATTATCAGAACAGATCTGTTCCGGCAGCCCATTCCTGGCAAATATGGTCCTTAATACTGTGATGGTTTTTTCCGTGGTGGTGGAGGACATCTTTATTACCTCCGGCCACTTGGAGTGTGCATCAACCGCGATTAAGAACATTGAGTCCATAAATGGACCAGCAAAGTTGATGTGTACCCTTTGCCAGGGAGATGAGGGCCACTCCCATGGATGTAGAGGGGCTTGGGGTGGAGCGTTTTGGACCTTCTGGCATCCTAGGCAGCTCTTGGTCATTTCTTCGATGTCTCCATCGATACCTGGCCACCATACAAACGCTCTGGCTAGGTTCTTCATTTTCACTCCACCCAGATGCCCCTCGTGAAGCTCCTTTAGCACTTTATTCTGGAGTTTGGGTGGAATCACCACTCTGGATCCACACATCAAGGTTCCTCGGCATACTGACAGCTATTCTCTTCTTTGCGAGAATGCTGGCAACAGTGGTTCGCCATGTGCTGGCCACCCCTTCACCGTTAAGTCGTAGACTCGTGAGAGAGTCGGGTCATTTCTCGTTTCCTTTTCAATGGCAGAATTTGTTACTGGTAGACATTCCACTATGGTTGAGTGGAACATCTCCACTGGGTCTGCTGTAGGTGCCTCTTCTACCGTTGGCAACGGTAGGTGCGATAAACCGTCAGCATTCCCATGCTGTTTTGATCCTTTGTATTCTATGTTGTATTGGTGTGCCCCTAGAAAAAGGGACCACCTCTGTAGCCTTTGCGCTGTCATAATGGGAACACCCTTTTTAGGGTTGAATATGGAGATGAGGGGTTGATGGTCAGTCAACAAGGTAAATTTTTGTCTGTGTAGGTAATGGTTGAATTTCTTCACTCCCCATACCAGGCTGAGTGCTTCCCTGTCGATTTGGGCATAGTTACGCTCAGCTGAGTTCAGTGAGCGTGACGCAAAAGCTATCGGCCGTTCCGAGCCATCAGGGAATTTATGCGATAATACTGCTCCTATGCCGTAAGGGGATGCATCGCACGCCAGTCTGATTGGCAGTGATGGGTTGTAATGAGCCAAAATTTCTTTGGATGTGATTAAGTCTTTGCATTTATGGAAGGCACGTTTACAGTCTTCGCTCCATTTCCAAATTACTCCTGTTTGTAGCAGTTCATTAAGAGGGTGTAGAAGAGTTGATAAGTTCGGTAAAAATTTATGATAGTAATTTATTAATCCCAGGAACGACCTTAATTGTGAAACATTTTCAGGTGCTGGGGCTTTTATGACCACTTCAATTTTTTCAGGTGACTTATGCAACCCTTCCTTATTTATTATGTGGCCACAATATGATATTTGATTTCGGAAAAATTCGCACTTGGGGCGATTTGCTCGTAGGCCCCGTTCTCTCAGCCTAGTGAGCACCTGCTCCAAATTGGCAAGGTGCTCGTTGTCGTTTTCTCCTATTACAAGAATGTCGTCCAGGTAGCATTGAGTACCCGGAATCCCTTGGAGGACTTGCTCCATAGCTCTTTGCCAGATAGCTGGAGCGGATGCTTCTCCGAAAACCAGTCGATTGTACTGGTACAGACCTTTGTGTGTATTTATCGTGAGATATTTTTTAGAGGCCTCTTCAACCTCCATCTGTAGATATGCCTGTGCCAAGTCAATTTTGGTGAAACGTTTCCCTCCGGATAGTGAGGCGAAAATACCTTCTATCCTCGGAAGAGGATACTGTACCGTGTGAAGTACCGGGTTTACCGTCACCTTGAAGTCTCCACAGATGCGAATTTTTCTCTGTTCTTCAGATTTATTATTATTCAATGCTTTCTTCATGACTGGAACGATGGGTGTTGCCCACTCGCTCCAATCTATTTTGGATAATACGCCTGCATTTTCCAAATTCTCCAGCTCTGCCTCGACTGCTGGACGAATTGCGTATGGCACTGGTCTTGCTTTAAAAAACTTGGGAATTGCTGCATCTTCCACTTTTATTGAGGCGGTGATGCCTTTCAAGGTTCCTAGTTTCTCTTGAAACACTTCTTTGGCGTTGGCCAAGATGTCTTTTAATCGTTCAGGTATGACGTCATCATCGTTTTTTTCCTTACTGGTCACCGTCAGTGCCTGAATGGAGTGCCAATCTAAACGTATTTTCCTGATCCATTCACGTCCTAACAGCGGTGGGCCACCATCTTGTAGAATGTATAAATACAACTTTTGTATTTCCTTGCCGTTGTATACAACAGGCACCCTTATTTTTCCTTTGGGGTATACTTTCTGCCCTGTATATGTTTTTAAGATAATGGATGTGTTTTTTAAAGGTATATGCGGAAATAGCCTCTCGTAATCCCGTCGATTTATTACGGTCAGAGCTGATCCTGTATCCAGCTCCATTTTAACTGGGGACCCTGCTATTGTGAGGGTAACCCAAATGGTCTGGTAATCATCTTTGGCAAGTACATTATGTAATTTGAGACAGCTTAGTCTCTTGTTTTCGGAGTCACTATCGCTCTTCTGGTCTTTGGAGCTACTGTCCGTCATCATTTGTCCCTTTCTGTACTTTTCTTTATTGATTTTTTTTTTCCTGTCTGTGGATTTATTTTGTCCAGATCGGCATACCTGTGCAATGTGTCCAATCTTTCCGCATTGCCTGCATGCTTTGTCCTTGAACCAGCAGTCCCCCTGGTTATGGGTGGATCTGCCGCAGCGATAACATCTCTCTCAACCCTGTGTCATTTCATGGGTGCCGAAGTCCTGTGTCTTTTGTTGTATCTCTGCAGCTCCTCTTGCTGCTGCTTCATATGATACAGCCATACTGAAAGCCTTGTCCAGTGTTAAATCTTTTTCAGAAAGCAGCCTTTTCTGTGTTCCTTCACTTAGGAGACCGCAGACGAATTTGTCTCGAAGATAATCTGCTAATCCTGCCCCGAATTGGCAGTGTTTTGATAGCTTTCTTAATTCGGTGAGGTACTCAGCGTTACTTTCATTCTTGTGTTGATTTCTCTTGAAGAATTTGAATCGTTCCGCTATCAGCAGCGGTGTTGGGTTTAAGTGCTCCTGTAGGGTATCAACAATTTCTTTAAAATCCTTGTCCTTTGGTTTGGCTGGAGTGATTAAATTTCATAACAGCCCGTATGTCTTGGCGCCCATTAGATTCAGCAGTACTGAAGCTTTTTTTTCATCTTCTATTCCATTTGCAGTGCAATATACCTCCACTCTTTCCACATATGTGGTCCAATCCTCTATCTCGCTATCAAAAGCATCAATATTGCCAGACTTAGGCATCTTAGAAAAGATATGGCGCTTCCTGCGCTTTTCTTTCTTTTCTGCAGAAAAGATATGGCGTTTCCCGGCGCTGCTGCCGATGACAACGCTGTTTCCCGCGGTTTCCGTGCTTTTTTAAAATTTTATTTATTTACATTTGGAGACTCGTTCCCGCCGGACTTTCTGTCTAGGTCTGAACGCCGACCTGCTTGCAGCGCCGGCCGTCTCCCGAGTGCTCCCTCCCCGTCTGTTACTGCTTGCCTCCGATTTCGCTGCTTGTCCCAGCTGTGGAGCCAGCCGCTGGAGCCCCAGCCTGACGCCCAGGAAGGATTAGCGCAGTACCTGCCACCAGCTTGGCCAGCTGGTGAAACCACAGCTTCTTTCACTTTCTTGAGTCTTCTGGACGCCACAGGAATCGATGTCCTTGAGGTGAACATAAGAACATAAGAAATAGGAGCAGGAGTAGGCCAATCGGCCCCTCGAGCCTGCTCCGCCATTCAATAAGATCATGGCTGATCTGATCCTAACCGCCAATCTACTATCACTGAACCATCTCCTGAATCTAACAGAATTAGACACACGAAATAGGAGCAGGATCAGGCTACATGGCCCCTGGGCCCGCTCCGCTACCCACAGGGCCATGACCGATCCGAACCTAGACTCATGTCCAAATTCCTGCCCGTTCCCCAGAACCCTTTATTCCCTTTACTTCTAGGAAACTGTCTATTTCTGTTTTAAATTTATGTAATGATGTAGCTTCTACAGCTTTTTGGGGCAGCATATTCCATGGACCTACCACCCTCTGAGTGAAGTAGTTCCTCCTCATCTCAGTTTTGAAAGAGCAGCCCCTTATTCTAAGACTATGCTCCCTAGTTCTAGTTTCACCCATCACCGGGAACATCTTCCCCGCATCCGCCCGATCCAACCCCTTCACAATCTTATATGTCTCAATAAGATCGCCTCTCATTCTTCTGAACTCCAATGAGTAGAGTCCCAATTTACTCAACCTCTCCTCATATGTCCATCCCCTCATCCCCGGGATTAACCGAGTGAACCTTCTTTGTACTGACTCGAGAGCAAGTATGTCTTTTCTTAAGTATGGACACCAAAACTGTATGCAGTATTCCAGGTGCGGTCTCACCAATACCTTGTACAACTGAAGCAATACTTCCCTATTTTTATATTCTATCCCCCTAGCAATGAAAGCCAACATTCCATTGGCCTTCTTAATCACTTGCTGCACCTGCATACTAACCTTTTGAGTTTCGTGCACCAGGACCCCCAGATCCCTTTGTACTTCAGTACTTTCCAGTTTCTTGCCATTAAGATAATGGGCCAGAAATTCCAGGCCAGAAGCGTGAGTGCGCTCGGGGTACTCACGCTTCTGGCCGTTGGAAATGCCGGCGTTCAGCAGGAACAGCGCATGCGGGGAACGCCGGCATTTCCAGACCTCGAGCGCGTGCGACTGCACAGGCAGCGCTTGCGCAGTGAACTTCGTGGATTTCATTCATGAAATCCGTGAGGGTAAGTCCTCAGAACTTACACTGAAAAAAAGCAAGTGTAAAGTGGTTCATTGGCTGCGGAGGAAGATATATTTTATCGTGGAGCTTTTGAAATGCAATATTTTTGTTTGGGAAAGGGAGGGAAGTTATTTTAAGAAATTTTAAGTAAGTTTTAAAGTTAAAAATTTTTTTTTTTTTTTTTTTAAAAGGGTTTTCAGAACGATAGGTAGAAGGAGCAATTGTGGCTGTGTGAATGGAATGTGAGAATGAGTTATGTGTGTATGTCCACATATATTCCTTTACGTATATGTATGTATGTTTTATATTCCTTTACTATGAATGTATGTTTTTAATTATGATTTTCCAATAAGTTACTTTCTCTGAAAGTCATAATTAAATAATACATTCATACACATAAGTAAAGGAATATATACATAACACGCAAAGGAATATATACAGACATACATATTTTCAGAAGCTCCACGATAAGAAATATCTTCCTCCGCAGCCTCTGTAGCAACTGTACCCATGCTTTTTTCATGTGTAAGTTGTAATGACTGGAACTCACTGAAAGCATTAATGAAAGCGGCGAATTATACTGCGCACGCGCTGCATGTGCAGTCGCACGCGTTCTGCCTCTGAACCCCTTCGTTCAGAGGACAGGAAATGCCGGTTTTCCCCACATGCACTGTGCATGCTGAAAACCGGCATTTCATCCGGCCAGATGCGTAAGTACCCCGACCGTACTAGCGCATTTGGAAGGGAATTATTGGGCCAACATTTTACATGTCAATAAAATAAAAAATTTAACACTTGCACCACTTGCCCCCTCGCACCTGCGACTGAGGGTCCAAGGAGGTGCATTGCGCAAGAGGTCATCATCGGACGTATCCTCACACTGTTCCCTTTGGGGAACTGTATGAAGTGGTGGAAGGATTTATGGCCGTGATTAACGCTCATTCCGTGACTGTAACCATCTTTGAACCAGCCATTAGGGTGGTTAGTCCTATGGCGGGAGGGTTTTACGGGCTCCCACAACCCATCTGAGGGGGGGGGGCACGGCCACCAACACCCACGGACGCAAGTATCCCGCTGGATGTCCACCCAGAATTTAAAGTTGGAGCTCCGACTCCACTTGCCGGGACTGTCTGGAGTGGGGTTCAAAACCCTACTCCTTCTGGCCCAGCGGCGGGGATGCTTACTGCTACGCAAAAGGCCCACTCCGCACAAAAGGTGACACCCATACGTTTCCTGCGCCTTTTCCCTCCCCGTGACTGGAGCCCTATGCTGCCATTTCACGTTGCTAATCGGATTGGGCCTTTGTCATAGCGGTAGGATCCCTGCCGCTGGGCCAGATCAGGGTAGGGTTTCGAACCCCGCTCCAGACAGTCCCGGCAAGTGGAGTCGGAGCTCCGGCTCTAAATTCTGGGTTGACATCCAGTGGGATATTTGCGTCCGTGGGTGTGGGTGGCCCCCCCTCCTTGTATAGCTTGTGGGAGCCCGTAAAACCCTCCCGCCATAGGACTAACCGCCCTAATGGCTGGTTCAAAGATGGTTACAGTCACGGAATGAGCGTTAATCACGGCCATAAATCCTTCCACCACTTCATACAGTTCCCCAAAGGGAACAGTGTGAAGACACGTATGACGACGACATTGCTAAATAAATAAATGGAATTAAAAAAATTCTTTTAGGGCTTTTAAAAGTCTTTAAATTGCTTTAATTCTCTTTAAAACTACTTCAGATTACTCAAAATAATGTAAACATTTTAAAAAGTTTATAAAAGTTACCAAAATCTTCAAAAAACTTCCAAAAACCTATTTAAACTGCTGCTTTGCATGTAAAAAAGCAAAGCAGCTTGACAGAAACATTGGGGGCGTGTCCAGTGAAACTGAGACCTCAAGGGGCGTGTCTCACTTACACTGCACGCTCCTGGGTCCGCGCTGGCTGCGCTCCTGGGCGGCGTGACGTCATACGCTGCCCGGGATTCTTGCTTCAGTTTCTGGAAGTGCAGGCGTCCCTGGAGCTGATCGGCAGGAGCGCGGGGTAAGTGCAAATACGGGGCTTACACGCGCTGCAAGCCCCGTTCTGGAATTTCTGGCCCAATAACTTGCTCTACGATTTTTCCTGCCAAAGTGCATAACCTCACACTTTCCAGTATTGTATTCCATCTGCCAAATCTCTGCCCACTTACTTAGCCTGTCTATGTCCCCTTGCAGGTTTTTTATGTCCTCCTCACTCACTACTTTCCCTCCCATCTTAGTATCATCTGCAAACTTTGATATGTTACACTCGGTCCCCTCCTCCAAATCGTTAATATAGATTGTAAAGAGTTGGGGACCCAGCACTGACCCCTGTGGAACACCATTAGTTACTGATTGCCAGTCCGAGAATGAACCATTTATCCCAACTCTCTGCTTTCTGTTAGATAGCCAATCCTCTATCCATGCCAGAATATTACCCCCAATCCCGTGATTTTTTATCTTAAGCAATAATCTTTTGTGTGGCACCTTGTCAAATGCCTTTTGGAAGTCTAAATACACTACGTCCACTGGTTCCCCTTTATCCACCCTATATGTCACTTCCTCAAAGAACTCCAGCAAATTTGCCAAACATGACTTCCCCTTTATAAAACCATGCTGACTTTGTCCTATTAAATTATGATTATCCAAATGTCCTGTTACTGTCTCCTTAATAATGGACTCCAATATTTTACCTACCACAGATGTTAGGCTAACCGGTCTATAGTTTCCAGCCTTCTGTCTACTGCCCTTTTTAAATAAGGGTGTTACATTAGCAGTTTTCCAGTCTGCCGGGACCTTTGCTGATTCCAGGGAGTTTTGGAAAATTATTACCAATGCATCCACAATCCCTACCGCCACTTCCCTCAAGACCCTAGGATGTAAGTCATCAGGTCCAGGTGATTTATCTGCCTTGAGTCCCATTATTTTACCGAGTACCACTTCCTTAGTGATTTTGATCGTGTTTAGCTCCTCCCCCCCTTTAGCCCCCTGTTTGTCCAGTGTTGGGATATTCTTAGTGTCTTCTACTGTAAAGACTGATACAAAATATTCATTCAGTGTTTTTGCCATCTCCATATTTCCCACCATTAATTTCCCGGTCTCACCCTCTAAGGGACCAACATTTACTTTAGCCACCCTTTTTCTTATTATATAACTATAAAAACTCTTACTATCTGTTTTTATATTTTTTGCTAATTTACTTTCATAATCTATCTTCCCTTTCTTAATCAATCTTTTTGTTACTTTTTGCTGTCTTTTAAAGTTTTCCCAATCCTCTATCCTCCCACTAGATTTGGCTACCTTATATGCCCTTGTTTTTAGTCGAATACTGTCCTTAATTTCTTCACTTAGCCACGGATGGCTGTCTTTTCTTTTACACCCTTTTCTTCTCAGTGGAATATTTTTTTTTTGGAAGTTGTAAAATAACTCCTTAAATGTACACCACTGATCATGTATCGTCTTACCCTTTAATCTATTTTCCCAATCCACTCTACTCAATTCCACTCTCATACCTTCATAGTCTCCTTTATTCAAGCTTAGCACGCTTGTTTGAGATCCAACCTTCTCACCCTCTAATTGAATATGGAATTCAACCACGTTATGGTCACTCATTCCAAGGGGATCCTTTACTAGGACATTTTTAATTAATCCTGTCTCGTTACACAGGACCAGATCTAAGGTTGCTTGCCCCCTGGTCGGTTCAGTTACATACTGCTCAAGAAACCCATCCCTAATACACTCAATGAACTCATCCTCAAGGCAGCCCTGCCCAATTTGATTTGTCCAATTAATATGATAGTTAAAATCCCCCATAATTATAGATGTTCCCTTATTACAAGCCTCAACTATTTCCTGATTGATACTCCGTCCATTAGAGTTGCAACTGTTCGGAGGCCTATAGACTACGCCCACTAGTGTTTTTTTCCCCTTATTATTCCTTACCTCCACCCAAACTGTTTCATTATCCTGATCTTTTGACCCAATATCATTTCTCTGTATTACAGTGATTCCTTCCTTTATTAACATAGCCACCCCACCTCCCCTTCCTTCCTGCCTGTCCTTCCTGATCGTTAAATAACCTGGTATGTTTAATTCCCAGGCATTGTCACCCTGCAGCCATGTTTCTGTAATGGCCACAAGATCATACCCATATGTAATTATTTGTGCCATTAACTCGTCTATTTTGTTACGAATGCTACGTGCATTCAGATAGAGAACTTTCAAATATGTTTTGTGACACTTAGTTCCTGCTTTTGCCCTTTTTATTACTTTACCTTTTACTCCATACCTTCTGCCCCTTCCTGACACACTCTGGTTTTTAATTTCCCCACTGCTACCTAAGTCTATGACCTTCTCTGTTGTCATTTTTATTATTTGCTCTCTAGGAACCTCCCCCCCACTAGTTAGTTTAAAGCCCTCTCTACAGCCCTAGTTATATGATCCGCCAGGACTCTAGTCCCAGCACTGGCCAAGTGAAGCCCGTCCCAACGGAACAGCTCCCTCCTGCACCAGTACTGGTGCCAGTGTCCCAGGAAGCAAAACCCATTTCTCCCACACCAGTCTTTGAACCATGCATTTAACTCTCTAATTTTATTTGTCCTAGCCAAATTCGCTCGTGGCTCAGGTAATAATCCAGAGATTATTACCCTTGAGGTTCTGTTTTTTAATTTGACCCCTAGCTGCTCATACTCCTTTAACAGAACCGGCTTCCTAGTCCTATCTACGTCGTTTGTACCAACATGGACCACGACAACTGGATCCACCCCCTCCCACTGCAAGTTTCTTTCCAGCCCAGAGGAGATGTCCTTAACCCTGGCACCGGGTAGGCAACACAGCCTTCGGGACTCTCGCTCTCGGCTGCAGAGAACTCTATCTATCCCCCTAATAATACTATCCCCTACCACTACAACATTTCTATTTACTCCCCCCTCTTGAATGGCCCCCCGTTCCACGGTGCTGTGGCCAGGTTGCTCATCCTCCCTGCAGTCCCTGCTCCTGTCCCCACAGGGAGTAAGAACCTCGAACCTGTTGGTCAAGAGCAAGGGCTGCGGCTCCTCCAGCTCTACCTCCTGGATCCCCATACCTGCCTCACTCGTAGTCACACCGTCCTGTCCCTGACCATGGGCTACATCTGAATTACTTAACTTCATAGGTGTGACCACCTCCTGATACACAGAGTCCAGGTACTTCTCCCCCTCCCTGATGTGTCGCAGTGTCTGAAGCTCAGACTCCAGCTCATCAACACAGAGCTGGAGTTCCTGTAGCAGCAGACACTTGTCACAGACGTAATCACCGTGAGCCTCAATGGGGTTCACCGGCTCCCACATCTCGCAACAGTAACACATCACCTGCTCCATTCTATTTAATTAATTAAATTTTTTATTGTTAGTTATGGACACCCTCTGCCCGATTTTAGATGCCAGTATCCCCTTTAATTAATTGGATTTAAATTAAATCAATCCCTCTAGTTACACCAGTTAAATGGTTTACCAACAGTCACTCTGCACCAGAAAGGCCTTGGTACACCACAGCAACCTTAAAAACTATAAACCACAGACTTAAAGTTTTAAAACGAGAGAAATACTCCAACCAATCACCTACCTGTTTTGTGGTGACGTCACACCTTGAATACTTTTTACCTCTCTCCTTGCCTGAGATTGGAGATTGGTGAGGCCTACCTGAGCCTCTGGGGCCTCTTGTAGTCGCTCTGCCGCGCTGCTCCGCCTCCACCCGCTGCCGATGCCGCACTGAGGCCTACCTGAGCCTCTGGGGCCTCTTGTAGTCGCTCTGCCGCGCTGCTCCGCCTCCACCCGCTGCCGATGCCGCACGGAGGCCTACCTGAGCCTCTGGGGCCTCTTGTAGTCGCTCTGCTGCGCTGCTCCGCCTCCACCCGCTGCCGATGCCGCACGGAGGCCTACCTGAGCCTCTGGGGCCTCTTGTAGTCGCTCTGCCGCGCTGCTCCGCCTCCACCCGCTGCCAATGCCGAATTGCAGGTAAGTCCGTTTCCACTTCGTCGCCACTGTTGTGTCTGTGTGTTGCTAGAGACACTGAAGACAGGAGTTGGTTCATAGGTGTTTACGAAGCAAAGTCTGGAGGGGTACTAACGGATATAACACAATATACAGTCTTATATAGCCCGAGTGGCCATTACCGGCATTATAGCACACATGGGGCTCTTAAAGGCACATACACTACACATTGTTGTTTGTCATTCTCTCGTTTATTGGTGCTGGCCACTCTCTGGTTTATTGGTGCTGGTCACTCCCTGGTTTATTGGTGCTGGCCATTCTCTGGTTTATTGGTGCTGGTCACTCCCTGGTTTATTGGTGCTGGTCATTCTATGGTTTATTGGTGCTGGTCACTCTCTGGTTCCATTGGTGTTGGTCACTCTCTGGTTTATTGGTGCTTGTCACTCTGGTTGCATTGATGCTGGTCACTCTTTGTTTGTTGGTGCTGGCCTCTCTCTTTGTTTATTGGTGCTGGTCACTCTCTCTGGTTTATTGGTGCTGGCCACTCTCTGGTGTATTGTTGTTTGTCATTCTCTGGTTTATTGGTGCTGTTCACTCTCTTTTTTATTGGTGCTGGTCACTCTCTGGTTTATTGGTACTGGTCTCTCTCTGGTTTATTGGTGCTGGTCACTCTCTGGTATATTGGTGTTGGTCACTCTTTTTTGGTGTTTGTCACTCTGGTATATTGGTGTTGGTCACTCTTTTGGTGTTGGTCACTCTCTGGTTTATTGGTGTTGGTCACTATCTGGTTTATTGGTGCTGGTCACTCTCTGGTTTATTGCTACTGGTCACTCTCTGGTTTATTAGTGTTGGTCACTCTCTGGTTTATTGGTGCTGGTCACTCTCTGGTTTATTGGTGCTGGTCACTCTGGTTTCTTGGTACTTGTCACTCTCTGGTTTATTGGTGCTGGTCATTCTCTGGTTGATTGGTGTAGGTCACTCTCTATTTTATTGGTGCTGGCCATTCTCTGGTTTATTGGTGCTGGTCATTCTCTGCTTTATTGGTGCTGGTCATTCTCTGCTCTATTGGTGCTGGCCATTCTCTGGTTTATTGGTGTTGGTTACTCTCTGGTTTATTGGTGCTGGTCACTCTGTGGTTTATTGGTGCTGGTCACTCTCTGGTTTATTGGTGGTGGTCACGCTCTGGTTTATTGGTTCTGGTCACTCTCTTTATTTACTGGTGCTGTTCACTCTCTGGTATATTGTTGTTGGTCACTCTGTTTTGGTGTTGGTCACTCTCTGGTTTATTGGTGCTGGCTACTCTCTGGTTTTTTGTGCTGGTCACTCTCAGGTTTATTGGTGCTGGTCACTCTCTGGTTTATTGGTGTTGGTCACTCTCTGGTTGCGTTGTTGCTGGTCACTGTCTGGTTTATTGGTGCTGGTCACTCTTTGTTTATTGGTTCTGGTCACTCTCTTTATTTACTGGTGCTGGTCACTCTCTGGTTTATTGGTGCTAGTCACTCTGGTTTATTGGTGTTGGTCACTCTCTGGTTTATTGGTGCTGGTCACTCTCTGATGTATTGTTGTTTGTCATTCTCTGGTTTATTGGTGCTGTTCACTCTCTTTTTTATTGGTGCTGGTCACTCTCTGGTTTATTGGTGCTGGTCACTCTCTTGTTTATTCGTACTGGCCACTCTCTGGTTTATTGGTGCTGGTCACTCCCTGGTTTATTGGTGCTGGTCATTCTCTGGTAATTGATGCTGGTCACTCTCTGGTTTATTAGTCCTGGTCACTCTCTTGTTTATTGGTGCTGGTCACACTGGTTTATTGGTACTGGCCACTCTGGTTTATTGGTGTTGGTCAGTCCCTGGTTTATTAGTGCTGGTCACTCCCTGGTTTATTGGTACTGGCCACTCTCTGGCTTATTGGTTTTGGTCAGTCTCTGGTTTATCGGTGCTGGTCGCACCCCGGTTTATTGGTGCTGGTCACTCTCTGGTTTATTGGTGTTGGTCTCTCTCTGGTTTATTGGTGCTGGTCACTCTCTGGTTTATTGGTGCTGGTCACTCTCTGGTTTATTGGTACTGGTCACGCTCTGGTTTATTAGTGTTGGTCACACTCTGGTTTATTGGTGCTGGTCACTCTCTGGTTTATTGGTACTGGTCACGCTCTGGTTTATTCGTGTTGGTCACACTCTGGTTTATTGCAGGTGGTCATTCTCTGGTTCCGTTGGTCCTGGTCACTCTCTGGTTTATTGGTGCTGGTCACTCTGGTTTATTGGCACTGGCCACTCTCTGGCTTGTTGGTGTTGGTCACTCTCTGGTTTATTGGTGCTGGTCACTCTCTGGTTTATTGGAGCTGGTCACTGTCTGGTTCCATTGGTGCTTGTCACTCTCTGGTTGCATTGATGCTGGTCACTGTCTGGTTTATTGGTGCTGGTCACTCCCTTTGTTTATTGGTGCTGGTCACTCTCTTTGTTTATTGGTGCTGGTCATTCTCTGGTTTATTGGTGCTGGTCACTTTCTGGTTTATTGGCGCTGGTCACTTTCTGGTTTATTGGTGCTGGTCACACTCTGGTTTATTGGCGCTGGCCACTCTGGTTTATTGGTGCTGGTCACTCTCTGGTATATTGGTGTTGCTCACTCATTTTTTGGTGCTGGTCACTCTGTGGTTTATTGGTGCTGGCCACTCTCTGGTTTATTGGTGCTGGTGACTCTCAGGTTTATTGGTGCTGGTCACTCTCTGGTTTATTGGTGCTGGTCACTCTCTGGTTGCGTTGATGCTGGTCACTCTCTGGTTTATTGGTGCTGGTCACTCTTTGTTTATTGGTGCTGGTCACACTCTTTGTTTATTGGTGCTGGTCACTCTCTGGTTTAATGGTGCTGGTCACTCTCTTTATTTATTGGTCCTGGTCACTCTCTTTGTTTATTGGTGCTGGTCACTCTCTGGTTTATTGAAGCTGGTCGCTCTCTGGTTTATTGCTGCTGGTCATTCTCTTTTTTTATTGGTGCTGGTCACTCTCTTTGTTTATTGATGCTGGTCACTCTCTGGTTTATTGGTGTTGGTCACACTCTGGCTTATTGGCGCTGGCCACTCTGGTTTACTGGTGCTTGTCACTCTCTGGTATATTCGTGTTGGTCACTCATTTTTTGGTGCTGGTCACTCTCTGGCTGATTGGTGCAGGTCACTCTCTAGTTTATTTGTGCTGGTCACTCTGTGGTTTATTGGTGCTGGTCACTCTCTGGTTTATTGGTGCTGGTCACTCTCTGGTTTATTGGTGCTGGCCATTCTCTGGTTTATTGGTGCTGGTCACTCCCTGGTTTATTGGTGCTGGTCATTCTATGGTTTATTGGTGCTGGTCACTCTCTGGTTCCATTGGTGTTGGTCACTCTCTGGTTTATTGGTGCTTATCACTCTGGTTGCATTGATGCTGGTCATTGTCTGGTTTATTGGTGCTGGTCACTATCTTTATTTATTGGTGCTGGTCACTCTCTTTGTTTATTGGTGCTGGCCTCTCTCTGTTTATTGGTGCTGGTCACTCTCTCTGGTTTATTGGTGCTGGTCACTCTGTGGTTTATTGGTGCCATTCACTCTCTTTTTTATTGGTGCTGGTCACTCTCTGGTTTATTGATGCTGGTCACTCCCTGGTTTATTGGTGCTGGCCATTCTCTGGTTTATTGGTGTTGGTCACTCTCTGGTCTATTGGTGCTGGTCACTTTGTGGTTTATTGGTGCTGGTCACACTGGTTTATTGGTACTGGCCACTCTCTGGTTTATTGGTGTTGGTCAGTCCTTGGTTTATTAGTGCTGGTCACTCCCTGGTTTATTGGTGCTGGTCACTATGGTTTGTTGGTACTGGCCACTCTCTGGCTTATTGGTTTTGGTCAATCTCTGGTTTTTGTGCTGGTCGCACCCTGGTTTATTGGTGCTGGTCACCCTCTGGTTTATTGGAGCTGGTCACTGTCTGGTTCCATTGGTGCTTATCACTCTCTGGTTGCATTGATGCTGGTCACTGTCTGGTTTATTGGTGCTGGTCACTCCCTTTGTTTATTGGTGCTGGTCATTCTCTGGTTTATTGGTGCTGGTCACTTTCTGGTTTATTGGTGCTGGTCACTTTCTGGTTTATTGGTGCTGGTCACTCTCTGGTTTATTGGAGCTGGTCACTGTCTGGTTCCATTGGTGCTTGTCACTCTCTGGTTGCATTGATGCTGGTCACTGTCTGGTTTATTGGTGCTGGTCACTCCCTTTGTTTATTGGTGCTGGTCACTCTCTTTGTTTATTGGTGCTGGTCATTCTCTGGTTTATTGGTGCTGGTCACTTTCTGGTTTATTGGTGCTGGTCACTTTCTGGTTTATTGGTGCTGGTCACACTCTGGTTTATTGGCGCTGGCCACTCTGGTTTATTGGTGCTGGTCACTCTCTGGTATATTGGTGTTGGTCACTCATTTTTTGGTGCTGGTCACTCTGTGATTTATTGGTGCTGGCCACTCTCTGGTTTATTGGTGCTGGTGACTCTCAGGTTTATTGGTGCTGGTCACTCTCTGGTTTATTGGTGCTGGTCACTCTCTGGTTGCGTTGATGTTGGTCACTCTCTGGTTTATTGGTGCTGGTCACTCTTTGTTTATTGGTGCTGGTCACACTCTTTGTTTATTGGTGCTGGTCACTCTCTGGTTTAATGGTGCTGGTCACTCTCTTTATTTATTGGTCCTGGTCACTCTCTTTGTTTATTGGTGCTGGTCACTCTCTGGTTTATTGAAGCTGGTCGCTCTCTGGTTTATTGCTGCTGGTCATTCTCTTTTTTTATTGGTGCTGGTCGCTCTCTTTGTTTATTGATGCTGGTCACTCTCTGGTTTATTGGTGTTGGTCACACTCTGGTTTATTGGCGCTGGCCACTCTGGTTTACTGGTGCTTGTCACTCTCTGGTATATTCGTGTTGGTCACTCATTTTTTGGTGCTGGTCACTCTCTGGCTGATTGGTGCAGGTCACTCTCTAGTTTATTTGTGCTGGTCACTCTGTGGTTTATTGGTGCTGGTCACTCTCTGGTTTATTGGTGCTGGTCACTCTCTGGTTTATTGGTGCTGGCCATTCTCTGGTTTATTGGTGCTGGTCACTCCCTGGTTTATTGGTGCTGGTCATTCTATGGTTTATTGGTGCTGGTCACTCTCTGGTTCCATTGGTGTTGGTCACTCTCTGGTTTACTGGTGCTTATCACTCTGGTTGCATTGATGCTGGTCATTGTCTGGTTTATTGGTGCTGGTCACTCTCTTTATTTATTGGTGCTGGTCACTCTCTTTGTTTATTGGTGCTGGCCTCTCTCTTTGTTTATTGTTGCTGGTCACTCTCTCTGGTTTATTGGTGCTGGTCACTCTGTGGTTTATTGGTGCCATTCACTCTCTTTTTTATTGGTGCTGGTCACTCTCTGGTTTATTGATGCTGGTCACTCCCTGGTTTATTGGTGCTGGCCATTCTCTGGTTTATTGGTGTTGGTCACTCTCTGGTCTATTGGTGCTGGTCACTTTGTGGTTTATTGGTGCTGGTCACACTGGTTTATTGGTACTGGCCACTCTCTGGTTTATTGGTGTTGGCCAGTCCTTGGTTTATTAGTGCTGGTCACTCCCTGGTTTATTGGTGCTGGTCACTATGGTTTGTTGGTACTGGCCACTCTCTGGATTATTGGTTTTGGTCAATCTCTGGTTTTTGTGCTGGTCGCACCCTGGTTTATTGGTGCTGGTCACCCTCTGGTTCCATTGGTGCTTGTCACTCTCTGGTTGCATTGATGCGGGTCACTCTCTTTGTTTATTGGTGCTGGTCATTCTCTGGCTTATTGGTGTTGGTCAGTCTCTGGTTTATTGGTACTGGCCACTCTCTGGCTTATTGGTGTTGGTCAGTCTCTGGTTTATTGGTGCTGGTCACTCCCTGGTTTATTGGTGCTGGTCACTCTCTTTGTTTATTGGTGCTGGTCATTCTCTGGTTTATTGGCGCTGGCCACTCTGGTTTATTGGTGCTGGTCACTCTCTGGTTTATTGATATTGGTCACACTCTGGTTTATTGGCGCTGGCCACTCTGGTTTATTGGTGCTGGTCACTCTCTGGTATATTGGTGTTGGTCACTCGTTTGTTGGTGCTGGTCACTCTCTGGCATATTGGTGCTGGTCACTCTGTGGTTTATTGGTGCTGGCCACTCTCTGGTTTATTGGTGCTGGCCACTCTCTGGTTTATTGGTGCTGGTTACTCTCTGGTTTATTGGTGCTGGTCACTCTCTGGTTTATTGGTACTGGTCAATCTGTGGTTTATTGGCGCTGGTCACTCTCTGGTTTGTTGGTGCTGGTCATTCTCTGGTTTTTAGGTGCTGGTCTCTGGTTTATTGGTGCTGGTCACTCTCTGGTATATTGGTGTTGGTCACTCTCTTTTTTGTGTTTGTCACTCTGGTATATTGTTGTTGGTCACTCTGTTTTGGTGTTGGTCACTCTCTGGTTTATTGGTGCTGGTCACTCTCTAGTTTATTGCTGCTGGTCACTCTGTGGTTTATTGGTGCTGGTCACTCTCTGGTTTATTGGTGGTGGTCACTCTGGTTTATTGGTACTGGCCACTCTCTGGCTTATTGGTGTTGGTCAGTCTCTGGTTTATTGGTGCTGGTCACTCCCTGGTTTATTGGTGCTGGTCACTCTCTTTGTTTATTGGTGCTGGTCATTCTCTGGTTTATTGGCGCTGGCCGCTCTGGTTTATTGGTGCTGGTCACTCTCTGGCTTATTGATACTGGTCACACTCTGGTTTATTGGCGCTGGCCACTCTGGTTTATTGGTGCTGGTCACTCTCTGGTATATTGGTGTTGGTCACTCGTTTTTTGGTGCTGGTCACTCTCTGGCATATTGGTGCTGGTCACTCTGTTGTTTTGTTGGTGCTGGCCACTCTGGTTTATTGGTGCTGGCCACTCTCTGGTTTATTGGTGCTGGTTACTCTCTGGTTTATTGGTGCTGGTCACTCTCTGGTTTATTGGTACTGGTCAATCTCTGGTTTATTGGTGCTGGTCACTCTCTGGTTTGTTGGTGCTGGTCATTCTCTGGTTTTTAGGTGCTGGTCTCTCTCTGGTTTATTGGTGCTGGTCACTCTCTGGTATATTGGTGTTGGTCACTCTCTTTTTTGTGTTTGTCACTCTGGTATATTGTTGTTGGTCACTCTGTTTTGGTGCTAGTCACTCTCTAGTTTATTGGTGCTGGTCACTCTGTGGTTTATTGGTGCTGGTCACTCTCTGGTTTATTGGTGGTGGTCACTCTCTGGTTTATTGGTGCTGGTCACTCTCTGGTTTATTGGTGTTGGTCGCTCTCTGGTTTATTGGTGCTTGTCGCTCTCTCGTTTATTGGTGCTGGCCACTCTCTGGTTTGTTGGTGCTGGTCATTCTCTGGTTTTTAGGTGCTGGTCTCTCTCTGGTTTATTGGTGCTGGTCACTGATGCGCTGTCAATTACTCAAAAGACTGAGGTTAAGCGAGTAACTAACAGGCTTTTATTAACAAGAGAATGAAGGTATGCCTCGAGTGGTCGACCAGTCCAGAATACAGAGGGACTGTGGAGCAGTCACCTTTATACCTGGACTCGTGGGAGGAGTCAGCCGAGGCATGTACAGACATGTACACAGTGGAATAGAAACACCCACACAGGCAGGTATAACAGTGGTTTACCACAGTCACTCTCTGGTATATTGGTGTTGGTCACTCTCTTTTTTGTGTTTGTCACTCTGGTATATTGTTGTTGGTCAGTCTGTTTTGGTGCTGGTCACTCTCTTTATTTACTGGTCCTGGTCACTCTCTGGCTTATTGGTGCTGGTCACTCTCTGGTTTATTGGTGCTGGTCACTCTCTGGTTTATTGGTGTTGGTCGCTCTCTGGTTTATTGGTGCTTGCCGCTCTCTCGTTTATTGGTGCTGGCCACTCTCTTTTATTGGTGTTGGTCTCTCTCTGGTATATTGTTGTTGGTCACTCTCTGGTTTATTGTTGTTGGTCACTCCCTGGTTTATTGGTGCTGGTCACTCTCTGGTTTATTGGTGCTTGTCGCTCTCTCGTTTATTGGTGCTGGTCATTCTCTGGTTTATTGGTGTTGGTCTCTCTCTGGTTTATTGGTGCTGGTCACTCTCTGTTTATTGGTCCTGGCCTCTCTAGTTTATTGGTGCTTGTCACACTTTGTCACCAGTCTTGTTAGTCTGCAGTGCAGCTCCTGAAGGCCAAAATATTCTGAGGAGCGGTGCCCAGAACTGAACGCAATGCTCCAGTTGAGGTCTGACCAAGGCTCTGTGCAACCGAAGCATAACTTCCTCCCCTTTGTATTCCAGTCCCTTTAAGATAAAGGCCTTTTTGATTACTTTTGTGCCTGTAAATGATTGTTGTAAACACCCAGCATGCTCACTAATGTCCTTTTGGTAAAGAAACCGTCCGTAATTGCCCGGTCTGGCCTACATGTGACTCCATTCCCACGCTAAAATGGTTGACTGTTAACTGCTCTCTGAAGTGGCCTTGCAAGACACTCAATTGCATCAAAACACGTCACCTGCAGCGCTTCAGGATGAAACCCCTCCACCACCTTCTCAGGGCTGCTCAAGATGGGCAATAAATGCCGGAATTGCCAGCGATCCCCACATTCTCAGAATGATTTTTTAAAAGTGTCCTGTCAAACCTGTTCTTGTTACTGGAGATCTGCTCTGTTCAGTGGTGACTATTCATTAATTTGTCAATCTGCCATGCTGGGCTTAGCTCTGAGTGTGACTGGGTCTGGTAATGCACTGATTCCTGAATAACAAACCAGCAGCTTTCTTCTCTTCCAGCTCTTTCTCTTTCAACTACTACGAGGCCTGGCGTACATCCATCACTGCCACATCCTGCACCGCGACCTGAAACCACAGAACCTGCTCATCAGCTGTGTTGGAGAACTCAAGCTGGCGGACTTTGGTCAGTGCATTGTCTGTGTCTGTGTGTGAGGGAGGGGCTTCGATGGCGAGTTATTGTACCAGAGGGAGGGGCTTCAATGGAGTGTTAATATACCAGAGGGAGGGGCTTCGATGGAGAGTTAATGTACCAGAGGGAGGGGCTTCAATGGAGTGTTAATGTACCAGAGGGAGGGGCTTCGATGGGAGAGCTAATGTACCAGAGGGAGGGGCTTCAATGGAGAGTTAATGTACCAGAGGGTGGGGCTTCGATGGAGAGTTAATGTACCAGAGGGAGGGGCTTCGATGGAGAGTTAATGTACCAGAGGGAGGGGCTTCAATGGGAGAGTTAATGTACCAGAGGGAGGGACTTCGATGGAGAGTTAATGTACCAGAGGGAGGGGCTTCGATGGGAGAGTTAATGTACCAGAGGGAGGGGCTTCAATGGAGAGTTAATGTACCAGAGGGGGGGGGCTTCGATGGAGAGTTAATGTACCAGAGGGAGGGGCTTCGATGGGAGAGTTAATGTACCAGAGGGAGGGGCTTCGATTCGAGAGTCAATGTACCAGAGGGAGGGGCTTCGATGGAGAGTTAATGTACCAGAGGGAGGGGCTTCGATGGAGAGTTAATGTACCAGAGGGAGGGGCTTCAATGGGAGGGTTAATGTACCAGAGGGAGGGGCTTCGATGGAGAGTTAATGTACCAGAGGGAGGGGCTTCAATGGGAGAGTTAATGTACCAGAGGGAGGGGCTTCGATGGAGTGTTAATGTACCAGGGGAGGGGCTTCAATGGGAGAGTTAATGTACCAGAGGGTGGGGCTTCGATGGGGAGTTAATGTACCAGAGGAAGCGGCTTCAATGGAGAGTTAATGTACCAGGGGAGGGGCTTCAATGGGAGAGTTAATGTACCAGAGGGAGGGGCTTCGATGGGAGAGTTAATGTACCAGAGGAAGCGGCTTCAATGGAGAGTTAATGTACCAGAGGGAGGGGCTTCGATGGAGTGTTAATGTACCAGGGGAGGGGCTTCAATGGGAGAGTTCATGTACCCAAGGGAGGGGCTTCGATGGGAGAGTTAATGTACCAGAAGGAGGGGCTTCGATGGAGAGTTAATATACCAGAGGGAGGGGCTTCGATGGAGTGTTAATGTACCAGAGGGAGGGGCTTCAATGGGAGAGTTCATGTACCCAAGGGAGGGGCTTCGATGGAGAGTTAATGTACCAGAGGGAGGGGCTTCGATGGAGAGTTAATGTACCAGAGGGAGGGGCTTCGATGGGAGAGTTAATGTACCAGAGGGAGGGGCTTCGATGGAGAGTTAATGTACCAGAGGGAGGGGCTTCGATGGGAGAGTTAATGTACCAGAGGGAGGGGCTTCGATGGAGAGTTAATGTACCAGAGGGAGGGGCTTCAATGGGAGGGTTAATGTACCAGAGGGAGGGGCTTCGATGGAGAGTTAATGTACCAGAGGGAGGGGCTTCGATGGAGAGTTAATGTACCAGAGGGAGGGGCTTCAATGGGAGAGTTAATGTACCAGAGGGTGGGTCTTCAATGGAGAGTTAATGTACCAGGGGAGGGGCTTCAATGGGAGAGTTAATGTACCAGAGGAAGCGGCTTCAATGGAGAGTTAATGTACCAGAGGGAGGGGCTTCGATGGAGTGTTAATGTACCAGGGGAGGGGCTTCAATGGGAGAGTTCATGTACCCAAGGGAGGGGCTTCGATGGGAGAGTTAATGTACCAGAAGGAGGGGCTTCGATGGAGAGTTAATATACCAGAGGGAGGGGCTTCGATGGAGAGTTAATGTACCAGAGGGAGGGGCTTCGATGGAGAGTTAATGTACCAGAGGGAGGGGCTTCGATTCAGAGTTCATGGAGATTTCTCTCCAATGTACCTGTGCAAACACACTGCATGGACCTCAGTGCACTCTGACTGACTCTGTGTCACAAACCAATGTTTTGGCACCTTCTTTCCTCCTGTGAGCTTTGTTTATCTTAAATCACAAGCATAATTGAAGCCAATAGTTCCAACCACTCCATCACCCCCTTTCTTGTAGATGCTTGTTGACTCTAGACTCTATGACCTCAGTGTTGGCCACTCTCAATCTGTCTGTTCTTGTTTATTTTGACCGCAGGATTGGCAAGAGCGAAGTCTGTGCCCAGCCAAACCTATTCCTCACAAGTGGTGACCCTGTGGTACCGGCCCCCAGATGTTCTTCTTGGGGCCACTGATTACTCCACCGGCCTGGACATCTGGTGAGGACACTTAACAATTTTTCAGTTAAAAACCTGTAGCGACTCAGGGGAGTTGCTGAATGCAGTGGTCAAATCAGGAACACAGCTCCTCAATCAGGGCGGAAATGGGAGTCATTGGAGGTGAAGTCCAGAATTAGCAGCTCACTAACAGTTATCATAAGAACAGAAGGAGGCCATTCAGCCCCTTGAGCCTGTTCTGCCATTCGATTCGATCATGGCTGATCTGCATCTTAACTCCATTTACCTGCCTTGGTTCCGTAACCCATAATACCCTTACTCAACAAAAATCTATAAACAATATGCTGGAAATACTCAGCAGGTCAGGCAGCATCTGTGGATCTCTACATTGGGGAGTCCAAACAAAGATTTCCACCACCCTTTGTGTGAAGAAGTGCCTCCTGACATCAACCCTGAAAAGCCTAGTTTTAATTTTAAGGTGATGTCCCCTTGTTCCGGACTCTCCCACTGGCGGAAATAGTTTCTCCCAAATCCTATCAACTCCTTTAATCATCTTAAGCACCTCAATTAGATCACCGCTTAATCTTCTATACTCATTGGAATACAAGCCTAGTCTGTGCAACCTGTCCTCGTAATTTAACCCTTTTATCCCCGGTATCGTCCTGCTCAATCTGCGCTGCTCTCTCTCCAAGGCCAATATATCCTTCCTGAGGTGATGCGAGGCAAAGGAGCCGTCAAAGGAAAAAGCATCTCTACAACCAAGGCCCACCTTCCTGCTAGAAGTGGCCATCTTGTCAGAAGTTATTTCTCCATTTCATGAGGGAACCCACGGCGCCACTAAACTACGGCCCCTCGCAGCCTTCTGTAATTGGTGGCGCTGTTATGGGTGGCCTTGTTGCCAATTTTCTCCCACTATTCTTCCCTCTTCTCCTGCCTGACGTGATGCCGTGGGATGTGACGATTCCCTCCCCCGCCCCCTGTACCCCCACACCAGCTATCTGGTACAAGTGTCCATTCTTCAGTTTAAGTCAGGACAGCGAGTGCTGGCAGCATGATTAACCTTGGGGCCGAGCTCGATTGCACCTCACCCAACATCCAGCAGGAGTCACAGGGTAACAATCCAGGGTGGGGAGCTGGCCCATCCTTCCACCTCAGGGACACTGAGGCCAGTTCTAAGGCCTGGTTGAGGGCAGTGAACTTGTCACAGATGAGAATCCAGGACCTCCTGGTGTGCAGGGCTCAGTTACACAGTGCCCTTGCCAAATGAGTTATTGGATGAGCTGCCTATGTGTTTACTGTTGTCTTGCAATGATGATTACGGAGAGTAATTGTGTCGGTCCTTTGCAGGGGAGCGGGCTGTATATTCATTGAGATGGTGGAAGGTTGTCCTGCTTTCCCTGGTGTGTCTGATATCACGGAACAGCTACACAGAATCTGGACAGTAAGTGAAACGGACTTTGGATGTTACAGTAACCCAGTAAGACTCCTTCTCCCTCTGCAATCGGGGTTCGAACCCAGCTCAGATTGAGGAGAGAGAGTGACCGTTCTCACATCTGGAGCCTTGGTTTGAATCTGGCCCAGGGTGGGGGAGTGACGGAGGCGGCGCAGGGGGCTGGTGAAGACTCTTGGCTTTTCTCGCATTTCCTTTTAATTTGCTACAAGGCAGGGGAGCAGTGGTCCGGGGGGACAGAGCCCACAGTGACGTTGGGGTCCCAATCACGTCACTTGACCCTGATTTGTATGTGCGCAGGAAACACCTTCCAGTCACCAGGATTCAAGTCCATCTGAATCTCGGTGGCTCGGCGGGACCGGAACCCTTCGCTCAGGTCCCCGTTTACTGAGCGCAAATGCAGTGAGAGTGAGGCCGCGATCGACCCCAGTGAATCTGAATGTGAATGTAAACGGTGTGAGAAGGTAGAGGGCGCAGTGCGAGGTCTCCACTCCGATCCTGATCATGGAGTCTCTGTTCCCAGGTCCTGGGTGTTCCCACAGAGGAGAGATGGCCCGGAGTTACTGCACTCCCGAATTACAGAACAGGTAAATGCTCCAAAAATGGTGTGTGTCTGTGGGTCTATGAGGGTGTGTGAGTGGCGGTCTATGAGGGGGTGTGTGAGGATCTATGAGGGTGTCTGTATGGGTCCATGAGGGTGTGTGTGAGGGTGTGTGTGGGTCTATGAGGGTGTGTGTGGGTCTATGAGGGTGTGTGTGGGTCTATGAGGGTGTGTGTGGGTCTATGAGGGTGTGTGTGGGTCCATGAGGGTGTGTGTGAGGGTGTGTGTGAGGGTGTGTGAGGGTCTATGAGGGTGTGTGAGGGTCTATGAGGGTGTGTGAGGGTCTATGAGGGTGTGTGTGGGTCTATGAGGGTGTGTGAGGGTCTATGAGGGTGTGTGTGAGGGTATATGAGGGTGTGTGGGTCTATGAGGGTGTCTGTATGGGTCCATGAGGGTGTGTGTGGGTCTATGAGGGTGTGTGTGGGTCCGTGAGGGTGTGTGTTGGTCTGTGAGGGTGTGTGTGAGGGTCTATGAGGGTGTGTGGGTCCATGAGGGTGTGTGTGAGGGTCTATGAGGGTGTGTGGGTCCATGAGGGTGTGTGTGAGGGTCTGTGAGGGTGTGTGGGTCTATGAGGGTGTGTGAGGGTCTATGAGGGTGTGTGTGTGGGTCTATGAGGGTGTGTGTGAGGGTCTATGAGGGTGTGTGTGTGTGGGTCTATGAGGGTGTGTGTGTGAGGGTCTATGAGGGTGTCTATGAGGGTGTGTGAGGGTCTATGAGGGTGTCTGTGGGTCTATGAGGGTGTGTGGGAGGGTCAACGAGGGTGTGTGCGAGGGTCTATGAGGGTGTGTGTGTGGGTCTATGAGGGCGTGTGTGGGTCTATGAGGGTGTCTGTGTGGATCTACGAGGGTGTGTGTGAGGGTCTATGAGGGTGTGTGAGGGTCTATGAGGGTGTGTGAGGGTCTATGAGGGTGTGTGAGGGTCTATGAGGGTGTGTGTGAGTCTATGAGGGTGTGTGTGGGTCTATGAGGGTGTGTGGGTCTATGAGGGTGTGTGAGGGTCTATGAGGGTGTGTGAGGGTCTATGAGGGTGTGTGAGGGTCTATGAGGGTGTGTGAGGGTCTATGAGGGTGTGTGAGGGTCTATGAGGGTGTATGTCGGTCTATGAGGGTGTGTGGGTCTATGAGGGTGTGTGTGGGTCTATGAGGGTGTGTGTGGGTCTATGAGGGTGTGTGTGGGTCTATGAGGGTGTGTGTGGGTCTATGAGGGTGTGTGGGTCTATGAGGGTGTGTGTGGGTCTGTGAGGGTGTGTGAGGGTCTATGAGGGTGTGTGTGTGGGTCTATGAGGGTGTGTGTGGGTCTATGAGGGTGTGTGTGTGGGTCTATGAGGGTGTGTGAGGGTCTATGAGGGTGTGTGAGGGTCTATGAGGGTTTGTGAGGGTCTAAGAGTGTCTAAGAACATATACACTCACAATAAAGAAGGCGTAAACCGGGCAGTTATTAAACTAAACAATATTTTTGATAATTTGGCAACAAATGCAAACTTGAAAGCTCGCAAGAACAAACCCAAAACAAAAAACTATGAAAAATGGTTTGACCGAGATTGCCATAACATGAGGAAAAAACTTAGAAAAATATCAAACCAAAAACACAGACATCCAGAAAACGAGGAATTATGCCTTACTTATTGTCAGACACTAACACAATACAGAAACACACTCAGAACCAAAAAAGAGCAATATATTAAGAATACACTCAGCTCCATGGAGGAATCCATTGATTCCAATTGTTTCTGGGAAAACTTGAAAACACTACACAAAAAACAACACGACGATTTAGCCATTCAAAATGGGGACACATGGGTAAACCACTTTGAAAAATTATACCAGAAAAACACACTAAGACCAGAGCAACACCAAATATGCAAAAAACTGGAAAAGCTAGAAATGGCCATAAAAGATAACCAAAACCCGCTAGACGCCATAATAACAGAAAAAGAACTTCTTGAAAAACTCAAGGACCTGCGACCAGGAAAAGCCTGCGGGACAGACGGCATACTAAACGAGATGATTAAATACACAGACAACAAAATGAAACTGGCTATCCTAAAACTCTTCAACTTGGTTCTGAGTGTCGGTTATTTCCCTGATATCTGGAACAAAGGACTCATAACGCCCATATACAAAAGTGGGGACAAAATTGACCCAAACAACTATCGAGGCATCTGTGTAAACAGTAACCTGGGGAAGGTATTCTGTAGCATCATAAACAAAAGACTTATAAACTTCCTTGAGGAGCACAATGTCTTGAGTAAAAGCCAAATTGGATTCCTGCCAAACTATAGAACATCCGATCATATCCTCACCCTACAGACCCTAATTGACAAACACGTTCACCATAACAAAAGCAAAATCTACGCATGCTTTGTAGATTTCCAGAAGGCTTTCGACTCCATCTGGCATGACGGTTTATTCCTGAAACTTATCGAAAGCGGGGTAGGAGGGAAAACATATGATGTAATTAAATCAATGTATACAAACAACAAATGTGCTGTTAAAATTGGAGACAAACAAACAAAATACTTCCCACAGGGGCGGGGGGTGACGCAGGGCTCGCCAATCTCACCGACACTCTTTAATATTTACATAAATGGATTGGCAAAACTACTTGAACAATCTACAGCATCCGGCCTCACCCTATATGAATCCAAGGTTAAATTCCTCCTCTATGCAAACGACCTGGTTCTGCTGTCACCAACTAAAGAGGGTCTACAACAGAACCTGGACCTGCTGGAGTCGTACTGCCAGACTTGGGCCCTGACAATAAATCCCCAAAAAACCAAAGTCCTTGTGTTCCAGCAAAGATCCAAACATCAGGGACCCAAAATAAATTTCACAGTAGGAACAACCAAAATTGAACAAACCACTAACTACACATACTTGGGCTTAAAAATCAGTTCTACGGGAAACTTCAAACTGGCTGTGAATGAACTGAAAGAGAAAGCAAGAAGGGCTTTCTATGCCATCAAAAAATCAATCCAAATAGAAATCCCAATTAGCATTTGGCTCAAAATTTTCAAATCAGTAATTGAACCAATTGCACTCTATGGCAGTGAGGTATGGGGACCGCTAACTCAACAAGAATTTGCAAAATGGGACAAACACCCAATTGAGATCCTACATGCAGAATTCTGTAAAAGTATCCTCCGGACTCAAAGGAAAACAGTAAACAATGCATGCAGGGCGGAACTAGGCCAATATCCATTAATAATCACTATCCAAAAAAGAGCCACCAAATTTTGGAATCACCTACAAATGAGCAACCTCCAATGCTATCACTACGACGCCCTGAAATGCCAAGAGCTGACCATAAAGAAGAATACCCTCAGTCAACTAGTCCTGGGACTCAGTGAAGTAACTACTAACAATACTAACAATAACCAGCCCCAGGACAGTGACAGGGTAACACAAAGAATTCGACCCAACATAATCGTCGCTAAGCAAAAGGAAAAATATCTGACATATTGGGCAGAAACAACAAGAACCCAAAGCAAACTCAATTGCTACTTGGCCCTAAACAGACAATACAACATAGCTGATTACCTGACCATGGTAAAGGATAACAAACTGAGAAGAACCTTGACAAGGTACAGACTTAGCGAACATAGCCTAGCGATCGAAAAAGGCAGACACAGGCAGACCAGGCTGCCAAGAGAAGACAGGATATGCTCTCACTGCAGTCAGGGAGTAGTGGAGACAGAGATGCACTTCCTCACAGCCTGTGGAAAATATCAGGACATCAGGGAGAATTTCTACCAAAAATTCTCACAAATATGCCCTGAATTCAGAAATCTGAATGACAACCAAAAACTCCCATTCCTACTGGGAGAGGAGAGAAGCTGTGTAACACTAACGGCACACTATGTTAAAGCTTGCCATGAACAGAGGGACAACCAGTAAACTAAGAAAAGAATATATATAAACAATGCGAATGTATATTTATACACTCAGGGATATACCTGTTTATACACTGTATGAATAGAACTGCGTTTATGTGCTCAACCATAAATGTATTTTGATGCTTTGGCAACATAAGATGTAACTTATCATGCCAATAAAGCGATTTGAATTGTGAGTTGTGTGTGGGTCTATGAGGGTGTGTGTGAGGGTCTATGGGTGTGTGTGAGGGTCTATGAGGGTGTGTGAGGGTCTATGAGGGTGTGTGTGGGCCTATGAGGGTGTGTGTGAGGGTCTGTGAGGGTGTGTGTGGGTCTATGAGGGTGTGTGAGGGTCTATGAGGGTGTGTGGGGGTCTATGAGGGGGTGTGAGGGTCTATGAGGGTGTGTGGGGGTCTATGAGGGTGTGTGTGGGTCTATGAGGGTGTGTGTGTGGGTCTATGAGGGTGTGTGTGAGGGTCTATGAGGGGGTGTGTAGGTCTATGAGGGTGTGTGTGTGAGGGTCTATGAGGGTGTGTGAGGGTCTATGAGGGTGTGTGAGGGTCTATGAGGGTGTGTGAGGGTCTATGAGGTTGTGTGTGGGTCTATGAGGGTGTGTGAGGGTCTATGAGGGTGTGTGTGGGTCTATGAGGGTGTGTGTGGGTCAATGATGGTGTGTGTGAGGGTCTATGGGTGTGTGTGAGGGTCTATGAGGGTGTGTGAGGGTCTATGAGGGTGTGTGTGGGCCTATGAGGGTGTGTGTGAGGGTCTATGAGGGTGTGTGTGGGTCTATGAGGGTGTGTGTGGGTCTATGAGGGTGTGTGTGAGGGTCTATGGGTGTGTGTGAGGGTCTATGACGGCGAACGAGACACGGCCCGATCGGCGGCCGCAGTCCAGCACCCGAGCGACGACCGCAGTCCAGCACCCGAGCGACGGCCGCAGTCCAGCACCCGAGCGACGACCGCAGTCCAGCACCCGAACGGCGAACGAGGCACAACCCGAGCGGCGGCTGGGCTAGAAAGCCCGGGAAAGGCCCGAGGAGCCAGGCCCAGAGACCTCTGAGGAGAAGGGGAGCAACCAGAAGGCTTCCAGAAGCAAACCAAGACTGTGAGTACAGGGCCCAGGGAGGGAGACTGAAGCCAGGGAAAGGCCCGAGGAGCCAGGCCGAGACAGAGGCACAGAGGCCTCTGAGGGGGAGGGGAACAGCCCGAAGGCACCGGGAAACAGCGGCTCACAGACCCAGACCTGAGAAGGGTGAACCCAGAAGCCGAGGCCCAGGGACCACGGGGTCGGAGAGGGGGACCGGGAAAGCTCGCGAACAGGGAGAGGGAAACACCAAACCCGGGGCCCCAGAAAAGCTTATTCTAAGATCAACAATACTTTACCAAAAATGAGCGAATCAGAAGATCCACAACAGCCCCGCTTCCAGATTCCCCCCAACACTGCAAAAAAAGCTATAAAAGCGATCAAGCATGAGCAGATGAGAGAAAAACCAGAAACACTTTTTGCTGACTGTTACAACAATGGGACAAAAAGTAACCTCATTTTCTACTCAGATCAGCCAGTGGCTTGGATCACAGCAATAAAATCACACTATACCAATGTTAAGCTAGAAAATACCGCAAATGGGTCCATAATGAAAATTAACACACCAGGAGACAGTTCAACTACGACGGTCAACGCGTACAATACCGGGACAATATTAGTGCAAGGCAACCTCGACAAATTTGCAACGGCCTTCAGGACACTGAAAAAATTAACTAAGGGGGGAAGGAACAGCCCCAGAGTGGCCCGCACTCCCCCCAACATTGACAACTTACCAGGAGAAAATCTGCCTGGTCAGGAGGTGAACGAGCCACACAGTTCAAACCAGACACTAACCCCGGGGAACCACAGCCACACGATACAACTGACAAACACCAGCATAACTACCAGGGAGGAAGCCACACATAGTCCCCCTACCATTCCCAGCTCACCAAGAGAAGAGCAGCATAGCCAGGAAGTGAGTGAGCCCTCCAGGGCCGACCAGCCTAGCCAGGAAGTGAGTGAGCCTACCAGGGCCGACCAGACACATACCCCGGGATCACACAGCCAGATACAACCAAAAGATAAATTTAATCAATTAGAGATAGAGATGGTTAAACTTAGAGAGGACTTCCTCAAAATGAATGACAATCAAAATCAGGAGAGGGAGAGACACAAGAGAGAGCTGAAGCTACTTGAGAACCAGGTGAATCTACTTAGGAATCAGGTGAAAGAGCTGCAGGAAAAAGAAGAGAGCCATAGAGGAGAGAAAACACCATTAGACCAGCAACCAGAGGCTAGAGATAAGACAAGACAGAGCCGGACGGAACGGCTGCACTCCCACACGGAACAAAAGCAACAGACACACAATACAAGGGGTGCCACACAGACCGACCAGCATACTGATTCGCAATCTTCCCCCACCACCGTGGAACCACAAGCGGGCCGCTCACAAGAGGTACGCACACACCAGACACCCCAGCCCAGCACACACACTATGAGTCCAAGCGAAAGCCACCAGACAGTAAACACAAACAAGGCTGACGTCGTAATACTCATAGACTCAAATGGGAAATTTCTATGGGAGAAAAAGCTATTCCCTAGAAGTAAAGTAGAAAAGATCTGGTGCCCAACAACAAACAGAGCCATGGGATGGCTGACCAAAGCCAGATTAGGCTCCCCCCAACACATAATAATACACACGGGCACAAATGACCTAAAGACCCAACAGAAAGAAGTAGCAACATCGCTCAGAGCAATGATTAGGAAAGCAAGCAGTACATTTCCAAACACTAGAATCACTGTTTCCACAATATTGCCGAGAACAGACTTCAACAACAACACAATTCATGAGATAAATGCCAGCATAGCAAGAGACTGCGAATCAAACCACAACGTACACCTGGCCCAACACCCCACCCTCGATGAGGAATGTCTTTACGACCACGTCCACATCCAAAGGCAAAGAATATCGATCCTTGCTAAAGCCCTGAAGGACGTCGCTTTTAACCGGGTCCATACCCAGACTCCAAGAGGACCCCCCCCCGACCACCAGAGATCAGCGGGGTACATATCAGGAACACTACAAGGACCACCAACACACCAACCGAGACCAGAGAGGATCCCCATGCAAAACAACAATGTCAGACCTGCACCACTCCTGTCCCACAGGGGAATAGGACTGCTCCCAGCCAGACAGAGGGAGAGATGCACAGGACGTACGCAATACCTCAGACAGAAACAATCCATTAAGAGACAATAAGCAGATGTGCAGCAGCATCTACTTCCGCCTTATGGATCAAGGACTAATTAATAGAAAGAACTGTAACCAAATTGTATTAACTTTTGTAGACAACTGATGTGATCTTTTTTTTCCCACACTTAGACACGACAAACACGTACCACTCTTTAACCTATCATAGTAAAAGATCAAACTTAACATGAAATCCTTATATATTTCGACCTGGAATATCCAAGGTCTACGCTCTTCACTGCGAGAAGTGAAAAGTAGGACCCCAGAGTTCATAGATGAAACTAAAGACCTAGATATTATCATTTTACAGGAAACTTGGTATAAAGGAAAAGGACACACTGGCTGTCCCCAAGGGTACACTGAGCTGGTGGTGCCCTCCAATAAATTACCAAGTGTAACCCAAGGCAGAGACTCCGGAGGCATACTGATCTGGTTTAAAACAGAACTTAAGAATTACATCAAATTTATAAAAAAGGGCGAAAACCATATGTGGCTCAAACTTGAGAGGGAGATTATCTCAAACACCCAAGATGTTTACATTTGCGCACTTTATATCCCTCCAATCGATTCCCCGTACTTTAAAGAGGACACCTTCTCCAACATGGAGGGGGAAATTATCCAATACCAGGCCCAGGGGAACGTGTTGATCTGTGGGGACCTCAATTCAAGAACGGGCGAAGAACCAGACTTCACCAATAATCAGGGAAACAATTATGTTTTCGGGAATAACCACTTTGACATCCCTTCCCTTCCATACAGGCATAACTGCGACAAGCAGTCAAATACCAACGGAAAACAGCTACTACAGCTCTGTCGAAACCTGGGTCTGTACATTGTCAATGGTAGGTTCATAGGAGACCTCCTAGGAAGATCGACCTATTGCTCACCTCTTGGCTGCAGCACAGTAGACTATATGATTACAGACTTAGACCCATCCTCTTTCAGAGCATTCACAGTCAAACCACAAACAACACTGTCAGATCACAGTCAAATTACTATGTTCCTCAAAAAGACAGAAACAAACAACATAGAAACACAACCCAGTAAACTGTACAACACCAAAAAATCGTACAGATGGGCCAAAAACGACACGGAAAAATACCAGAAAACAATTAGCAATGCATCAACTCAAGCTCTCTTAGACACCTTTCTGGATAACATATACACTCACAATAAAGAAGGCGTAAACCGGGCAGTTAGTAAACTAAACAATATTTTTGATAATTTGGCAACAAATGCAAACTTGAAAGCTCGCAAGAACAAACCCAAAACAAAAAACTATGAAAAATGGTTTGACCGAGATTGCCATAACATGAGGAAAAAACTTAGAAAAATATCAAACCAAAAACACAGACATCCAGAAAACGAGGAACTACGCCTTACTTATTGTCAGACACTAACACAATACAGAAACACACTCAGAACCAAAAAAGAGCAATATATTAAGAATACACTCAGCTCCATGGAGGAATCCATTGATTCCAATTGTTTCTGGGAAAACTTGAAAACACTACACAAAAAACAACACGACGATTTGGCCATTCAAAATGGGGACACATGGGTAAACCACTTTGAAAAATTATACCAGAAAAAAACACTAAGACCAGAGCAACACCAAATATGCAAAAAACTGGAAAAGCTAGAAATGGCCATAAAAGATAACCAAAACCCGCTGGACGCCATAATAACAGAAAAAGAACTTCTTGAAAAACTCAAGGACCTGCGACCAGGAAAAGCCTGCGGGACAGATGGCATACTAAACGAGATGATTAAACACACAGACAACAAAATGAAACTGGCTATCCTAAAACTCTTCAACTTGGTTCTGAGTGTCGGTTATTTCCCTGATATCTGGAACAAAGGACTCATTACGCCCATATACAAAAGTGGGGACAAAATCGACCCAAACAACTATCGAGGCATCTGTGTAAACAGTAACCTGGGGAAGGTATTCTGTAGCATCATAAACAAAAGACTTATAAACTTCCTTGAGGAGCACAATGTCTTGAGTAAAAGCCAAATTGGATTCCTGCCAAACTATAGAACATCCGATCATATCTTCACCCTACAGACCCTAATTGACAAACACGTTCACAATAACAAAAGCAAAATCTACGCATGCTTTGTAGATTTCCAGAAGGCTTTCGACTCCATCTGGCATGACGGTTTATTCCTGAAACTTATCGAAAGTGGGGTAGGAGGGAAAACAT
This sequence comes from Somniosus microcephalus, assembly GCF_052327205.1. Lineage (NCBI taxonomy): Eukaryota > Metazoa > Chordata > Chondrichthyes > Squaliformes > Somniosidae > Somniosus > Somniosus microcephalus. The sequence goes on from NC_140990.1 coordinate 183,558,712, forward strand.
ATGATGTAATTAAATCAATGTATACAAACAACAAATGTGCAGTTAAAATTGGAGACAAACAAACAAAATACTTCCCACAGGGGCGGGGGGTGACGCAGGGCTCGCCAATCTCACCGACACTCTTTAATATTTACATAAATGGATTGGCAAAACTACTTGAACAATCTACAGCACCCGGCCTCACCCTATATGAATCCAAGGTTAAATTCCTCCTCTATGCAGACGACCTGGTTCTGCTGTCACCTACTAAAGAGGGGCTACAGCAAAACCTGGACCTGCTGGAGTCGTACTGCCAGACTTGGGCCCTGACAATAAATCCCCAAAAAACCAAAGTCCTTGTGTTCCAGCAAAGATCCAAACATCAGGGACCCAAAATAAATTTCACAGTAGGAACAACCAAAATTGAACAAACCACTAACTACACATACTTGGGCTTAAAAATCAGTTCTACGGGAAACTTCAAACTGGCTGTGAATGAACTGAAAGAGAAAGCAAGAAGGGCTTTCTATGCCATCAAAAAATCAATCCAAATAGAAATCCCAATTAGCATTTGGCTCAAAATTTTCAAATCAGTAATTGAACCAATTGCACTCTATGGCAGTGAGGTATGGGGACCGCTAACTCAACAAGAATTTGCAAAATGGGACAAACACCCAATTGAGATCCTACATGCAGAATTCTGTAAAAGTATCCTCCGGACTCAAAGGAAAACAGTAAACAATGCATGCAGGGCGGAACTAGGCCAATATCCATTAATAATCACTATCCAAAAAAGAGCCACCAAATTTTGGAATCACCTACAAATGAGCAATCCCCAATGCTATCACTACGACGCCCTGAAATGCCAAGAGCTGACCATAAAGAAGAATACCCTCAGTCAATTAGTCCTGGGACTCAGTGAAGTAACTACTAACAATACTAACAATAACCAGCCCCAGGACAGTGACAGGGTAACACAAAGAATTCGACCCAACACAATCGTCGCTAAGCAAAAGGAAAAATATCTGACATATTGGGCAGAAACAACAAAAACCCAAAGCAAACTCAATTGCTACTTGGCCCTAAACAGACAATACAACATAGCTGATTACCTGACCATGGTAAAGGATAACAAACTGAGAAGAACCTTGACAAGGTACAGACTTAGCGAACATAGCCTAGCGATCGAAAAAGGCAGACACAGGCAGACCAGGCTGCCAAGAGAGGACAGGATATGCTCTCACTGCAGTCAGGGAGTGGTGGAGACAGAGATGCACTTCCTCACAGCTTGTGGAAAATATCAGGGCATCAGGGAGAATTTCTACCAAAAATTCTCACAAATATGCCCTGATTTCAGAAATCTGAATGACAACCAAAAACTCCCATTCCTACTGGGAGAGGAGAGAAGCTGTATAACACTGGCGGCGCACTATGTTACAGCTTGCCATGAACAGAGGGACAACCAGTAAACTAAGAAAAAAATATATATAAACAATGCGAATGTATATTTATACACTCAGGGATATACCTGTTTATACACTGTATGAATAGAACTGCGTTTATGTGCTAAACCATAAATGTATTTTGATGCTTTGGCAACATAAGATGTAACTTATCATGCCAATAAAGCGATTTAAATTGTAAATTGTAAAAAATTGTGTGAGGGTCTATGAGGGTGTGTGTGGGTCTATGAGGGTGTGTGTGGGTCTATGAGGGTGTGTGTGGGTCAATGATGGTGTGTGAGGGTCTATGAGGGTGTGTGAGGGTCTATGAGGGTGTGTGAGGGTCTATGAGGGTGTGTGTGGGTCTATGAGGGTGTGTGTATCTCCTGTTGGTGGGGGTACTGATGGTGATGTCAGACCAGTCCTGTAATGTTTCTCTCTCTCGACTTTTCACAGAACACTTTATACCTCACCCACCTCAGAAACTGGGCCACATTTGGAAAAGGTCAGTGCTCTTTATTCTGAATTTACCACATGGTGTGACGGAGCAATCCTGTGGGATCTGTCAGTCCAGCTGCAGTTCGAGGGGGCTGCTGCCTCTCCCTGTTCTCCACGCCTATCCTGCCTGTCTCACTTCCCACCTTTCAGACTGGTCTAGGTTTGGCTGCCCCTGGGTTAATGCAGAAAGTGCAACTGAAAACATACCAGCTTACTCCGCACTTCTCTCACATCTCACCTGTGACCTTGCTCCACTCTTTCCTGTACTTTAGCTTTCTCTCTCTCTTCTCCTATTTCTTTTGTTTTCTCTCTCTCCTTTCCTGTTTATTTTACTTTCACCCTCTCCTGTTCCTTTATCTTTTTCTCTCTTCACCTGTTTCTTTCTCTTTCTCTCCCTTCCCGTTTCTTTTTCTTTCTCTCTCTCCCCGTGCTTCTTTTTCTTTCTCTCTCCCTTCCCGTTTCTTTCTCTTTCTCTCTCTCCCTTCCCGTTTCTTTCTCTTTCTCTCCCTTCCCGTTTCTTTCTCTTTCTCTCTCTCCCTTCCCGTTTCTTTCTCTTTCTCTCTCCCTTCCCATTTCTTTTTCTTTCTCTCTCTGCCCTGTTTCTTTTTCCTTCTCTCTCTCTCACCCTCCCTCTTCCGAATCTCTCTTCCTATTTAGCCAGCAGCATCTTGAGAGGGCTGATCTAACCTGTCTCTGGGGACAAGATGCCTGAGAAGTCAGTTGTAGTTTAGTATTGGTGTACGATGGAACCATTCATTGCTCATCTCTGGAGAATGTAATGTTAATGAGAGGCAGGGACAGACGTAAGCAGGAGCCCACTGCTCGGGGAACTCCATACCCTACAGAGTATATTACCTCATCGGACGAGCCCTTCTCCCCTTCCCCTGACCTACTCATCAAAGCACTGTCTGGAGATTCCCCCATCCGCATCTAGATTGTATGCCGAGATGCCTAAATTTGTCTGGCTTGAACCATCTTACATCAACTGGTCCAAATGATATTAAACTTTACACAACCAGGAACCCTGCAGAGGGCTTGTGCCCAACTGAGTGACTGAGTTAAACTCTTCCAAGGAAGGTCAGACCATGAAATCATAAACTAACTGTTCTTTATTGACGCACTCATACAATTCTCAACATTTTAATGTTAAACATTAAAAGTAGCAGGACACTTAAGATGTTATTAACTGATAATCATTAAACCTCAGGTTACATAGGCAGTTCGAGTGTATCATTGTAAGTCAACTGGGCTTGACTTAGTACAACATCAAGGTAAGCTCAATGTCCAACAATGACGTACGGTTAGTTTAGACTAGACTCCAAGTAGAGCTGACAAGTTAACAGCCGGTCTGTCAGATACATTAAAATCCAGTTAGTTCAGCTTGTTGCTGATTTAGCTCCCAGCTTCAAGTTTATACAACCTTATCCTTCTGAGTAGGTGCAGTGGACTGAATTGTCTCTCATCCCTCTGGGAAGCTTGTGTTGACCTCCTGGGATGTGACTGCTATGAATCTTCATCTGTAGATGTGGCATACATTCCCTCTTGTAGTTGTCAATCTCTCCTAGGTAGATTCCCTTACACATCGGTAGCTAAATCTGAACCAGAGCCAGTTCAAATCTCACTTCCTTTATTCCCAGGGAAATTTCTCAAAAGTGCAAGTGACAGACTTGGACAATTACCTCCATCTGACTGGATTTTCCGACCTTATCCAACCTCTGACTCTGTCTCTCTGTTTGTTTCTCTGTCTGTTTCACTCTCTGTCTATCTCTCTGTCTGTGTCTCTATCTATCTCTCTGTCTGTGTCTCTATCTGATCCTCTGTCTCGCTCTCTCTCTCTCTGTCTCTGCTTCTCTGTCTCTCTAATGGCTCTTTGTTCCCTTGCTCAGATTAGGCCTGGTTCCGCGAGCAGAGAGTCTAACATCGCAGCTCCTCCAGTGCTATCCACGGGACAGGAGCTCTGCGGAGGACGCCCTTTTACACCAGTACTTCAGCAGTCTACCCCCTGCGCTGTTCCAGCTCCCCGACAGTATGTACACATTCATTCTTGTTATAAAGCTATCTTCTCTGCTTCACACCAATTAAATGGGTTTGCTGGACTGGTTAAAAACAATTACCAGGAAAAGTGACAATGAAAATGTGAGCAACGAAAGGAATTATCACAATGCAATGTAGCCACCATCGCATAATTAAACATTCTATTGCTGAAAAAGAAAAATGACGTGTAAATTATGATAGAACATTGAGAAATAATCATAGAACAGTAAATAAAGACAAAACTATAGGGCAATGATTAAACAATGAGTAAATGATAACACAACAATGAGTAAATAATGCAACTACAGGTAAATAATGACAGAACTGGGAATGATTGGGTTAGTGTCAGGGTGTGATAGAGGGTTAGTGTGTTTTACTTGGTTTATATTCCATTGCATTCAGTGCCAGTATGTGTGACAATATCAGTGCCAGTCCTGGAACGAGTGCAAGTCCTGGTGCCAGTATCGGGATCAGTTGTGGTAACAATGGCCCCAATATTAACGGGGAGACATGCTGGGAGCGGGGTTGTCTGATATCGTGTGGGAAAATTGGAAGTATGTTCGGCGTGTCTCTCAGTGGCTTTTTAACGCAGCTACCTCATTATAATTTTACATCCGGGTTCGCCGTCCAATCCGCGGCAGTGGCCATGATGAGGACCCGCATGACACAATCTCAACTCCAGTATTTAAAGGACCAATCCAAAGATGTAATTTGGAGGAGTTGGAGTTGGGAAGAAGAGAAGAGGAAGTTCCAGAATGGAATCGAGATGTTCAAAGGCTGCACCCTGGTTCACTGATACCTCCCTTGAGGTGCTGCTGGTGGCTGTGAGGAGCCGGAGGGACATTCTGTTCCTTAGCAATGGGAGGAGAAACCCTGTGGCAGAAACAAAGAAGATGTATTTGGAGGTTTCTAGGAGGTAAGCATCAGGAGCATAGTGCCACGCTCCTGGATGCAGTGCAGGAAGTGGTTTAATGACCTAACCAGGTCAGGAAAGGTGAGTACAGTCGCACATTCACCTACATCATGCTGTGTGCATTAGCCCACTCCCTCACTCTGCCTTCTCAAGCCGACTCCATCACATCACGCCTCACACCCACTTACCTTGCAGCTGCACCCATCCTTCGCTGTCTATGCACTTCTTCACATCCCCATCTAACATCCCTCACTCCCACTCATCCTTATGCAATTTCATGCCTCTCCCTGATACTCACCCTCACCAAACACTCCACCCATTGGCTGAACACATGCCATTACACTCACTCATAGGTCTGTTCTTTCTCTCATTTCTGGAGAAGAGAGCACAGAACATGAGAGAGAGGGAGAGAAGTGGAGGTGGTCCTCCAAACATCTCGCAACTGACATGCGCAGAAGAGGAGGTGCTGGAGGTCAGTGGAGTTTTGGCGTCCCTGGCTGTCGGAGATGGGGAGACTGGGAGCTCCTAGCTGCCTGGTGACTCAATTAAATATCAGCGACCCACATGTCATATGGCACTCAGTCATGTTAACTTGATTTCAACAGTGAGTGAAATAGGCAGGTAATTGGGTTTTCACCTGGTGAGCAAGAGCAAATGGTGGTGGCAGCGACAGCAGTCAGAGAGCAGTCAGAGACCTGCCAAAGACTGTTCCACCTGCACTGGCCTCTCCAAGCTCTGCTCAGCTGGACACAGATGCTGTACAGGGGACCGTCGATAAAAAGAATCATTGAGCAGCAGCAGACAATGTGAGATGCACTGACAGGCCTTCCAAGCAATCTGACCACAATTGCAGAGAGAATGGAGGAGTACAGCTGAAACATGAGTGGGTTGATGTTGCAGGGCATTGCAATGATGTTTTCTTGCATTGAAAGAGTAGCCAACTCCATGGAACATCAAATGAGGCAGTCACTTGAGTCCATGCACACCTTGACCATGGCCGTGCGGACTCTGGATGCCAGCATGTCTGCTGCCTTAAATAGGATGACAGATACCTTAGCCTTGGCCTTACAATGCTCTCCTGATCTGCACCAAAGTGCTCTCCAACTCAGTGGTAGCAGTGAAATGCGGCTGGGCCATGAGAGGGATGATGGCGAAAGGGGAGATGGAAGTGGGGACTCTACTCAAAGTGCTACCGCTTCTCACCCACAGCCCACCTCTCATTCAGTAGCCCACATGCTGCCTCGTCTCCCGATGGCCGAGTCTGCTCCTGCAAAGGTGCAGGTGGGACAGTCTTTGGCAGGGCCCTCACGGGCTCCCGAGGATGTCGGCCAAGAGCAACTCAGCAGTCAGAGCAAGAATCTGAGCAGCCTGCCTCTACATCTGCTCAAGCCACAGGGGTTGCACCACCTAGGAGCAGTAGAAAAGGGAAGAGTAAAGCTTTGTAGTTGCACAAGGATATGCATATGGGTGTATGAGTAAATGTTGTGTTGTTAAGTTTCTCTTGTTTAATTAAGTCACATAAATATTATTATTTTCCACTTCCCCATATTATCCATTCTTGGGTGCTGGGTGGCAAGTGGCCTTTTAACTTTGTTGATGATGATTGCAAAGACAAGAATAGACGGGGTCCAATGGAGGGATGTGCAAGGGGTGGTTGGTTGTTTGTTGGACTGCTTTGTGTCAGTGGCATTGGGGGGTGCGGGGCAGGAAGAGTGGCCATTGCATGTGCTTGTCCGCTGGTGCAGCCTAAGTGAACCTTGCGTTAATAAGGGCATCCCGGTCAGCAATGTGAGCAGCTGGGGGTGCATTGCCCTCATCACCTTCCTCCTCCTCCCCCTCCAAATCTTTTGAGGAGGATCTGAGCTCTATGTCTTGTTCCTTCTGCAGCTCCCCTCTCTGCGGCTCCCCTCTCTGCTGCTCCCCTCTCTGCAGCTCCCCTCTCTGCGGCTCCCCTCTCTGCTGCTCCCCTCTCTGCGGCTCCCCTCTCTGCGGCTCCCCTCTCTGCTGCTCCCCTCTCTGCGGCTCCCCTCTCTGCGGCTCCCCTCTCTGCGGCTCCCCTCTCTGCTGCTCCCCTCTCTGCGGCTCCCCTCTCTGCGGCTCCCCTCTCTGCGACTCCCCTCTCTGCGGCTCCCCTCTCTGCGGCTCCCCTCTCTGCGGCTCCCCTCTCTGCAGCTCCCCTCTCTGCAGCTCCCCTCTCTGCAGCTCCCCTCTCTGCTGCTCCCCTCTCTGCGGCTCCCCTCTCTGCAGCTCCCCTCTCTGCAGCTCCCCTCCCTGCAGCTCCCCTCCCTGCAGCTCCCCTCCCTGCAGCTCCCCTCTCTGCTGCTCCCCTCTCTGCTGTCCAGCAGGCTGCAGCTGGTGCTGGTGCTGATGCTGGTCACATTGGTCCTCGTCTGATGTCCAATCTAAGGCAGCTATAGCTCCACCTATCCTGATGTGTTTGAGAAAACCTCCAAAGTGTAGAAAGCAACCTCTCAACAAAACTACTGTGAACAAACCCTTCCCCACTAGCAGGTGAAAAAGCAGCTGTGAGTACTGAGTATTTCCTTGAGTTTGATTCAGCCCCCTCAATTGCCGTCATGCTCTCTCTCACCTTGCGTTCACTGGCAACTTTCAGGAAGCTCGGGAAACTCGTGGACCCGATGTTAAACTTGAAAGTGTGTGTAAATGTAGCTCTAATTGAGTGATTAACGTATGGTAATTGACCAACCGCCTCTCTCCCTCTCTCGAGGGGGGTTTGCGCGCACGCAGCCTAACGAGCTGGAGTGAAATGCGGAAGTCGACGGGTTGAAACCGGCTTCCCGTCATTTTCCCCGGATTTAACACCCCCACCTGCACCCAAACCCACGTGCTGCACCATGTTAAAATTTCCCTCAATGTCAATGTTAGTGCGATTGCAAGTACCAGCACCAGTTCCACAATGCACTGACCACTGTTGATGCCCGCTGATGGTGACAGTTTGCCCTGTAATTGCTGGCATTTTTTTTTATTCGTTCCTGGGATGTGGGCATTATTGCCCATCCCTAATTGCCCTTGAGAAGGTGGTGGTGAGCCGCCTTCTTGAAACCGCTGCAGTCCATGTGGTGAAGGTACTCCCACAGTCATGTTAGGGAGGGAGTTCCAGGATTTTGACCCAGCGACAATGAAGGAACGGTGATATATTTCCAAGTCAGGATAGTGTGTGACTTGGAGGTGGTGGTGTTCCCATGCACCTGCTGCCTTTGTCCTTCTAGGTGGTAGAGGTCTTGGGTTTGGGAGGTGCTGTCGAAGAAGCTTTGGCGAGTTGCTGCAGTGCATCTTGTAGATGGTACACACTGCAGCCATGGTGCACCGGTGGTGGAGGGAGTGAATGTTTAAGGTGGTGGATGGGGTGCCAATCAAGCAGGCTGCTTTGTCCTGGATGGTGTCGAGCTTCTTGAGTGTTGTTGGAGCTGCACCCATCCTGGCAAGTGGAGAGTATTCCATCGCACTCCTGACTTGTGCCTTGTAGATGATGGAAAGGCTTTGGGGAGTCAGGAGGTGAGACACTCGCCCAGCCTCAGACCTGCTCTTGTAGCCACAGTATTTATGTGGCTGGTCCAGTTAAGTTTCTGGTCAATGGTGATCCCCAGGATATCGATGGTGGGGGATTCGGCGATAGTAATGCAGTTGAATGTCAAAGGGCAGTGGTTAGACGCTTGCTTGTTGGAGACAGTCATTGCCTGGCACTTGTGTGGCGTGAATGTTGTATCGATTTGTATGTGGGTTCAATGACTAGACATTTATGAAAGAGAATGTCTTTTAATCTAAAGTATGTTCAACTCTTTTAAACAGCATTACAGGAGACACCATGCTAGTGATCCATCTAAAAGCGAAACTAAAACTAAACTGCTTGTCTCTGTCACATGCCCTCTGCTGGTCAGGCATAAGTAATCAATCAGGCAACTATGCTGGTAAGGCATCATAATCAAACAGGCAAATACCATCACTATTTGCTGATATCATTACATCTCCCTTTCTTAAAACAAAAGTATTTTACTTTTAACTAACAACATGTTTTCTTTGTATTAATCTGCATTTTAACTGTAACACTTAATGAACTTACATTATCATTATCATGATCAAGGTTTTTTAACCTTGCTTTGTGTGTTCACATGAAATATGTAAATACACTAGAACTTGAAGAAAGAATAAGATAACATTACTTCCTTCTATAACAATAGTCCTTAAATTTGCTCAATGAGTCTCTCCGGAGGCTTCACGCGTCTTGAGGATTTTCTGATTGATTGTCCTTGAATCTGAGTTGTTGCCTCAGATGATGATTTCTCAGCTGTGTGATCAGGTTGTTCAACAGTATCAGTCTTTTGACCTGCTGTGGCTGGTCCCATGAGAAGATCTCGACGATTTCTTCGCAGAACAGCACCCTCATCTGTCTGAATGGTGTATGATCTTGGTTGAACTTCACTCAGGACAGTTCCCTTCTGAGTCCATATGTTTGTTTTGTCTTTGAACCTTACTTGGTCACCAGTGTGGAGTTCAGGTAGGTTTTGTGTTCCTCTGTCACAGTAGTACTTTTGCTTTTCTTTCTGTTGTTCTTTGAACTTCCTCACTTTCTCCCCCTCTTTTGTTTTCAGGAGGTTCTCCGAGATGGGTAGGTTTGACCTTAGCAGACGTCCCATAAGGAGTTGGGCTGGTGACTTACCACACTCGAGCGGCGTTGTGCGGTATACAAGCATGCTCTGGTAGAAGTCAGTTCCACTGTCTTTTGCCTTGTACATCAGTCTTTTCACTGTCTGGACCGATTTTTCCACTAGTCCATTGGACTGTGGAAAGTGAGGACTTGACGTTGTGTGGACAAAGTCCCACTCTTTGGCAAAGTGTCGGAAACTTGCATTGTAAAACTGAGGTCCGTTGTCTGTGAAGACCTCGCTTGCCACGCCATGTCTGGAGAATATGGCTTTCATACATGTTATCACAGCATCTGCAGTGGTGGTGTACAGTCTACTAACCTCTGGATACAGGGAATAATAGTCTGTGACTACAAGATAGTCCTTCCCTTGACATACGAATAGGTCAGCGCCTACCTTCTGGTAAGGTCTGTCTGGCGCTGGGTGTGGCTTTAGTGGTTCTACCGGATTGCTTGCTCGATATTTCAGGCATATTGTGCAGTTTGACACCTCATTTGGCACATCTTGGTTGATTCGTGGCCAGTACATCACCTCTCGTGCTCTTTTCTTACACTTTTCGATTCCCAGATGTCCTCCATGTATCCTTTTTAGCATCTCTTTTCTCAGACTCTTTGGGATAACTATTTTACTTCCTTTGTAGATGATGTCTTCGACCACTGATAGTTCCGCCCTGCAGTTCCAGTACTCTGCCATGTCAGGTGAGCAGTCTTGCTTCATGTTGGGCCATCCATCCAAGATGCTTTTCCTCAGTCGTCTCATTGTTTCATCTTTGTTTGTCTCAGTCTTTATGAGCTCCATTTTTGCATCTGCTATGGGCAGTGCACTTGTGATCATGTCCACGTAGGCGTTCACTTTTTCATCCATTGTGGTGTTTGCGGGCTCACTTGGGTCAACAGCTCTGGACAACGTGTCTGCTGTATACATCAGCTTACCCGGTGTGTACGCAACATTCAGTGTATAGCGTTGCAGCCTGATCATCATTCTTTGTATTCTAAGTGGACAGCTATTTAGTGGCTTTTGGAACAATGCAATCAAGGGCTTATGGTCAGTCTCTACACTGATTGCTTGTCCTGCCACAAACTGGTGAAATCTTTCACAGGCGTATGTGATGCTGAGCAGCTCCTTTTCTATTTGAGCATATCGCGTCTCCGCGTCTGTCATTGAGCGCGATGCATATGCAATAGGTTGCCAGTAGTCATATTTTTGCAGAAGAACGGCACCGAGCCCACTCTGTGATGCACCTGATGATATCTTGATGGGTCTCGCTGGGTCATAAAACCTCAGAACTGGTTCCTCTGTGAGCAGTTTCTTTAGATCGCTCCATGACTTCTCATGCTCATGATTCCATTCCCATTCTATGTTCTTTTCAGTTAGTCTTCTCAGTGGCGCCATCTTTTCTGAGAGGCTGGATATGAATTTACCCATGTAGTTGATCATTCCATTAAACCTCTGCACGTCCTTTTTGCATTGTGGCTTTGGCATATTCTCAATGGCGGACACCTTTCTGGGATCTGGTCTGATGCCCTCACTGCTAAGGATATCTCCCACGAATGTCAGTTCTGTCAGCCCGAGCTGGCATTTCTCTCTATTCAGCTTCAGGTTTGTTTTCCTTGTTGCTTCCAGCACTTTTTTCAGTCTCTCGTCATGCTCAGTTCTCGTGGTTCCCCATACTATGATGTCATCCATTGATGTATCAACTCCCTCCAGGTGCTCATAGATCATATGGATAGTTTTGTGATACACTTCAGGAGCTGAGGCAATGCCAAATGGTAACCTTAGGAATCTGTATCTGCCAAATGGACTGTTGAACGTGCACAGTTTTGAACTTGCCTCGTCCAGCTTCATCTGCCAAAATCCTGATGATGCATCTAGCTTGCTGAAATACTTTGTATTTGCAAACTGTGCCATGATTTCCTCACGTGTAGGAAGCTTGAAGTGCTCTCTCTTTATTGCTCTGTTTAGATCTCTTGGATCCAGGCAAATTCTGAGCTTTCCATTCTTTTTGTCCACAATGACGAGGGAACTCACCCACTCAGTTGGCTCATCTATCTTCTGAATCACGTTCAGGCTTTCCATCCTGTCCAACTCTGCCTTCAGTTGCTTTTGAAGGGCAAACGGAACTTTTCTGCATGGATGTATGACCGTTGGCATACTTTTATCTACTCTGATCGTGTGTTCTCCTGGAAGGCAGCCTAGACCCTGAAATAGGTCGTTGTACTCTTTCATGAGTTCATCATAGACTGTCTCTCCTTCGCTTTCCACAACGAGGACTCTCTTTACCAGGTTCAGTCTCTCACAGGCTTTTAAACCTAGTATGGCTTGCACACCCTTTGGCACCACGATTAATGCTAGCGTGTGCTCTCTGTCCTTGTGTGTCACTTTGACAATGCATCTTCCTTTCACTGGTATATCAGTACCTGAGTATCCTGTCACTTTCACTTTTATTCCATGTATCTTTGGTCTGGGTCTAATTTTCTTAAAATCAGTCTCTGATATCACATTAACTTGTGCTCCAGTATCCAATTTAAATGGAATGTGTATGTCATTCACTTTTAGTGTCAACATCCAGTCTCTTTTTTCTTTTTTGTTTTCAGACACAACATCTACATTGAACTCCTCTATCTCACTTTCATCTACTGTAGGGACCTTGCTTTGTTGCGCTTGGTTCTTGCAGCAACGGGCATAATGGTTGTTTTTGTTGCAACTATTGCATGTTTTACCATATGCTGGACACTTTTTTGGTGTATGCTGTGTACCGCATCGACTACATGACTTTCGATTGTCCCTTTCATTTTTGTTCGCTGGCCACGCCTCTTTTTTCACTTTGGCGCTCTTTGTTAAACGGTTTGTGTCCGTTCTTACTCACTGCATCCACGTTGCAGCTACTGTCACTGAACAGCTCCTTTGCCTGCGACTTCACAGTTTCTGTAGCCCTACACAGTGCTATGGCTTTTCCCAGGTCTAGATCTTGCTCTCTTAGCAGTCTTTCCCTTAGACCATTATCTGGAATACCACACACCAGTCTGTCTTTTATCAGCGAGTCTGTCAGTCCCCCAAATTCACACGTTTTGCTTCGGTTTCTCAGTTCAGTCACATACTGATCAATAGACTCTCCCGCTTTCTGTACACATGTGAAAAATCTGTGCCTTTCAAACGTCACGTTACGTTTAGGTATGCAGTAGGCCTCAAACTGTTCCATTATTTTATCTAGCTTCATATTGTCTCCATCAGCAGCGAATGTGAAGTTATTATACACCTCCAGCGCTTCATCACCCACGACATGTAAGAACACTGACGCTTTCATTTTATCACTTTGCTCGTCAGCTCCGATTGCCGCTAAATACAACTCTATACGTTGTTTGAACCTCCTCCAACTTTCAGCCACATTACCTGTCAACTGAAGCTTCGCCGGTGGGTGTAAACCTTCCATTTTTCCACTTCGTTAGCTATTCTCCAATGGTAAGTAACGATGTTCTCTTTTGGCTTGCTAATATGTGGAGAGCTGATTTAACTTCAGATTTTTCCTCTTCATCTCTTTCAATCACTTCTGACACCATGTATTGATTTCTTTGTGGGTTCAATGACGAGACATTTATAAAAGAGAATGTCTTTTAATCTAAAGTCTGTTCAACTCTTTATAACAGCATTACAGGAGACACCATGCTAGTGATCCATCTAAAAGCGAAACTAAAACTAAACTGCTTGTCTCTGTCACATGCCCTCTGCTGGTCAGGCATAAGTAATCAATCAGGCAACTATGCTGGTAAGGCATCATAATCAAACAGGCAAATACCATCACTATTTGCTGATATCATTACAAATGTTATCTGCCACTTATCAGCCCAAGCCTGAATGTCGTCCAGGTCTTGCTGCATGCGGGCATGGACTGCTTTATTTTCTGAGGAATTGTGAATGGAACTGAACACTGTGCAGTCATCAGCAAACATCCCCATTTCTGACCTTAGGTTGGAGGGAAGGTCGTTGATGAAGCAGCTGAAGATGGTTGGGCCTAGGACACTGCCCTGAGGAACTCCTGCAGCGATGTCCTTGGGGCTGTGATGATTGACATCCAACAACCACAACCATCTTCCTTTGTGATAGGTATGACTCCAGCCAGTGGAGAGTTTTTCCCCTGATTCCCATTGACTTCAATTTTACTAGGGCTCCTTGATGCCAGACTCGGTCAAATGCTGCCTTGATGTCAAGGGCAGTCACTCTCACCTCACCTCTGGAATTCAGCTCTTTTCTCCATATGTGGACCAAGGCTGTAACGAGTTCTGGAGCCGAGTGGTCCTGGCAGAACCCAAATTGAGCATCGGTGAGCAGGTTATTGCTGAGTAAGTGCTGCTTGATAGCACTGTCAATGACACCTTCCATCACTTTGCTGGTGATTGAGAGTAGACTGATGGGGCTGTAATTGGCCTGATTGGATTTGTCCTGCTTTTTGTGGACAGGACATACCTGGGCAGTTTTCCATATTTATTGAGTATCGGCTGCAGGTCAGTGGGACATGGCATTCCTGCTTGTATCGGAGTTGAATTTTAAAGGCAGCACTGAGTGTTTAGGCTCCTTGACATTTCTGTTCTCCCACTAACTCCTCCATTCATTCCTCTTTCAGTGGTTTCCATCTTTAGCGTGGCTGGTGTTCGGCTGGAGCCGGAAGCCCGGAATGCTTTCCATCCCTTTCGAAAGGACAGGTGCACTTCAATTCTTGCCTGATGTGGCAAGAGAAAGAGACAGGTAGGGAACGGATTGAGGTCAGGTCACTGCAGCCTGTGACACTGTACCCAGAGGGTTGGGTGGAGAAACTGGAAATTGGAAGAAATCTTCCTCCTCTCCCCTTTCTCTGAGGAAGCAATAATTCCCAGACCTCTGACTGTGTGGGACCCATATCGGCAATCAGTGCTGTGATGGAAGGCTGACTGGGTCAGGCACTTGGGTGAGACACTGCCCTGTACAATCAGCGATGACTCCATCGCCATGTGTGGCTCAAGCCCATCCGACAATGGGCCAAGACAACTTGCAAACTATTAGGGCGAGCCTCTCTTGTCCAGTGAGGGTACATGCCACAAATCTGCATCTACAGTTCACGCTCCTCTGTGGAAACTGCTGTGATTTAATGAGGGTGAAAAATGATCAGGGATTGACCCTGGCCATTTCCCACTGTCCAAAACCATACCCACAATGTACTGCCTGCTCTATAGCCCACCCTGTAATGCCTGCTCCATATCCCTCCCTGTACTATATCCCTCCCTGTACTGCCTGCTCTATATCCCACCCTGTACTGCCTGCTCTATATCCCACCCTGTACTGCCTGCTCTATATCCCACCCTGTACTGTCTGCTCGATATCCCTCCCTGTACTGCCTGCTTTATATCCCACCCTGTACTGCCTGCTCTATATCCCTCCCTGTACTGCCTGCTCTATATCCCTCCCTGTACTGCCTGCTCTATATCCCACCCTGTACTGCCTGATCTATATCCCACCCTGTACTGCCTGCTCTATATCCCACCCTGTACTGCCTGCTCTATATCCTGCCTGCAGTACATCCTACCCTGTCCTTCCTGCTCTATATCCCACCCTGTACTGCCTGCTCTATATCCCACCCTGTACTGTTCTCTATATCCCACCCTGTACTGTTCTCTATATCCCACCCTGTACTGCCTGCTCTATATCCCACCCTGTACTGCATGCTCTATATCCCACCCTGTACTGTTCTCTATATCCCGCCCTGTACTGTTCTCTATATCCCACCCTGTACTGTTCTCTATATCCCACCCTGTACTGCCTGCTCTGTATCCCACCCTGTACTGCCTGCTCTGTATTCCACCCTGTACTGCCTGCTCTATATCCCACCCTGTACTGCCTGCTCTGTATTCCACCCTATACTGCCTGCTCTATATCCCACCCTATACTGCCCGCTGTGAGGAGGTCACCGGACAGTAATCAGGAACAGGAAGCCTGGACGAGTTTCTTCCTCCTAACCCAGGGCACTGAGGCCAATTGTACCCCCCACCCCTGCACCCTCTGGTTTTAGGACTGTCCCGGCTGAGACCATTAACTCAGACCAGACTCTGATTGCAGGTCCTGCTCCATTTGGCTCAGTGCCACACCAGGCAAAGTAATCTGTCATTTGACTAGTTGGAAGTGTCCAGTTTATCGTTTAGAGCCTAGAAGGCTGTGATCTTCCTGTGGGGCTCCATTTGTCTCTCCCTATCAATAATGCTGAGGGTAATTCCACAAGACAGATTGGATAGCCGGCGATTTCACCTCCGTAATCCTCAGCTCTTTACTTTGCAGATTGTTTTATGTGGGACACTGACATTCAACCGTCCAGACCCTCGACATCGAGAGACTGAAGACCCTCTGGCTCATATCCTGGCCACATCTTCCTAAACTCATACTGGATCAAATTCTCGCCCATGGTGCTCCACCCATGCTGTACCTGCCCTGGGAGTGTTTGATGGGGCAGTGTAGAGGGACCTTTACTCTGTATGTAATCCGTGCTGTACCTGCCCTGGGAGTGTTTGATGGGACAGTGTAGAGGGACCTTTACTCTGTATCTAATCCGTGCTGTACCTGCCCTGGGAGTGTTTGATGGGACAGTGTAGAGGGACCTTTACTCTGTATCTAACCCGTACTGTACCTGCCCTGGGAGTATTTGATGGGACAGTGTAGAGGGACCTTTACTCTGTATCTAATCCGTGCTGTACCTGCCCTGGGAGTGTTTGAGGGGACAGTGTAGAGGGGGCTTTACTCTATCTACCCCGTGCTGTACCTGCCCTGGGAGTGTTTGATGGGACAGTGTAGAGGGGGATTTACTCTGTATCTAACCCATGCTGTACCTGCCCTGGGAGTGTTTGATGGGGCAGTGTAGAGGGAGCTTTACTCTGTATCTAATCCGTGCTGTACCTGCCCTAGGAGTGTTTGATGGGACAGTGTAGAGGGAGCTTTACTCTGTATCTAACCCGTACTGTACCTGCCCTGGGAGTATTTGATGGGACAGTGTAGAGGGAGCTCTACTCTGTATCTAATCCGTGCTGTACCTGCCCTGGGAGTGTTTGATGAGACAGTGTAGAGGGGGCTTTACTCTGTATCTAACCTGTGCTGTACCTGCCCTGGGAGTGTTGGATGGGACAGTGTAGAGGGAACTTTACTCTGTATCTAACCTGTGCTGTACCTGCCCTGGGAGTGTTGGATGGGACAGTGTTGAGGGAGCTTCACTCTGTATCTAACCCGTGCTGTACCTGCCCTGGGAGTGTTTGATGGGACAGTGTAGAGGGAGCTTTACTCTCTATCTAACCTGAACACTCCTGAACCCTGATTTGGAGAACTCAATGCCCTTGAGGTGAGGTCACAGAAATCACAGAATCCCCACAGTGCAGATAGAGGCCATTTCGGCCCATCGAGCCTGCACCGACACATATCCCACCCGATCCCCGTAACCCCTACACCAACACATATCCCACCCTATCCCCGTAACCCCACGTATTTAATCCCCCTAACACTAAGGGTCAATTTATCATAGCCAATCAACCTAACCCGCACATCTTTGGACTGTGGGAGGAAACCGGAGCACCCGGAGGAAACCCACGCAAACACGGGGAGAATGTGCAAACTCCACACAGACAGTCGCCCGAGGCCGGATTCGAACCCGGGTCCCTGGCGCTGTGAGGCAACAGTGCTAACCACTATGCCACCGTCTCCGCTCCAGCTTTCCCAAACAGCTCATCAGCCTGATGGCTCTGTCGTTGCTTGGTGTTGTGGACCATTATGGCCACAGCCGATTTCAGCATCTTGAGCAGTTGCTCAGTGCCAATGACATGGTGAATGTTTCTGTATTTAACCCATGCTGTACCTGCCCTGTTTGACGTGGCATTGAGTTGCAGAAATGGAGAGCGCTGTCATTTTTTGCTTTGATGAGCTCATGTTTTAAATACCATTTTAAAAACATGATGGATACATTTTATAGTTGGAAGAGTTGTGTGATTGACAGCTGTCATTGTAGGTTGGTGGGGGGAGGTGTAGTCTTGGGCTCATAGTTGGCTCCAGTACTGGGCCTGGGAGGTGAAAATCGGACCACATTCCCACACCTGCTCACTGCTGTGACTTGAAAACCATTGAGTGGACGTTGGGCATGAGCGATGCCCATCATGGTGGATTTGCCTGCCATCACTCACTATCTGGGCTTACACATGAAGAACTGGACACCTAAATGAGGTAAAGAGGGTGGCTGGTGCTTGGAAACCATATCCCACCAAGATGCCTGTGCCTCCCTGGAAGGGGGGTGCGGAGAAGCAGGGGGTGGGAGAGGGGGCGGGAGATTGAACTGAATAACAGAACTGTCCCACAAAATCCGAACCGAGCCGTTCAGGTTCCATTGTACGGAGCGCCACTCCATATTGGAAGAGTTTGGATTCGGGGGGCCCCCTCTTACATACAGTACCATTTCCCCCCAGTTTGAGGCATGATACTGTTCTCGTGATTGACTTAACAAGAGAGCCAGTAAATGGGCAAATTCAAGGTTGGTTTCTCATCCAAACTGAGCTGTGAGCTAATTGGAACAGTTAGCTTTGCCAATCCAGACAAGAGTTGCACTCCCTGTAAAAAAAAAAACTTCCCACAGCTTAGGGCAATTACCTGCATTTCACCCCTAACAGATCCCACAGTGGAATTATTCCAAGGCTTGTGTGATGAGAATGGGGATTATTTTCCACTATGGCTCCACACTATCCTTGTACAACTTCCCAATATACAGGATTGGCCACAGCCTGTGGAAATTCAAAGTCAGAAATGGGTCTTCTTACTAAACTAGCCGTGGCTCAGTGGGTAGCAGTCTCACCCTGAGTCAGAAGGTTGTGGGTTCAAGCTCCACTCCAGAGCCTTGAGCACAGAATCTAGGCTGACACTCCCAGTGCAGTGCTGAGGGAGTGCTGCACTGTTGGAGGTGCAGTCTTTTGGATGATACATTAACGTGAGGGCCCGTCTGCTCTCTCAGGTGGGCGTAAAAGATCCCACAGCACTATTTCGAAGAGCAGGGGAATTCTTCCCGGTGTCCTGGCCAATACTTATCCCTCAACCAACATCACTAAAACAGATTAACTGGTCATTTATCTCATTGCTGTTTGTGGGAGCTTGCTGTGCGCAAATTGGCTGCTGCGTTTTCTACATTACAACAGTGACTACACTTCAAAAGTACTTCATTGGCTGTAAAGCGCTTTGGGACTTCCTGAGATTGTGAAATGCACTGTATAAACAATACTTCACTAAACAACTTCAAAATATCATGAAATCTCATTGCCAAACGTGTGGTTCGTGTCCTGTCCTGAATGGACTGTCCCACGTGTATCATATTAATCTTCTTATCTGCTCAACAACAGTCCAGTGGAACAGTTCATTGGACAAGACCGGATGACACAGTCTTGGTGTTGAGAGCTGGGTCTGACGACCCCTACCCTTGATGTGGCTTTGTACCAAGTTAATTTAATGTCAGAACGTTGCCCTGTGGGAAATTTGCCCTGTGGGAACGTTGCTCTGTAGCGGCGTTTCTCTGTGGGAATGCTGTTCTGTGGAAGCCTTTTATTCTTAAGTGATGCCCGAAAACCCAACTGCCTGTTTTCCTGTGTGTCCCTGATGGGCAAGGCTGAGAGGTCTGATCATTAACTGGCTCTGTCTGTTGTATCTATTATTGTATATCAACTGAGGGTCAGTGTGAGGAATTTCTTGTATAACTAATCCAGAATAAATCGTGTCTGATATAGCTGTCTTTCTGGTGTCAATTCTACTTGATTTAAATCAATGAGAAATATTTTTAACACGGTGAAAGAATTCATCCCCTGGGTTGGCGGATTCCAGCTCGGGTCGACGTTTTTGACTCTGTGTTGAATGTAAAGCCAATATCCAGGTAGCGGGAAAACCCGCCCTCCCCCAGGGACATTTACTACCCAATGTTCTTATCTTCTCCTCCTCTCTTGTGCCATCCCCTGTCCATCACTGTGCTGGACACATGGAAGAGTAACTGAGAGTGATCATTCACACACCCGTTCTGGAGTTCAATGGTCGCTCACTCCTTAAAAGTGCCACAGCAACGACCCACCCACCTCGCTGTCTCTAATAGCCGGTTCGGAGACTTTCCCCAGGAGCCGCAGAGTCCACCCTCTCACCTCCACTCGCCTGTCTCCTGAGGATTGGGAACCCGTTTCTCCTGGAAGAGTGGCCAGTGAGGCCCAAGCATCTGAAGAGAGGGACTCTCCCCAGATGGTGATGAGGAGGAGCAGTGCTGGAGGGACCCTGTCATAAGAGAGGGTGGGGGTCGTAAGCGGCTGCCTGCAAGTAAAGCATGGGAGGGGACCTCCAAACACGGAGGGGCAAGAGAGACAATGGACCATGGTGTGCTTGTTGGTGGTGCCTTGGGAGTCCCCACCGAAGGCCTGAACGCAACAGTGCCCCAGGGACACATGAGGACTCTGAGGAATTGTTTGGAGGATCTTGTGAGAATTGGCCTCAGTTCCCCTCTATTTGGAAGGAGGAAACATCAGTCAGGTATCCTGTGATTGCTCTCTGTGCAGTAACCCTCCGCCCCTGGTTACAGATGTACAGACTTGAGTGTGATGCCCCCACAGTCAAACAGTCGGCTGGCCACAGCAATAGCTTACGTTTCTACAGCACTCCTGTCTCGCAGGCTGGTGGCTCAGGGTGGTTCACGGGGTGTGGAGGAAGTAAATCGACAAGACACTGAGCAGAATGGAAGAAACATACAAACATAGAAACATAGAAGATAGGAGCAGGAGTAGGCCCTTCGAGCCTGCTCCGCCATTCAATGAGATCATGGCTGATCATCCAAATTCAGTACCCTGTCCCTGCCTTCTCCCCATATCCCTTGATCCCTTTAGCCTTAAGAAATATATCCAACTCTTTTTTGAATATATTTAATGAACTGGCCTCCACCGCCCTCTGTGGCAGAGAATTCCACAGGTTCACCACTCTCTGGGTGAAGAAATTCCTCCTCATTTCAGGCCTAAATGGCTTACCCCTTATCCTTAGACTATGACCCCTGGTTCTGGACTCCCCGGCCATCATAAACATCCTTCCTGCATCTGGTCTGTCCAGGCCTGACAGAATTTTATAGGTTTCGATGAGATCCCCTCTCAATCTTCTAAACTCCAGTGAGTATAAGCCCAATCGACACAATCTCTCCTCATACGTCATTCCTGCCATCCCAGGTATCAGCCTGGTGAATCTTCGCTGCACTCCTTCCATGGCAAGAACGTCCTTCCTCAGGTAAGACGACCAAAACTGCACACAATACTCAAGGCGCGGTCTCACCAAGGCCCTGTACAACTGTAGCAAGACATCCTTGTTCCTGTACTCGAACCCTCTTGCTACGAAGGCCAACATACCATTTGCCTTCTTAACCGCCTGCTGCACCCAGGTCTCTTTGCACTTCCCCTTCTCCCAATCTATTGCCATTCAAATAATACTCTGCCTTCCTGTTTTTGCCACCAAAGTGGATAACCTCACATTTATCCACATTATAGTGCATTTGCCATGTTTCTGCCCAATCACCCAACCTGTCCAAATCGTACTGGAGTTTCACGACATCCTCCTCACAGCTTACCCTCCCACCCAGCTTTGTGTCGTCTGCAAATTTGGAGATATTACAACCAATTCCCTCGTCCAGATCATTAATATATATTGTGAACAGCTGGGCTCCTAGGACCGAACCTTGCGGTACCCCACTAGTCACTGCCTGCCACTTGGAAAACGACCCGTTTATTCCAACTCTTTGCTTTCTATCTGCCAACCAGTTCTCTATCCAAGTCAATACCTTGCCCCCAATCCCATGTGCCTTAATTTTGCACGCTAATCTCTTATGTGGGACCTTATCGAAAGCCTTCTGAAAGTCCAAATACACCACATCCACTGGTTCTCCCTTATCTATTTTACCAGTTACATCCTGAAAAAATTCCAGTAGATTAGTCAAGCATGATTTACCTTTTGTAAATCCATGTTGACTTTGTCCGATCCTGTCACTGCTTACCAAGTGCTCTGCTATTACATCTTTTATAATAGATTCTAGCATTTTCCCCACTACCGATGTCAGGCTTACCGGTCTATAATTCCCCGCTTTTTCTCTACCACCTTTTTTGAATAGTGGGGTAACATTAGCTACCCTCTGTAGTGTATGTACCTTTAAGGGGGAGAACTACTTTTTACAGCTCCTGTATCCTGTAGTACCGGCAGTGACCACACCTGTATATAAACCCTGAGTAGTGCTCTGTACAGTCAGTTGCAGTTTGAACCTCATTCAGTAAACACCTGTTGATCGCTCCCTGCAGTCTTTGTCTGATTATTGAAGGACACAACATTAAGATACCCGGATCCAACACCCTCCAATCCATGGGTACTGTTCCAGAGTCCAAAGAAAGGAAAGTTTGAAGGGGTACAGGGGCACAGGGCTCGCTGGAAGAAAAGGGCCTTCGGGAGGCTTTGGAAAGCAAGGAGGGAGGAGGCAAAGAGGAGAATGTCGGAGGGAGAGAGGGAGAGAGAGAAGACAAATATGGAGAGGGAGAAATAAAGAGACAGACAGAAACAGGGAAAGGCAGCAATAGAGAAAGAGATACTGTGGCAGAGAAGACGGGAGAGAGAGAGAGACAGAGAAAGGCAAGCAGGGAGAGACAGAAAGAAATGGAAACCAATGACAGAAAGACAGAAGACGTAGGTGAAAGAAGGATCAGTGATCATTAGGGCATAACAAGAAATAGGAGCAGGAGTAGGCCATGTGGCCCCTCGAGCCTGTTCCACCATTCAATAAGATCATGGCTGAACTTTTCCATCAGCACCACTTTCACAGCCCTATCCCCATATCTCTTGATTCCCTTAGAGTCCAAAAATCTATCAATCTCAGTCTTGAATATACTGACCGACTGAGCATCCACAGCCCTCTGGGGTAGAAAATTCCAATGATTCACATTCTCTGAGTGAAGAAATTTCTCCTCATCTCAGTCTTAAATTGCCGACCCCTTATCCTAAAGACTATGACCCCCTAGTTCCAGACTC
Organism: Somniosus microcephalus; assembly: GCF_052327205.1. Lineage (NCBI taxonomy): Eukaryota > Metazoa > Chordata > Chondrichthyes > Squaliformes > Somniosidae > Somniosus > Somniosus microcephalus. Next base: position 183,581,301 of record NC_140990.1, read on the forward strand.
TCCAGCCAGGGGAAGCAGCCTCTCAGCAGCTACCCTGTCAAGCCCTCTAAGAATTTTATACTTTTCAATGAGATCATCTCTCATTCTTCTAAACTCAAGAGTATAGACCCATTCTACTCAACCTCTCCTCATAGGACAACCCTCTCATCCCAGGAATCAAATCTAGTCAGCCTTCATTGCACCACCTCCAAGGCAAGTATCTCCTTCCTTAGGTAAGGAGACCAAAACTGTGCACAGTACTCCAGGTGTGGTCTCATCAAAGCCCTGTACAATTACAGCAAGACTTCCTTGCTCGTCTACACCAAACCCCTTGAAATAAAGGCTAACATACAATTTGCCTTCCTAATTTCTTGCTGTACCTGCATGTTAACTTTCTGTGATTTGTCTACAAGGACACCCAAATTGTTGTGTCTGTGTATAATAAGACACAGACTGCAGGAGAAACGGTACAACAGGTGTTTACTCAGCGTGGCTCACACTGGAACTGAACTGTACAGATTACTACTCAGTGCTATATACAGGTGTGGTCACTGCCGGTACTACAGTATACATGAGCTGTAAAAAGTAGTTCCCCCCCTTAAAGGTTTATACATTACAATTCCTCCCCTTTTAGATAAACAGTACCATAACACTCATTTAACAATTAAATATCAAACTAATTACAATTAACACTTTTAACATGCAACATTAGCTGAAAATAGTCTATTTATATATTCAGTCTTTGGGGTGGCTTCCTGATCCTTTCTGGATAGCGCCTTTCCCGAGTGTCTTGCTCTTGGTGCGGAGGCGATTCTGGCCCCCTGTCGTCGGTTGGTTCATCAGCTTCCGATGCTACTGTTTCTGGGGTAGATGCGACCTGTACGTCGGGTTCATCACCAGGTACGTATGGGCAAGGCATGGGGTTGACTTGTTCCTGTGACTCTAGGATCTGGTCAGCATGGCGTCTCACGATGCTCTCCCCAACGTCCACTGTGTACATTAGTGGGCCCTGCCATCTGCATATCGTTCCTGGCTGCCATTTTTCTGTTCGGTAGTCGCGGGCCAAGACTGGTTGCCCTACATTGAAGCTCCTTGTTGGCTTCTCATGGATGTGCTGGAATTGCTTACTCTCAACATCTCTTCGTACGTTTGGTCTGAGCAAATCCAGGCGAGATCTTAACCTTCGGTTAAAGAACATCATGGCTGGGGCCTGGTTGGTGACTGCATGTGTCGCATTCCGGTAGGCGAACAGGAAATTGTCCACCTTGTGCTGCAGCAGAATGTTGTCATTGTACATGGCCTTTATTGCCTTCTTAAAGGTTTGTACGAACCTCTCAGCCAATCCATTTGTGGCTGGATGATACGGGGTGGATGTGTAATGCCTTACCCCATTCTTTTTCAAGAGCCTCCGGAACTCTTCGGACACAAACTGTGGTCCGTTGTCGGAGCAAATCTGTTCTGGCAAGCCATTCCTGGCAAAAATGGTCTGTAGGACTGCAATAGTTTTCTCCGTGGTGGTGGAGGACATTTTGATGACCTCAGGCCATTTCGAGTGCGCATCCACGGCTATTAAAAGCATTGAGTCCATGAATGGACCAGCAAAATCAATATGCACCCGTTGCCATGGAGATGAGGGCCACTCCCATGGGTGTAGAGGGGCATGTGGTGGTGCATTTTGGACTCTCTGGCATCCTGAGCAGCTCTTGGTCAGGTCCTCAATTTGTTTATCGATTCCCGGCCACCAAACATAAGCCCTGGCTAGGCTTTTCATTTTTACCCCTCCCAGATGACCCTCATGAAGCTCATTGAGCACTCTATCCCTTAACTTGGGTGGAATTACCACTCGGGATCCACACATCAAGGTCCCCCGGCACACTGACAGCTGTTCTCTCCTTGTCGAGAATGCTGGCAACAGTGAGTCGCCATGTGCTGGCCATCCCTTCACCGTCAAATCATATACCCGAGACAGTGTCGGGTCATTTCGGGTTTCCTTTTCGATACAAGCGTTAGTTACCGGTAGGTATTCAACTATAGTCGAATGGAATATTTCGACAGGATCCACTGCTGGTGCTTCCTCCGCAGTAGGCAGTGGCAGGCGTGATAGCCCATCAGCATTTCCATGCTGTTTCGTGCCCTTATATTCAATCTCATAGTGGTGCGCCCCTAGAAAAAGTGACCATCTTTGTAGTCGTTGCGCAGTCATCACTGGAACGCCCTTCTTCGGATTAAAAATGGAGACAAGAGGCTCGTGATCAGTCAGCAAGGTGAATTTCTGCCCGTGCAGATAGTGATTGAACTTTTTCACTCCCCACACTAGGCTGAGGGCCTCCCTGTCAATCTGGGCGTAGTTACGCTCGGCTGAGGTTAGTGATCGTGACGCAAAGGCTATTGGCCTCTCTGAGCCGTCCGAGAATTTGTGCGACAGCACTGCTCCAATGCCGTAGGGTGACGCATCACATGCCAACCGAATTGGTAATGCCGGGTTGTAATAGGCCAATACCTCTTTCGATGTGATTAGTGTTTTGCTCTTCTGGAAAGCTCATCTACATTCGCCACTCCACTTCCGTGGCACCCCAATTTGCAGTAGGGTGTTCAGTGGGTGTAGTATTGTAGACAAATTTGGCAAGAACTTATGGTAGTAATTTACCAGCCCGAGGAACGACCTCAGTTGTGACACATTTTCCGGTGCTGGAGCCTTGACTACTGCCTCAATCTTCTCTGGGGACTTATGTAACCCCTCTTTATCGATAACGTGGCCTCAATACAAGATCTGTTTTCTAAAAACCTCGCATTTGGGGCGGTTAGCTCAGAGCCCATATTCCTGCAATCTAGTGAGCACCTGCTCCGGGTTGGCAAGGTGATCACTGTCATTTACGCCCGTGACCAGGATGTCGTCCAAATAACACTGGGTCCCTGGGATCCCTTGCAGGACTTGTTCCATTGCCCTCTGCCAAATAGCCGGAGCTGATGCTACCCCGAATACCAACCGGTTGTATTGGTAGAGACCTTTATGGGTGTTGATTGTGAGGTATTTTTTTGATGCTTCTTCTACCTCCATTTGCAGATACGCCTGGGCCAGATCAATCTTAGTGAAGCGTTTCCCTCCAGATAGCGAGGCGAAAATATCTTCAATCCGCGGAAGTGGATATTGTACGGTGTGAAGGACCGGGTTCACTGTTACCTTAAAGTCCCCACAGATGCGAACCTTCCTTGGTTCCCCAGGCATGCTGCTCAACGACTTTTTCATCACAGGGACGATGGGTGTAGCCCACTCGCTCCAGTTTACCTTGGACAGTACACCTGAACGTTCCAGACTCTCCAGCTCTGCTTTGACGGCTGGGCGGACCGCATAAGGTACCGGTCTGGCCTTAAAAAATGTTGGGCTTGCGTTTTCTCCAATTTTAATCGTCGCTGTCATGCCTTTTAGTGTTCCGAGTCCTTGCTGGAACACTTCTTTCGTGTCAGTTAGGATCTTTGACAGTCGCCCAGGTGTGACGTCGTCATCCTTTTTGTCAGCCACAGTCAGTGCCTGTATGGAATGCCAATCCAGTTGTATTTTCTGGATCCAATCATGTCCCAGTAATGGTGGTCCTCCATCTTGCAATACATACAGGCCTAGTTTTGGTGTTTCCTTACCGTTATATATAACGGTCACCCTTATTTTTCCTTTGGGGTAGACTTTTTGCCCCGTGTACGTCTTCAAAATAATTTTTGTGTCTCTCAAGGGTATGTGTGAGAATAGCCGCTCATAGTCCCGTCGGTTTATGACTGTTAGGGCTGATCCTGTGTCCAATTCCATCTTTACCTGGACTCCTGCTATCTTGAGAGTGACCCAAATGGTTCGGTGGTCCTCCGTTGTGATCACATTATGTAGTTTCAGACAACTCAGTTCCCTGCTTTCGGAGTCGTTATCGCTCTTTTGTTCGTCTGAACTATTTTCCGTCATCTTATGTACCTTCTTGTACTTTTCTTTGGTAGGTTTCTTATTGCTGGTTTTCTTTCCCGACCTGCAGACTCGTGCTATGTGTCCTACTTTTCCACACTGTCTGCACACTTTGTCTTTGAACCAGCAATCATTCTGGTCGTGTGTTGTTCTGCCGCAGCGATTGCACTTCTCTGTCCCATATGACATTTCGTTTGTGCCATATTCTTGCGGTCTCTGTTGTATCTCTGCAGCGCCCCATGCTGCTGCTTCATATGATACCGCAATGCTGAAAGCCTTTTCCAGCGTAAGGTCCTTTTCAGATAAAAGCCGTTTCTGGGTTCCTTCACTTTGAAGCCCACACACAAACTTGTCCCTTAAGGTATCTGCCAGTCCCGCTCCAAACTGGCAGTGTTTCGATAGTTTGCGCAGTTCTGTTAAATAATCAGCATTGCTTTCATCCTTATGCTGGTTCCATTTGTGAAACTTGAATCTTTCTGCTATCAGCAGCAGTGTGGGGTTTAAATGTTCCTGTAGTATCGTTACTATGTCTTCAAAACTCTTTTCCATTGGCTTCATTGGGGTTACTAGATTTCGTAATAAACCACACGTCTTTGCACCCATTAAATTTAACAATACTGCCGCTTTCTTGTCATCTGACACCTCATTTGCCTTGCAGTACACCTCTATTCGTTCGACATATGTAGTCCAATCTTCGACTTCATTGTCAAATGCAGTGATACTGCCACTCTTCGGCATTTTGGGTGTGGTTTAAAATGGCGTCTCCTGCACTTTCCTTCCTCCCCCGCTGCTGCCAACGCCGCTCCCGGCGGCTCTCGTGGCAATGGCGGCGCCCTGTAGGTTTCGCGCGCTTCTCCTGCGCTGCTGCCAACGCCGCTCTCGGCGGTCCTCGTGGCAATGGCGGTGCCTCGCGGGTTTCTGCGCGTCTCTCTCTCCCTCTCTTCGATGCTGCTCGGCCCCTGAACACTGGCTGCGCCCTGTGCGCTCTGCCCTCTCTCTCCCCCGTCGATGCTGCTCGGCCCTTTGCTGTGCCGCTCGGTCGGGCTCTAGCCCACCGCTGTCCGGGAAGGGTCTGCGCACTACCTGTTTCCAGCCCGTTTCGCTGGACCACCTCGACTGGAAAGCCAAGCCTGGCTCTCGACAGCCTCCCCCGCAATTCTCGAGTCTCTGCTGGATGACTGGGCGGTTGCCCGTGGCCTTGACCTCCAATCCACTGATCTCCAGGAACGAATCCCCGGGAGGTGATGCAGAGTTGCAGGTAGGTTCGAACTTGCCTCGTCGCCAATGTTGTGTCTGTGTATAATAAGACACAGACTGCAGGAGAAACGGTACAACAGGTGTTTACTCAACGTGGCTCACAGTGGAACTGCCTGTACAGATTACTACTCAGTGCTATATACAGGTGTGGTCACTGCCGGTACTACAGTATACATGAGCTGGAAAAAGTAGTTCCCCCCTTAAAGGTATATACATTACACAAATCTATTCTGCTTTTCCGTTCTGATGACCAAAGTGAATAATTTCACACTTCCCCACATTATACTCCATCTGAGACTTTCTTGCCCAATCACTTAACCTATCTATATCTCTTTGCAACATTTTTGCATCCTCCTCACAACTAACTTTCCCACCTAGCTTTGTATCATCAGCAAACTTGGATATATTACACTCGGTACCCTCATCTAAGTCATTGATATAGATTGTAAATAGCTGAGGCCCAAGCACTGATCCTTGCAGCACTCCAATAGATACACCATGTCATCCCAAAAATTACCCGTTTATTCCTACTCTCTGTTTTCTGTCCATTAACCAATCATCAACCTAAGTTAGTATATTAGCACCAATCCCATAAACCCTAATCTTGTGTAACAATTCCTTGTGTGGCACCTTATGGAATGCCTTCTGAAAATCCAAATATACTACATCAACTGGATCCCCCTTATCTACCCTGCTAATTACACCCTCAAAAAACTCGAATCGATTTGTCAAACACGATTTTCCTTTCATAAGTATTCCAAGTGCCCTGTTATTACATCCTTAATAATAAATTCTAGCATTTTCCCCACTATTGATGTCAGGCTAACTGGCCTATAATTCCCTGTTTTTCTCTCTCCCTCCTTTCTTGAACACAGGGTTACATGTGCTATCTTCCAATCCATGGGGACTCTTCTAGAATCTAATGAATTCTGGAAGATCAAAACCAATGCATCCACGATCTCTGCAGCCACCTCTTTTAAACCCCTAGGTTGTAGGCCATCAGGTCCAGGGGATTTGTTGGCTTTTAGTCCCATTAATTTCTCCTGTACTTTTTCTTTACTAATATTAATTACTTAAGTTCCTCACTCTCATTAGGCCCTTAGTTGTCCACAATTTCCGTTATGTTCATTGTCTCTTCTACTGTGAAGACAGACACAAAATAATATCTCTGCCATTTCCTTATTCCCCATTATAATTTCTCCTGTCACTGCCTGTAAGGGACACATGTTTACTTTCGCTAATCTCTTTCTTTTTACATACTTGTATAAGCTCTTACAATCTGTTTTAATGCAAGTTTACTCTTATTCTATTTTCTTCCGCTTTATCAATTTCTTGGTCATCCTTTGCTGATTTTTAAAACCCTCCCAATCCTCAGGCTTACTACTCTTTTTGACAACATTGTAAGCTTCTTCTTTTAATTTAATATTATGCTTAACTTCTCTGGTTAGCCATGGTTGGACAACTTTTCCAGTGGAGTTTTTGTTGAGTCTGTGTGTCCCAGTTATGTTTAGGATCAATCACTGACACAGACAACAAGAATAACTTTTAACAGGTCTTTACTATTCGGAGGTCAGGGCTGAACTGCCCAGCAAATCCTTACACAACACTTATATACCGGTGTGGTCACCACCGGTATTACAGTATACAGCAGCCAAGAGAAAGTAGTACATCCCTTAAGGTAGTTCTCTTAAGGTGGAACAGGTTACATACACCACAATCCTCCCTTTTTAGCTTAACAGTTATATCCCCATTTAACATAACATAATAACATATATATATATATATACAACTTCATGCAAAACAGTTCTAAGATTCAGTCTCTGAGGAGGCCTCCTGATTCGAGTTGGATAACGCCTTTCAGGGGTCTCTGATTCTCGTTGTTGGGGTGACTCATCTAGTTGGTCTCTTATGGATTGGACATCATCATCAGGTACATTCACTTCTGAGGTAGATGCTTCAGGTTCACTAACTTCTTCCATAGTTGTCTCTGCCGTAACCATGGGTTCGACCCTTGTTCTCGATTCTACCAGTTGGTCAGCATGACGCCGTATTACATTTTCACCAACATCTACCGTGTACATCAGGGGTCCTTGTCTGGCCCGAATTGTTCCAGATTGCCATTTCTCGTTTTTATAATCCCGGGCTAACACTGGTTGTCCTATTTCGAAACTCCGAGTGGTCTTGTTATTTATATGCTGGAACTGTTTGTTTTCAACTTCCCTCCGCACATTTGGTTTTAACAAGTCCAACCTGGACCGCAACCTCCTGTTATAGAACATCATGGCAGGACTTTGGTTTGTCACTGCATGGGTGGCGTTTCGATATGCCAGTAGGAATTTGTCCACCTTGTGTTGTAGTGGAATCTGATCTTCGCTCATGGCCTTTATCGCTTTTTTGAACGTTTGTACAAATCTCTCGGCCAACCCGTTTGTAGCCGGATGATATGGGGCAGAGGTATAATGTTTCACCCCATTCTTCTTCATGAATCTCTGGAATTCCTCTGACACGAACTGCGGTCTGTTGTCTGAACATATTTGTTCTGGCAATCCATTTCTTGCAAATATCGTTCGTAACACCGCGATCGTCTTTTCCGAGGTAGTGGTAGTCATCTTAATCACTTCTGGCCATTTAGAATGTGCATCCACCGCAATTAAAAACATGGAGTCCATGAAAGGACCAGCAAAGTCAATATGTACACGTTGCCATGGGGTTGAAGGCCATTCCCATGGATGCAGCGGTGCAATCGGAGGTGCATTTTGCACTTTTTGGCACCCTGAGCAGCTTTTCGTCAGCTCCTCTATCTGTTGGTCGATACCCGGCCACCACACATAAGCCCTAGCAAGGCTTTTCATCTTGACTCCCCCCAGATGACCTTCATGCAGTTCCTTTAGAACTCTCTCTCTTAACTTAGGAGGAATAATCACCCTTGTTCCATACATCAATGTTCCTTGACAGACGGACAGCTGTTCTCGTCTTGCTGAGAATGCCGGTAACAGTGGATCACCATGTGCTGGCCATCCCTTCACTGTCACTTCATAGACCCTGGACAGTGTCGGGTCGTTCCTGGTTTCTCTTTCAATACTTGCATTGGTGACTGGTAAACATTCGATGATGGTCGAGTGAAATAACTCAACAGGGTCAACCGTCGGTGCCTCCTCCTCTGTAGGTAGTGGCAGGCGCGACAGCCCATCAGCATTACCATGCTGCTTTGTACCTTTGAATTCTATCTGATATTGATGTGCCCCTAGGAAAAGGGACCATCTCTGGAGTCTCTGTGCTGTCATCACCGAAACACCCTTCTTAGGGTTAAAAATGGATACCAACGGCTGGTGGTCTGTCAGAAGCGTAAACCTTTGGCCCTGCAGGTAATGATTAAACTTCTTTACTCCCCACACAAGGCTGAGAGCCTCCCTATCTATCTGAGCATAGTTGCGCTCAGCGGAGGTCAATGATCTGGATGCGAACGCAACTGGCCTCTCCTGGCCATTTGGCAACTTCTGTGAGAGTACTGCCCCAATACCATATGGAGAAGCATCACAAGCCAAACGAATAGGCAGCGTTGGGTTGAAGTGAGCCAACACTTCCTCTGAGGTGATCAATGCCTTGCTTTCGCGAAAGGCCCTCTTACAGTCCTCGCTCCACTTCCATGGTACTCCCTTCTGCAAAAGAGCGTTCAGCGGGTGCAGCACCGTGGATAAATTTGGCAGAAACTTATGGTAATAGTTAATCAACCCTAGAAACGACCTCAATTGGGATACATTATCCGGAGCGGGAGCCTTCACAACAGCTTCGATCTTGTCAGGAGACTTATGAAGCCCCTCCTAGTCAATGACATGACCACAGTACGAGATCCGCTTCTGAAAGAATTCACATTTCTGGCGATTAACTCGAAGACCATATTCTTTCAATCTGGTGAGCACCAGTTCCAAGTTTGCAAGGTGTTCCTCGTCATCATTTCCTGTAATCAGAATATCGTCCAGGTAACATTGTGTACCTGGAATTCCCTGTAATACCTGCTCCATGGCCCTCTGCCAAATTGCCGGAGCCGATGCCACTCCAAAAACCAGTCTATTATACCGGTACAAGCCTCTATGCGTGTTGATCGTGAGATACTGGCATGACTCTTCCTCAACTTCCATCTGTAAGTACGCCTGCACCAGGTCTATCTTGGTGAAGTGTTTCCCGCCAGACAACGAAGCGAAGATATCCTCAATCCGCGGAAGCGGATACTGCACCATGTGAAGCACCGGATTAACAGTGATCTTGAAATCTCCACAGATGCGAACATTCCCCGGTTCCCCCGGCTTGTTGCTCGATGAACGCTTCATGACGGGGACAATGGGCGTGGCCCACTCACTCCAGTCTACCTTAGACAGTACTCCTGAACGTTCTAGCCCTTCCAGCTCAGCTTCCACAGCAGGTCGTATTGCATAAGGTACCGGTCTGGCTTTGAAAAATTTCGGGTTTGCATGTTCTTCAACCTTGATGTTTGCCGTAATTCCTCTCAGTGTTCCCAGTCCCTGTTGGAACACCTCTTTAGCATCGTCCAATATTCTGGACAATCGTTTAGGTTTGACATCTTTTGTACCGGAATCTACCGTTAGTGCTTTTAAGGAATGCCAGTCCATATTCATTTTCCTAATCCACTCTCGTCCCAGTAGTGGTGGACCTCCCTCAGGTAGCACATATAAGTCCATTCCTCGGCTTTCTTTGCCCTTGTGGACCACCTTTACCTCTATCTTCCCGATGGGGTATACTCTTTGCCCCGTGTATGTTTTCAATACAATCTCCGTATCCCGTAGGGGAATATGTGGGAATAACCTTTTGTAATCTTTCTTATTCATGACCGTCAATGCCGATCCAGTGTCCAATTCCATCTTCACTTGGACTCCTGCTATCTGAAGTGTGACCCAAATTGTTTGGAGGTCTGCTTCCTTACCAACATTGTGTACTCTTAGACTACCCAGTTCATTACTGCTGGAGTCTGAATCTGACTTCTGTTCGTTCGAACTGTTCTCTGTCACCTTGTGTACCTTTCTGTACTTTTCCTGCGGTGACTTTTTGTTGCTGGTCTTCTTTCCTGACCGGCATACTTTAGCTATGTGACCAAGCCTGCCACATTTTCTGCATTCCTGATTTTTTGAACCAGCACTGGTTCTGATCGTGCGTTGTCTTTGCACAACGATAACATTTTACTGTACTCAAGACCATTTGATTGGTGCTGAGTTCCGGTGACCGTAGCTGCATTTCCGCAGTGCCTCTCGCTGCGGCTTCGTGCGATGCTGCAATAGTGACAGCTTTATCAAGCATAAGCTCATTCTCCTCAAGCAGTCGCTTTTGTGTTCCTTCTTTTAACAATCCACACACAAATTTATCTCTCAGCGCATCTGCTAGTCCTGTTCCAAACTGACAGTACTTTGCTAGCTTACGCAGTTCAATTAAAAATTCAGCGTTGCTTTCGTCTTTCAGCTGCGTTCTTCTGTAAAATTTAAATCGTTCCGCTATCATCAGCAGCGTGGGGTTTAAATGATCTTTCAGGACAGTAACAATATTCGTGAAAGTCTGATCCGCCGGTTTATTTGGTGATAGAAGGTGCTTCAATAGCCCGTATGTTTTCGCACCCATTGAGCTTAATAAGGTTAGTGCTTTCTCATCATTTGGTACCTTATTTGCTTTACAATACACTTCCATGCGTTCTACATACGTGGTCCAATCTTCGATATCGCTATCAAAGGTATTAATGCTCCCATGTTTAGGCATCCTTGCAATTTTTTTTTTTTTTTTTTTCAAAATAGCGGCTTCCCGCGCTTGTCTTCTTCCCCCGCCTACTAAAATGGCGGCTTCCCGCGCTTGGCGGTCTTTCCCGCGCTCGTCTTCTTCCCCCGCTGACTACAATGGTGGATTCCCGTGTTTGCCTTCTTCCCCCGCTGGCTGCAATGGCGATTGCCTTGCTGCTGCCATTCTCGCCTCCCCAGTGGTTCTCACTCCCCGACGCTGCTTTGCCTCGCAGCCCCGCTTGCAGCCCGGTCCTTTACACCGGCTGCGTTTGAATTCTCCGCGGCTCTCGTGCCTTAAGCTTCTCAACTCCCCGACGTTGCTTTGCCTCGCAGCCCCGCTTGCAGCCCGGCCCTTTCTACCGGCCGTGGTTGAGCTCTCCGCCCTTATTCCTCCGTTTTCCCTCCCCTACTCCACAGCCAACGCGGCCGACTTTCTGCTCGTGTCGCTGATCGGCTTACCCACCACCGTGGTAGAAGGGATGATCACTGCCTGTCGGTGATGGAGGGCTTCGTGGTCAGAATTCTTTTTCTTTTTAACCCGGGTTCTCGATGCCTCCTGTGCGATGGTGCTCAGCAGGATGATGAGGGTGGATGCCTCTTCTCGACGCCCGTTCTGAGGACGAAGCTGCCTTGGATGTAAAACTGCCGCAGGGTAAGTTCGGACTCGTCGCCACTGTTGAGTCTGTGTGTCCCAGTTATGTTTAGGATCAATCACTAACACAGACAACAAGAATAACTTTTAACAGGTCTTTACTATTCGGAGGTCAGGGCTGAACTGCCCAGCAAATCCTTACACAACACTTATATACCGGTGTGGTCACCACCGGTATTACAGTATACAGCAGCCAAGAGAAAGTAGTACATCTCTTAAAGTAGTTCTCTTAAGGTGGAACAGGTTACATACACCACAGTTTTTATTCCTCAAGGGAATGTATATGCGTTGAAAATTATGAATTATTTCTTTAAATGTTTGCCATTGCTTATCTACCATCGTATTGTTTAATCTAATTTCCCAATCTACCTCAGCTAACTCGCCCCTCATACCCACGTAATTGGTTTTGTTTAAATTTAAGACCCTAGTTTTACACTTAACCACATCACTCTCAAACTCAATATGAAATTCTATCACACTGTGATCACTCTCCCCAGAGGATCCTTTACTATAAGATTACTAACTAACCGTGTCTCATTACACAACATTAGATCTAAAATAGCCTGTTCCCTAGTTGGTTCCTCAACATATTGTTCTAGAAAACTGTCTCAAATGCATTCCATGGACTCACCCTCCAGTCTACTTTTGTCAATTAGGTTTGCCCTGTCTATATGAAGAGTAAAGTCCCCCACGATTATTACATGACCCTTGTTATATGCTCCTCTAATTTCCTGATTTATACTCTGTCCAACACTATGATTACTGTTAGGGGGCCTATATACTACCTGACCAGTGTTTTCTGCCCATTGTTAGCTCCACCCATACTAATTCTATATGTGGCTTTCTGGGCTAAGATTCTTTCTCACTACTGCCTTTATCTCAGCCTTTATTATCAGGGCTACTGCCCCCTCCCCACCCCGCTTTTCCATTTTGCCTATCTTTTCTAAAAAGTCAAGTATCCTGGAATATTTCCCAACCTTCGTCACCCTGTGTTTAAGTAATGGCTACTAGATCAAAACCATTTATCTCTATTTGTGCCATTAATTCATCCAACTTGTTACGAATGCTTTGTACATTCATATACAGCGCCTTTAATATTAACTTTATACTATTTTTCCCTGATGTGGCCTTAGTTGCTAATGCCCTATTACTGTTGTTAAACTATCTGGCCCTTCCTGACACACTTTCTTTGACAATCAGACGACAAGCAGACAGGGTAACATCAATCATGGTGAGACGTTCTCAGTCACTGGTCAACAACTAGGTGTTTGGAGGGCCTAATATCTGTCAGAATCTGTTCCCAGCTGTTGTTAGGACCAGCCTGCAGCAGTCTGGCCAGGGCTCCAACCTATCCCTATTACACGGTTTGGTCGAGTAATATGCAAAACAGAAGCTCATCAGACAGACAGATGAATTGGATAGACAGACATACAGACAGACAGATGGATCAAACAGACAGATGGATCAGACTGACAGATGGATCAGACTGATCAGACAGAGACAGATCAGACGGTTATGACTGTGTCCAGTTACAGGGACTCTCACTTTAAGGTGACAGTAGGGGGGAGGATTTGAACAAATCAGTTTAGAATTTCACTTTGTTCTGTGGTTGGCATGGAAAAAAATGTGAGTCTGGCCTTTAGTGTGTCTGTGGGCTGTTTGTTCTCTCCCAGCTACGCCTTCTGCTTCCAAGGCAACGACTAACACTGCATGGAGAGAGAGAGAGGCGAGACTGAGAGCTGTCAGCAGGCACCAGCTCCGGCCTCCAGGCCCTGAGCTCTGTCCTTCCACCGGGATTCGGGATCCACCAGGATTCAGGATCCAGGATACAGCAAGATTTGGGATCCACTGAGATGCAGGATCCAGGATCCACCAGGATTCGGGATCCACTGGGATTCTGTTCCACCAAGATTCGGAATCCACCAGGATTCTGTTCCACTGGAATTAGGGATCCACTGGGATTCTATCCCACTGGAATTAGGGATCTACTGGGATTCTATTCCACCAGGATTAGGGATCCATCAGGATTCTGTTCCACCGGGATTCCGGGCTCACTGCTCCTTCCAATCAGGACCAGGGAAATTTACTGAGTGAAACTCAACCAATTTAGATCGGAGAGGAGAGGACGAAATAAGATCTGCAAATGGGCAGTGGGCGCGGGATGTCAAATTTGTCCTTACTGAGCCGAGGCTGCGGAAAGCTGGTGAACAGGGAACACGAGCGACTGGATGTTTACTTTGAAGCGCAGGTGAGGCGAGCGAATGGGATCCTCCTTTTCAATGAATCAGGTAATCCGGGGAAGCTGGGAATCTGCAGGCCTTCCACGCGAGCCTGCCATAAGCCAGGCGGGTGTGGGGCATGATGGCCAGGAGTTAGGCTGGGAGTCAGAACCCAGCCTTCCCCGCAGGTCAGGGGTGGAGCCGAGGGAGAAGTGGCCGAGCGGAAGTGGGGCACACCTGGAGGTCCAGGCCTGGCGTGTGATTTGGAACCCCAAAGATACTGAGGGCCCCAGCTTGCACCCCCACCACTGACTCAGCCATCGACCTTGGAAGCTCTGGCCCCCACTGGCCTGAGATGGGCCCCTGATGATGCCACTGCCCACTGACCTCTCCCTGACCCCACGTACTTTGGTGGGGTCAGCGCTGGAGGTCATCGATAGGCAGGTCAGGCCACACATGCCAGATTCAATGGCTAATTTGTTTTCGGAGAGCTAGTGTTAGTACTGACTGACCAATCACATTCATGAGAAAAATAGTGACTCCTTTCTCAGGGAGTATTAAAGGTCCCACCCAGGAATGGGAACAGTGACAGAATCAATACCACACTGAGAATGGGACCAGGGAGAGAGGGGGATAGGGAGAGAGGATCACAGGGACTGGGTTAGGGAGAGAGGGGCTCGGGGAGTGGGTTAGGGAGAGAGGGTCACAGAGAGAGAGGGTCACAGGAAGAGATGGTCACAGGGAGAGAGGGTTACAGGGAGTGGGTCAGGCAGAGCGCGCCTCAGGGAGTGGGTCAGGGTCACAGGGAGAGAGGGGCTCCAAGACTGGGTTAGGGAGAGAGGGCCACAGGGAGTTGGTCAGGGGGAGAGGGTCACAGGAAGAGGGTCACAGGGAGAGAGGGTCAGGGGGAGAGGGTCACAGGAAGAGGGTCACAACGAGAGGGTCATAGAGAGAGGGTCAGGTGGAGCGGGTCACAGGGAGTTGGACGGGAAGAGAGGGTCACAGCGAGAGGGTCAGGGAGAGAGGGTCACAGGGAGAGACGGTCACAGGGAGTGGGTCAGAGGGAGAGAACATCACAGGGAATGGGTGAGGGAGAGAGGGTCATAGTGACTAGATTGGGGAGATAGGGTCACTGTAAGTGGGTGAGGGAGAGGGACACAGATAGAGTGGCTCAGGGAGTGAGGGTCAAGGTGGACGTCAAAGGGAGTGGGGTACAGGGAGGAGACCACGGAGAGAGGGTCACAGGTAGAGTCAGGGAGGGGGTCAGGAGAAGTGGGGCACAGGGAGGGGGCCAGGGAGAGAGGGTCAGCGAGAGGAGTCAGGGGAAGAGGGCCACTGGGCGCAGGGAATGGGCCAGGGAGAGAGGATCAGGGAGGCGGTCAGAGGGGCCCAGGGAGTGGGTCAGGGAGAGAGGGCCAGGGAAGTGGTCAGGGGGAGTGGGGCACAGGGACTGGGCCAGTGGGTCAGGAGGGGGTCACAGAATCACAGAAACCCCACAGTGCCGATAGAGGCCATTTCGGCCCATCGAGCCTGCACCGACACATATCCCACCCGATCCCTGTAACCCCTACACCAACACATATCCCACCCTATCCCCGTAACCCCACGTATTTAATCCCCCTAACACTAAGGGTCAATTTATCATAGCCAATCAACCTAACCCGCACATCTTTGGACTGTGGGAGGAAACCGGAGCACCCGGAGGAAACCCACGCAAACACGGGGAGAATGTGCAAACTCCACACAGACAGTCACCCGAGGCCGGATTCGAACCCGGGTCCCTGGCGCTGTGAGGCAACAGTGCTAACCACTATGCCACTGTGCTGCCCGTGAGATGGAAAGGGGCACCGTGAGGGGGCCAGGGAGAGTGGGGCCCAAGGACTGGGCCGGGGGAGAGAGTGAGGGAGGGGAGCAGGGGGAGTGGGGCCCAGGGAAGGGGCCAGGGAGAGAGGGCCAGGGAGGGGGTCAGGGGGAGTGGAGCACAGGGACTGGGCTGGGGGAGAGAGTGAGGTCGGGGTCGGGGGGAGTGGGGCCCAGGGAGAGAGGGCTAGGGAGGGGGTATGGGGGAGTGGGGCCCAGGGAGGGGGCCAGGGAGAGAGGGTCAGGGGGAGTGGGGCCCAGGGACTGGGCTAAGGGAGAGAGTGAGGGAGGGGGTCAGGGGGAGTGGGGCCCAGGGAGGGGGCCAGGGAGAGAGGGGCCCAGGGACTGGGCCAGGGGAGAGAGTGAGGGAGGGGGTCAGGGGGAGTGGGGGCCAGGGGAGAGAGTGAGGGAGGAGGTCAGGGGGAGTGGGGCCCAGGGAGGGGGCCAGGGAGAGAGAGCCAGGGAAGGGGTCAGTGGGAGTGGGGCCCAGGGACTGGGCCGGGGGAGAGAGTGAGGGAGGGGGTCAGGGGGTGTGGGGGCCAGGGAGAGAGTGAGGGAGGGGTTCAGGGGGAGTGGGGCACAGGGAGAGAGGGCCAGGGAAGGGGTCAGGGGGAGTGGGGCACAGGGACTGGGCCGGGGGAAAGAGTCAGGCACAGGGTGTCAGGATGACTCTCCAGAGGTCACAGGGCACTGGGTACAGCCGGGACCTGGTGCTGATCCGCTGGCCGTGTTAGTATGGCACAGGGCAGATGCGGAATGAGCTGTGCTACAGAGAGAGGGGTTTTGCTGGAGTAGATCAGAATAAACTGTTTCTGTTGGCAGGAGGGTCGGTAACCAGAGGACACAGAGTTAAGGATAATTGGCAAAAGAACCAGTAGGGAGATGAGAATTTTCTTTACGCAGCATGCTATGATAATCTGGAATTCACTGGCGGTGGAAGCAGATTCAGTAATAACTTTCAAAAGGGAATTGGATAAATACTTGAAGGGGAAAAATTTGCAGGGCGGTGGAGAAAGAGCGGGGACTAATTGGACAGCTCTTTCAAAGAGCCAGCCCAGGCACGATGGGCCGAATGGCCTCCTTCTGAGCTGTATTGTTCTATGATGGATTCCAAGTGAGTTGATCAGCTGGATTCTTACACTCTTAGTCTCTCCTCGGTGAATCTCCAGCTCCAGACTGACCCTTCGTTATCCCGGGGTTATATTACGCTGCTCTTCCTTGTTTGCCATTTGTTCCAGGATTATTTTAACTGGAGGTCCCGGAGGAATTCCGTCTGCGTCTCTCTGAAGCTATGCGATTCCGAAGGCTTGCTACACGACCACTGCAACCCAGCACCTCCCAAAACCTTCAGCACACGGAGAGGGGCCCTGGTGCTCTACTCCGAGGACTTGGCCTTGCAATCCTGGCAGCGCCAGCATGGAGTGAAGTGGAGACGAGCAGCCAAAGTTCGGCTCAGCACACTGAGGGACTTAGCGAGGGCAGTCCTTGCGTATGGACGGAGAGAGGTGGGTGTGATGGGATCACTGGGGACAAGGATCATCCAGGTCCAGAGGGGTTAGGCAGCGGATAAGTCGTGTTTAGATGGATTAGTCAGTGGATCAGCCACGACTAGACAGGCTAGGCACTGGATCAGACATGTCTAGTTAGGTTAGGCAGCATCTCCAGACCAGTGCCACTCGATGATAGACTTTACCCTGATGGATCCTGTGGTGGAATAGACACCGACTGAACATGTCTGTTGTCTCGCCCCCCCCATCCACTGCCGTTCCCCACCCCTCACCCACTGCCGTTCCCCACCCCTCACCCACTGCCGTTCCCCACCCCTCACCCACTGCCGTTCCTCACCCCTCACCCACCCTCGTTCCCCACCCTCACCCACTGCCGTTCCCCACCCCTCACCCACTGCCGTTCCCCACCCCTCACCCACTGCCGTTCCCCACCCCTCACCCACTCCCGTTCCCCACCCCTCACCCACCCTCGTTCCCCACCCCTCACCCACTCTCGTTTCCCACCCCTCACCCACTCTCGTTCCCCACCCCTCACCCACTGCCGTTCCCCACCCCTCACCCACTCTCGTTCCTCACCCCTCACCCACTCCCATTCCCCACCCCTCACCCACTGCCGTTCCCCACCCCTCACCCATTCTCGTCCCTCACCCACTCCCGTTCCCCACCCCTCACCCACTCCCGTTCCCCACCCCTCACCCACTCCCGTTCCCCACCCCTCACCCACTCTCGTTCCCCACCCCTCACCCACTCTCGTTCCTCACCCCTCACCCACTCCCGTTCCCCACCCCTCACCCACTCCCGTTCCCCACCCCTCACCCACCCTCGTTCCCCACCCCTCACCCACTCTCGTTCCCCACCCCTCACCCACTCTCGTTCCTCACCCCTCACCCACCCTCGTTCCCCACCCCTCACCCACTCTCGTTCCCCACCCCTCACCCACTCTCGTTCCTCACCCCTCACCCACTCTCATTCCCCACCCCTCACCCACTCTCGTTCCCCACCCCTCACCCACCCTTGTTCCCCACCCCTCACCCACTGCCGTTCCCCACCCCTCACCCACTGCCGTTCCCCACCCCTCACCCACTCTCGTTCCTCACCCCTCATCCACCCTCGTTCCCCACCCCTCACCCACCCTCGTTCCTCACCCCTCACCCACCCTCATTCCCCACCCTCACCCACTCTCGTTCCCCACCCCTCACCCACTCTCGTTCCCCACCCCTCACCCACTCTCGTTCCCCACCCCTCACCCACTCTCGTTCCTCACCCCTCACCCACCCTCGTTCCCCACCCCTCACCCACTCTCGTTCCTCACCCCTCACCCACCCTCATTCCCCACCCCTCACCCACTCTCGTTCCCCACCCCTCACCCACTCTCGTTCCCCACCCCTCACCCCTCACCCACTCTCGTTCCCCACCCCTCACCCACTGCCGTTCCCCACCCCTCACCCGCTGCCGTTCCCCACCCCTCACCCGCTCTCGTTCCCCACCCCTCACCCACTCTCGTTCCCCACCCCTTACCCACTCCTGTTCCCCACCCCTCACCCACCCTCGTTCCCCACCCCTCACCCACTCTCGTTCCCCACCCCTCACCTCCCGTTCCCCACCCCTCACCCTCTCTCGTTCCCCACCCCTCACCCACTCTCGTTCCCCACCCCTCACCCACTCTCGTTCCCCACCCCTCACCCATTCTCGTTCCCCACCCCTCACCCACTCTCGTTCCCCACCCCCCACCCACTCCCGTTCCCCACCCCTCACCCACTCTCGTTCCCCACCCCTCACCCACTCTCGTTCCCCACCCCTCACCCACTCTCGTTCCCCACCCCTCACCTGCTGCCGTTCCCCACCGCTCACCCACTCTCGTTCCCCACCCCTCACCCACTCTCGTTCCCCACCCCTCACCCGCTGCCGTTCCCCACCCCTCACCCGCTCCCGTTCCCCACCCCTCACCCGCTCCCGTTCCCCACCCCTCACCCGCTCTCGTTCCCCACCCCTCACCCACTCTCGTTCCCCACCCCTCACCCACTGCCGTTCCCCACCCCTCACCCACTCTCGTTCCCCACCCCTTACCCACTCCTGTTCCCCAGCCGTTACCCACTCTCGTTCCCCAGCCCTCAGCCACTGTTGTTCCCCACCCCTCACCCAATGTGATAGGTGGAGTTAATGGATATGGTGTGAAGTGGGTAGGTGGGATTGGGGGATTTAGTGTGAAGTGGGTAGGTGGGATTGGGGGATTTAGTGTGAAGTGGGGAGGTGGGATTGGGGGATTTAGAGAGAAGTGGGTAGGTGGGATTGGGGGATTTAGTGTGAAGTGGGTAGGTGGGATTGGGGGATTTAGTGTGAAGTGGGTAGGTGGGATTGGGGGATTTAGTGTGAAGTGGGTAGGTGGGATTGGGGGATTTAGTGAGAAGTGGGGAGGTGGGATTGGGGGATTTAGAGAGAAGTGGGTAGGTGGGATTCGGGGATTTAGTGTGAAGTGGGTAGGTGGGATTGGGGGATTTAGTGTGAAGTGGGGAGGTGGGATTGGGGGATTTAGAGAGAAGTGGTTAGGTGGGATTCGGGGATTTAGTGTGAAGTGGGTAGGTGGGATTGGGGGATTTAGTGTGAAGTGGGTAGGTGGAATTGTGGGATTTAGTGTGAAGTGGGTCGGTGGGATTGGGGGATTTAGCATGAAGTGGGTAGGTGGGATTGGGGGATTTAGTGTGAAGTGGGTAGGTGGGATTGGGGGATTTAGTGTGAAGTGGGTAGGTGGGATTGGGGGATTTAGTGAGAAGTGGGTAGGTGGGATTGGGAGATTTAGTGAGAAGTGGGTAGGTGGGATTGGGGGATTTAGTGAGAAGTGGGTAGGTGGGATTGGGGGATTTAGTGAGAAGGTGGGTAGGTGGGATTGGGGGATTTAGTGTGAAGTGGGTAGGTGGGATTGGGGGATTTAGTGAGAAGTGGGTAGGTGGGATTGGGGGATTTAGTGAGAAGGTGGGTAGGTGGGATTGGGGGATTTAGAGAGAAGTGGGTAGGTGGGATTGGGGGATTTAGTGTGAAGTGGGTCGGTGGGATTGGGGGATTTAGTGTGAAGTGGGTAGGTGGGATTAGGGGATTTAGAGAGAAGTGGGTAGGTGGGATTGGGGGATTTAGTGAGAAGTGGGTAGGTGGGATTGGGGGATTTAGTGAGAAGTGGGTAGGTGGGATTGGGGGATTTAGCATGAAGTGGGTAGGTGGGATTAGGGGATTTAGAGAGAAGTGGGTAGGTGGGATTGGGGGATTTAGTGTGAAGTGGGTCGGTGGGATTGGGGGATTTAGTGTGAAGTGGGTAGGTGGGATTAGGGGATTTAGAGAGAAGTGGGTAGGTGGGATTGGGGGATTTAGTGAGAAGTGGGTAGGTGGGATTGGGGGATTTAGTGAGAAGTGGGTAGGTGGGATTGGGGGATTTAGTGTGAAGTGGGTAGGTGGGATTAGGGGATTTAGAGAGAAGTGGGGAGGTGGGATTGGGGGATTTAGTGAGAAGTGGGTAGGTGGGATTGGGGGATTTAGTGTGAAGTGGGTAGGTGGGATTGGGGGATTTAGTGAGAAGTGGGTAGGTGGGATTGGGGGATTTAGCATGAAGTGGGTAGGTGGGATTGGGGGATTTAGTGTGAAGTGGGTAGGTGGGATTGGGGGATTTAGTGTGAAGTGGGTAGGTGGGATTGGGGGATTTAGTGTGAAGTGGGTAGGTGGGATTGGGGGATTTAGTGTGAAGTGGGTAGATGGGATTGGGGGATTTAGTGTGAAGTGGGTAGGTGGGATTGGGGGATTTAGTGTGAAGTGGGTAGGTGGGATTGGGGGATTTAGTGAGAAGTGGGTAGGTGGGATTGGGGGATTTAGTGTGAAGTGGGTAGGTGGGATTGGGGGATTTAGTGTGAAGTGGGTAGGTGGGATTGGGGGATTTAGTGAGAAGTGGGTAGGTGGGATGGGGGATTTAGTGTGTAGTGGGTAGGTGGGATTCGGAGATTTAGTGTGAAGTGGGTAGGTGGGATTGGGGGATTTAGAGAGAGTGGGTGGGTGGGATTGGGGGATTTAGAGAGAAGTGGGTGGGTGGGATTGGGGGATTTAGTGTGATGTGGGTAGGTGGGATTGGGGGATTTAGTGTGAAGTGGGTGGGTGGGATTGGGGGATTTAGTGAGAAGTGGGTAGGTGGGATTGGGGGATTTAGTGTGAAGTGGGTAGGTGGGATTGGGGGATTAGTGTGAAGTGGGTGGGTGGGATTGGGGGATTTAGTGTGAGTGGGTGGGTGGGATTGGGGGATTTAGTGTGAAGTGGGTAGGTGGGATTGGGGGATTTAGTGAGAAGTGGGTAGGTGGGATTGGGGGATTTAGTGTGAAGTGGGTGGGTGGGATTGGGGGATTTAGTGTGAAGTGGGTAGGTGGGATTGTGGGATTTAGTGTGAAGTGGGTAGGTGGGATTGGGGGATTTAGTGAGAAGTGGGTAGGTGGGATTGGGGGATTTAGTGTGTAGTGGGTGGGTGGGATTGGGGGATTTAGTGTGAAGTGGGTAGGTGGGATTGTGGGATTTAGTGTGAAGTGGGTAGGTGGGATTGGGGGATTTAGTGTGAAGTGGGTAGGTGGGATTGGGGGATTTAGTGTGAAGTGGGTAGGTGGGATTGGGGGATTTAGTGTGAAGTGGGTGGGTGGGATTGGGGGATTTAGTGTGAGTGGGTCGGTGGGATTGGGGGATTTAGTGTGAAGTGGGTAGGTGGGATTGTGGGATTTAGTGTGAGTGGGTGGGTGGGATTGGGGGATTTAGTGTGAGTGGGGAGGTGGGATTGGGGGATTTAGAGAGAAGGTGGGTAGGTGGGATTGGGGGATTTAGTGAGAAGGTGGGTAGGTGGGATTGGGGGATTTAGTGAGAAGGTGGGTAGGTGGGATTGGGGGATTTAGTGTGAAGTGGGTAGGTGGGATTGGGGGATTTAGAGAGAAGTGGGTAGGTGGGATTGGGGGATTTAGTGTGTAGTGGGTAGGTGGGATTGGGGGATTTAGTGTGAAGTGGGTGGGTGGGATTGGGGGATTTAGTGTGAAGTGGGTAGGTGGGATTGGGGGATTTAGTGTGAAGTGGGTGGGTGGGATTGGGGGATTTAGTGTGATGTGGGTAGGTGGGATTGGGGGATTTAGTGTGAAGTGGGTCGGTGGGATTGGGGGATTTAGTGTGATGTGGGTAGGTGGGATTGGGGATTTAGTGTGAAGTGGGTAGGTGGGATTGGGGGATTTAGTGTGAAGTGGGTAGGTGGGATTGGGGGATTTAGTGTGAAGTGGGTAGGTGGGATTGGGGGATTTAGTGTGAAGTGTGTGGTGGGATTGGGGGATTAGTGTGAAGTGGGGAGGTGGGATTGGGGGATTTAGAGAGAAGTGGGTAGGTGGGATTGGGGGATTTAGTGTGAAGTGGTAGGTGGGATTGGGGAATTTAGTGTGAAGTGTGTGGTGGGATTGGGGGATTTAGTGTGTAGTGGGTAGGTGGGATTGGGGGATTTAGTGTGAAGTGTGTGGTGGGATTGGGGGATTTAGTGTGAAGTGGGTGGGTGGGATTGGGGGATTTAGTGTGTAGTGGGTAGGTGGGTTGGGGGATTTAGTGTGAAGTGTGTGGTGGGATTGGGGGATTTAGTGAGAGTGGGATTGGGGGATTTAGTGTGAGTGGGTAGGTGGGATTGGGGGATTTAGCGTGAAGTGGGTCGGTGGGATTGGGGGATTTAGTGTGAAGTGGGTAGGTGGGATTGGGGGATTAGTGTGATGTGGGTAGGTGGGATTGGGGGATTTAGAGAGAGTGGGTAGGTGGGATTGGGGAATTTAGTGTGAGTGGGTAGGTGGGATTGGGGGATTTAGTGTGATGTGGGTAGGTGGGATTGGGGGATTTAGTGTGATGTGGGTAGGTGGGATTGGGGGATTTAGTGTGAAGTGGTTCGGTGGGATTGGGGGATTTAGCGTGAAGTGGGTCGGTGGGATTGGGGGATTTAGTGTGAAGTGGGTCGGTGGGATTGGGGGATTTAGTGTGTAGTGGGTAGGTGGGATTGGGGGATTTAGTGTGAAGTGGGTAGGTGGGATTGGGGGATTTAGTGTGTAGTGGGTAGGTGGGATTGGGGGATTTAGTGTGAAGTGGGTCAGTGGGATTGGGGGATTTAGTGTGAAGTGGGTAGGTGGGATTGTGGGATTTAGTGTGAAGTGGGTCAGTGGGATTGGGGGATTTAGAGAGAAGTGGGTAGGTGGGATTGGGGAATTTAGTGTGAAGTGGGTAGGTGGGATTGGGGGATTTAGTGTGTAGTGGGTAGGTGGGATTGGGGGATTTAGAGAGAGTGGGTAGGTGGGATTGGGGGATTTAGTGTGAAGTGGGGAGGTGGGATTGGGGGATTTAGTGTGAAGTGGGTAGGTGGGATTGGGGGATTTAGTGAGAAGTTTGTAGGTGGGATTGGGGGATTTAGTGTGAGTGGTTCGTGGGATTAGGGGATTTAGTGAGAAGTGTGTGGTGGGATTGGGGGATCTAGTGTGAAGTGGGTCGGTGGGATTGGGGGATTTAGTGTGAAGTAGTTCGGTGGGATTGGGGGATTTAGTGAGAAGTTTGTAGGTGGGATTGGGGGATTTAGTGTGAAGTGGGTAGGTGGGATTGGGGGATTTAGTGTGTAGTGGGTAGGTGGGATTGGGGGATTTAGTGTGAAGGCGGGTAGGCAGGATTGGGAGATTTAGTGTGTAGTGGGTAGGTGGGATTGGGGGATTTAGTGTGTAGTGGGTAGGTGGGATTGGGGGGATTTAGTGTGAAGGCGGGTAGGCAGGATTGGGAGATTTAGTGTGAAGTGGGTAGGTGGGATTTGGGGATTTAGTGAGAACTGGGTTGGTGGTTTGACTTTTTAGGAAGGGTTGGGCCAGTTCGGGCCTACTGATTATTTCATTTTCCTAAAAATGAGAAGATAAAGGGGCAGAAATTCGGTTGGCACCGCCTCCAATTAGCACCTAAAGAGGCCGAGAAGTGGGGCGTTAGCCAATTTTCGGCCGGGCGCAGTGAACCCAGCGCCTCTTCCCATATTGAGTGGGCATTTTGCGCCGGCGCTAAACCTTAGCGCCCGCTTGCGGGCGCAGGCAGATCATGACATCATTTCAGTGTGTAACGCCTTTTGGGTGCCCCGGACCAGAAATTCAGTGTTGCGCCCCTCCGTTCCGCCTGGCACTAATAAGGACTGCTTACCTGGAACGTTCCCCAGTCACTCTCGGGCTAGGGGGGTGCTCTTTAAAGGGGACTGCACTGGTATAAAAGCGGCAGCCATTTTGGGAGCACAACTTCCTCGAGACTTTCACAGAGTTGCTGAGCTGCACTCTGAGAGCCATTGCACCAGTGAGCCAATGCTGGCCAGAGGAACTTCAGCCTTCTGACCATCACCTTGCTGCTGGTGAGCATTTACAATGTTTACAATTTCTTGTGCGCTATTATTATGGTGGCTGCATTGGAGGGGAACGTCCTGCTGCTTAACCATCTGGAAAGGGCACAGAGACGCAGGGAGAGATAGGCAGGAATGGCCAGACGGAGGAGGGCCAACAGACGTCGCCACACCAGACCTTATGCTGCCAGGGTTTTCCGACAGCAGTTCTCTTACTTGAACATGTCAGAGGAGCAGTGTCTTAGAAGGCTGCGCTTCAGAAAGGAGGTGGTGACTGAGCTGTGCCACCTGCTTCAGCCAGATCTGCAGCCTCAGATAAGGTGCAGGACCTCTCTGTCGGTGGCTGTCAAGATGACTGTTGCCCTGAATTTCTATGCGAGCGGCTCCTTCCAGGCCGCAACTGGGGACATCGCCAACATATCGCAGTTTGCGGTGCATTGCTGCATCCGTCAAGTAACAGATGCCCTATTTAAAAGGAGACGGCAGTACATCTCCTTCCCTGTGACACTGGAAAAGCAGCGGGAGCGCGCAGAGGGCTTCGCAGCAATAGCGGACTTCCCCATGGTGCAGGGCGCCATTGACTGCACGCACGTGGCTTTGCGGGCGCCTGTTTTGAATCCGGAGGAGTTCCGCAACCGCAAGGGGTTCCATTCCTTGAATGTTCAGCTGGTCTGTGACCACCGACAGCTGATCCTCGCAGTCAATGCGCAGTTCCCTGGCAGCAGCCACGACGCCTTCATCCTGCGCCAGACTTCAGTTGCAGACCTATTCGAGGCCCCGGCTCACCCAGGAGGCTGGCTTCTCGGTGACAAGGGCTATCCTCTGTGCCCATGGCTGATGATGCCGCTCCATTCACCCAGCACTCCTGCGAGCCATCAGGCGACGAGGAACATTGTAGAGCACACATTCGGTGTGCTGAAGCAGCGGTTCTGCTGTCTGGACCATTCCGGAGGCGCCTTGCAGTACTCACCAGAGCGAGTCTCCCACTTCGTCGTAGTCTGTTGCATGCTGCATAACCTCGCCATCCTACGCACCCAGCCAATGCCACGAGCCATTGAAGCACCAGCGGAGGAGGAGGAGGAGGAGGAGGAGGAGGACCAAGACGGGAGGGAGGTACAAACTGGAAGGGCTGTCCGTCAGAGGCTGATAACAAGCCGCTTCTAGGCCCCTCTGACGGAATGCTTGGTGCCATTCGAAGAGCAGGAATGGAACCGTCCGGATAACCCAAAGCCTATGAAGGGCAGTGAATGTAAATATAAGACATGGCCAATCTAAATTTAAAAAGTTGTTTATTTTGCTAAATGTGCTTCCTTCCAACATGACAAAGCAATGGCAACAGAAAGCAAAACTAACACACTAACACATAAGTGTGTCGCACACCCGGAAGACTATCCAAAACATTACTAACATTCAGACCAGCATCCACGGCCTTGATTTCTACAAATAAGATGTCTCAGCTGCACCTTCTACTCTTTCCCCCTTGATGGTGATCTACTTCTCTTGCGAGATCGGCCCCTTCCCTCCCTGCAGCTCCTCCGTAATGGGATCCCAGTGGCTGCATCAAGGCTGGGGGAGGCCTGCTGGCTGTCTGAAAGCGCAGATGCCCCTGAGGGACGTCCTGGACGACCTCTGGCCTTGGAGGGCCCGGATGCTGACTGCTCCAACTGTGCATGGGTGGAAACAGTCTGTCCTGCAGGTGGTGGCAGCTGCAGTGGAGACGTGCCAGCGGTGGCATCAGGAATGCTGACATCCTGAGAGCGGACAGCAGCTCCCTGGTCGACCGACACACTGGCACTCTGACGGGGCAGCACCGCAGCACGCGCACCAATCGGCTGGTCCACAGATTGATACCCTGCTGTGGTGCTGCAAGTGCCCCGGGTAATCCCGCCTGATCCAGCGAGGGTGGCAGCAGTCATTGGTCGCGTGGCCTCAATATGCGTCTGCATGAGACCAGCGAGTGACTGCGTGGCAGCACTCAGCACTTGCGTGGCAGGTGCCAGTGCTTCGGTGAAGCCCTGGACAGTCCTTTCCAGTGCTTCGCTGAAGGCCGGGACAGTCCTTTCCAGTGCGGCCCCGAAGTCCTGCGTACTCCTTGCCTGTGCGGCCCCGAAGTCCTGCGCACTCCTTGCCTGTGCTGCCCCGAAGTCCTGCGCACTCCTTGCCTGTGCTGCCCCGAAGTCCTGCGCACTCCTTGCCTGTGCTGCCCCGAAGTCCTGCGCACTCCTTACCTGTGCTGCCCCGAAGTCTTGGACACTCCTTGCCAGTGTCTCGATGGATTCAGGCATCCTTGCCACTGCAGCCATGAGCTCAGTGTGCCTGAGCCGAGCCTGGGCGCTCATTTCTGTGAGGGAACGCACCTCTTCTGCGCTCTGTGCAGCAGTACTCGCGGCCTGACTTGCCCTCCGGGGAGGCGGCCCCCGAGCTTCCCTACCTGCCGTGCGTTGCTGCAGCCCGCTGGGTCCTGGAACTGCTTCCTCCTCAGAGCATTTCCCCCCCGCTCCCCTCCAGGGAAGTAGTCTCCCCAGTCTGCAGAGGGACTGGCTCGCCTGAGGGTGGCAGGGATGGTCCAGCTTCCTCCTGCTCGTCGCCTCCGGAGTCAGTGGCAGTGGCAGCTTGAGGGCCCGGCTCCTGAGCTGGTGATGCAGCATCTGAAAGCAGGGAGGTTGAAGAGTGGCTTTAGCGAAAGGACAGGGTGGCAGCAAGGGATGCATGAGTGCTGCAATGCTCTGACATGGGTCCAGAGTGAAAAAGCATGCTGGTGGGGGGAAGAAGTGGAAGGAGAGAGTTCAAAAAGGTGATGACCTTACCATCGCTGTGCACAATGGGGTCGGCAGCTCCAGTGGTGACAGGACCAGTCATCCGGCCTCCAACAATCTGGTGGACTCGTTCCTCCAGGTCCGTCAGTGTCTGCAGCTGAGGAGGGCCTCCTCCGGTGCGAAGCTGCTCCCTCCGGTTCCTGGCCTGCAGGAGAAAGGACGGGAAGTGATGAAACATGCTGGCCTGAGCTGACATCACATGCTCCCATGGTAGATTAGCCCTTCCATTATGCATTGAGCTGACATCACATACCCCCCATGGTAGAATAGCCCTGCCATTATGCATTGAGCTGACATCACATGCCCTCCATGGTAGAATAGCCCTTCCATTATGCATTGAGCTGACATCACATGCCCCCATGGTAGAATAGCTCTTCCATTATGCATTGAGCTGAATGTGCGTGTGTGTTTCCAGAAAGGGCATGGGTGCTGGCTGACAGATAGCCATTGGGGCTTCGCGCACCCTCTGGCCATAATGTCAGGTGCAGATGGAGGGATGAAGAAGATGGCGAAAAAGGCACTCACCCTAACGACCCGAGTGAGGTCGTTGAACTTCTTCCTGCATTGCACTGGAGTCCTGGCCACCACGCTGGTTGAGGTGACTCTTTGACAAACTTCCCTCCAAGCTCTGCAGTACTCGCTCTGATGAGGCCTCCTGCCATTATCGGGGTACAGCACAGCTCGCTGGCGCTCCACTTCGCCAACCAAAGCATCCAATGCCCCATCGGTAAAGCGCTCCGCTCTCTGCTTCACCCTCTCCATATGTTCAAAGTTTGGAACACCACAGAAAGCACAGCACTGATTTTGAGGCCTACAAGGCGCAGAATGTGGCTGCTGCTCCTAATTGACCCGCCCCTTTAAGAGCTGGCCAGCGCCAGCATGTCTCGGGGTAATCGATTATTGACAGCACCTGCGCTGCGCCCGGCTGCCGACATATTGAGTAGCGCCGCCGGGTTAGCACCTTAAGACTCCCGTGCAGTGCCTGAATCAACGCCGCAATCACCTTTAGGGGCGCAGCAACCCAATATCGCTCAAGGTGGCGATAAGTTGCACTTGGCGATAAAATTTGCGCAGCGCCAATTCTAACGCCCCAAACGGGGCTATACCCAATTTCTCCCCCAAATATTTTTCTTCCGTCACCGGGAATAGTAACCTGCCCCCTCTGTGAACACTTTGCCTGAGGAACTAATGTTGCTTTGTTTCCAGGATGGTTCAAGTCCAAATGAAGCGGTGCCCTATCTCCACTTCCTCATTGGGCACAAGAATCGCCCGGGAAACCGCAGAATCCGTCCTGGCTACTCGGCCAAGCGATACCTCACTTGCCTGACTGAGACCTGTGACCCCAGCCTCTTGCATCGGCTGCGAGGCTCAGGTGAGATTGGTCCATTTTGTTTCTACCCAATCAGAGCGTTAGAATGGGAGAGCAACTGATCCATGTAATGTGCCAAAGTCTGGGATAGAACAGCGAACTTTAACCCCTGAGAGCCGGTTTCAAATCCTGCACAGATTTCTGGGTAGAAGGTCTCCTCTTTCTGGCAAAGAGTTCTGTGGAGTCCAGAATGGAATGGTGTGGGGTGCTAAGGGCGTGTTTTGGCTCTTGTCTACTGTCAGGTTACACACCAGCAGCCAATGTTTTGGGGTCCAGATCAGCAATGATCGGCGCACACCAGGGGTCCTCTCCCACCCCGGTGCTGTACCGACCTGAGGTCGGCTGCAGCCGTACTGAAGGAGGTCCCTCACCCCTCTCAGTGCCGCCTCCACAGCTGCATCAGAGATGACAGGCTCTGGGTACCCCTGATCGTGCGAGCATTCCAGTCTATGGTGCACAGGGACCATAGTCCCTGCCCTGACACTCAATGCAGTGCTGAGAAGAGAGGGCGGCCCACCCCTATGCATCACCAGCTGATCGAGTAGCAGTAGGACTGAGTGGGGGTGGGGCGGCACAGTATGAATGTATATAGTATCTATAAAATGATGGGGAGTTGGATGGAGTACAGTGTGTGTGTGAAAGGGTGGGGAGTTGGATGGGGTACAGTGTCCGTGTGTGAAAGGGTGGGGAGTTGGATGGGGTACAGTGTGTGTGTGAGGGTGGGGAGTTCAATGGGGTACAGTGTCCGTGTGTGAGGGTGGGGAGTTGGATGGGGTACAGTGTGTGTGAAAGGGTGGGGAGTTGGATGGGGTACAGTGTCCGTGTGTGAAAGGGTGGGGAGTTGGATGGGGTACAGTGTGTGTGTGAGGGTGGGGAGTTGGATGGGGTACAGTGTGTGTGTGAGGGTGGGGAGTTGGATGGGGTACAGTGTGTGTGAGGGTGGGGAGTTGGATGGGGTACAGTGTCCGTGTGTGAAAGGGTGGGGAGTTGGATGGGGTACAGTGTGTGTGTGAGAGGGTGGGGAGTTGGATGGGGTACAGTGTGTGTGTGAGGGTGGGGAGTTGGATGGGGTACAGTGTGTGTGAGGGTGGGGAGTTGGATGGGGTACAGTGTGTGTGAGGGTGGGGAGTTGGATGGAGTACAGTGTCCGTGTGTGAGGGTGGGGAGTTGGATGGGGTACAGTGTGTGTGTGAGGGTGGGGAGTTGGATGGGGTACAGTGTGTGTGTGAGGGTGGGGAGTTGGATGGGGTACAGTGTGTGTGAGGGTGGGGAGTTGGATGGAGTACAGTGTGTGTGTGAGGGGGTGGGGAGTTGGATGGGGTACAGTGTGTGTGTGAGGGTGGGGAGTTGGATGGGGTACAGTGTGTGTGTGAGGGTGGGGAGTTGGATGAGGTACAGTGTCCGTGTGTGAGGGTGGGGAGTTGGATGGGGTACAGTGTGTGTGTGAGGGTGGGGAGTTGGATGGGGTACAGTGTGTGTGTGAGGGGGTGGGGAGTTGGATGGGGTACAGTGTGTGTGTGAGGGTGGGGAGTTGGATGGGGTACAGTGTGTGTGAGGGTGGGGAGTTGGATGGGGTACAGTGTCCGTGTGTGAAAGGGTGGGGAGTTGGATGGGGTACAGTGTGTGTGAGGGTGGGGAGTTGGATGGGGTACAGTGTGTGTGAGGGTGGGGAGTTGGATGGGGTACAGTGTGTGTGTGAGGGGGTGGGGAGTTGGATGGGGTACAGTGTGTGTGTGAGGGTGGGGAGTTGGATGGGGTACAGTGTGTGTGTGAGGGTGGGGAGTTGGATGGGGTACAGTGTGTGTGAGGGTGGGGAGTTGGATGGAGTACAGTGTGTGTGTGAGGGGGTGGGGATTTGGATGGGGTACAGTGTGTGTGTGAGGGTGGGGAGTTGGATGGGGTACAGTGTGTGTGTGAGGGTGGGGAGTTGGATGAGGTACAGTGTCCGTGTGTGAGGGTGGGGAGTTGGATGGGGTACAGTGTGTGTGTGAGGGTGGGGAGTTGGATGGGGTACAGTGTGTGTGTGAGGGTGGGGAGTTGGATGGGGTACAGTGTGTGTGAGGGTGGGGAGTTGGATGGGGTACAGTGTCCGTGTGTGAAAGGGTGGGGAGTTGGATGGGGTACAGTGTGTGTGAGGGTGGGGAGTTGGATGGGGTACAGTGTGTGTGAGGGTGGGGAGTTGGATGGGGTACAGTGTGTGTGTGAGGGGGTGGGGAGTTGGATGGGGTACAGTGTGTGTGTGAGGGTGGGGAGTTGGATGGGGTACAGTGTGTGTGTGAGGGTGGGGAGTTGGATGGGGTACAGTGTGTGTGTGAGGGGGTGGGGAGTTGGATGGGGTACAGTGTCCGTGTGTGAAAGGGTGGGGAGTTGGATGGGGTACAGTGTGTGTGTGAGGGTGGGGAGTTGGATGGGGTACAGTGTGTATGTGAGGGTGGGGAGTTGGATGGGGTACAGTGTGTGTGTGAGGGTGGGGAGTTGGATGGGGTACAGTGTGTGTGTGTGAGGGTGGGGAGTTGGATGGGGTACAGTGTGTGTGAGAGGGTGGGGAGTTGGATGGGGTACAGTGTGTGTGTGAGGGTGGGGAGTTGGATGGGGTACAGTGTGTGTGTGAGGGTGGGGAGTTGGATGGGGTACAGTGTGTGTGAGAGGGTGGGGAGTTGGATGGGGTACAGTGTGTGTGTGAGGGTGGGGAGTTGGATGGAGTACAGTGTGTGTGTGAGGGTGGGGAGTTGGATGGGGTACAGTGTGTGTGTGAGGGTGGGGAGTTGGATGGGGTACAGTGTGTGTGTGAGGGTGGGGAGTTGGATGAGGTACAGTGTGTGTGTGAGGGTGGGGAGTTGGATGAGGTACAGTGTGTGTGAGAGGGTGGGGAGTTGGATGGGGTACAGTGTGTGTGTGAGGGTGGGGAGTTGGATGGGGTACAGTGTGTGTGAGAGGGTGGGGAGTTGGATGGGGTACAGTGTGTGTGTGAGGGTGGGGAGTTGGATGAGGTACAGTGTGTGTGAGAGGGTGGGGAGTTGGATGGGGTACAGTGTGTGTGTGAGGGTGGGGAGTTGGATGAGGTACAGTGTGTGTGAGAGGGTGGGGAGTTGGATGGGGTACAGTGTGTGTGTGAGGGTGGGGAGTTGGATGGGGTACAGTGTGTGTGAGGGTGGGGAGTTGGATGAGGTACAGTGTGTGTGAGGGGGTGGGGAGTTGGATGGGGTACAGTGTGTGTGTGAGGGTGGGGAGTTGGATGGGGTACAGTGTGTGTGAGGGTGGGGAGTTGGATGAGGTACAGTGTGTGTGAGGGGGTGGGGAGTTGGATGGGGTACAGTGTGTGAAAGGGTGGGGAGTTGGATGGGGTACAGTGTGTGTGTGAGGGTGGGGAGTTGGATGGGGTACAGTGTGTATGTGAGGGTGGGGAGTTGGATGGGGTACAGTGTGTGTGTGAGGGTGGGGAGTTGGATGGGGTACAGTGTGTGTGTGAGAGGGTGGGGAGTTGGATGGGGTACAGTGTGTGTGTGAGGGTGGGGAGTTGGATGGGGTACAGTGTGTGTGAGGGTGGGGAGTTGGATGGAGTACAGTGTCCGTGTGTGAGGGTGGGGAGTTGGATGGGGTACAGTGTGTGTGTGAGGGTGGGGAGTTGGATGGGGTACAGTGTGTGTGTGTGAGGGTGGGGAGTTGGATGGGGTACAGTGTGTGTGTGAGGGTGGGGAGTTGGATGGGGTACAGTGTGTGTGAGAGGGTGGGGAGTTGGATGGGGTACAGTGTGTGTGTGAGGGTGGGGAGTTGGATGGGGTACAGTGTGTGTGTGAGGGTGGGGAGTTGGATGGGGTACAGTGTGTGTGAGGGTGGGGAGTTGGATGGAGTACAGTGTGTGTGTGAGGGGGTGGGGAGTTGGATGGGGTACAGTGTGTGTGTGAGGGTGGGGAGTTGGATGAGGTACAGTGTCCGTGTGTGAGGGTGGGGAGTTGGATGGGGTACAGTGTGTGTGTGAGGGTGGGGAGTTGGATGGGGTACAGTGTGTGTGTGAGGGGGTGGGGAGTTGGATGGGGTACAGTGTGTGTGTGAGGGTGGGGAGTTGGATGGGGTACAGTGTGTGTGTGTGAGGGTGGGGAGTTGGATGGGGTACAGTGTGTGTGAGGGTGGGGAGTTGGATGGAGTACAGTGTGTGTGTGAGGGGGTGGGGAGTTGGATGGGGTACAGTGTGTGTGTGAGGGTGGGGAGTTGGATGGGGTACAGTGTGTGTGTGAGGGTGGGGAGTTGGATGAGGTACAGTGTCCGTGTGTGAAAGGGTGGGGAGTTGGATGGGGTACAGTGTGTGTGTGAGGGTGGGGAGTTGGATGGGGTACAGTGTGTGTGTGAGGGTGGGGAGTTGGATGGGGTACAGTGTGTGTGTGAGGGGGTGGGGAGTTGGATGGGGTACAGTGTGTGTGAGGGTGGGGAGTTGGATGGGGTACAGTGTCCGTGTGTGAAAGGGTGGGGAGTTGGATGGGGTACAGTGTGTGTGTGAGGGTGGGGAGTTCAATGGGGTACAGTGTGTGTGTGAGGGTGGGGAGTTGGATGGGGTACAGTGTGTGTGTGAGGGTGGGGAGTTGGATGGGGTACAGTGTGTGTGTGAGGGGGTGGGGAGTTGGATGGGGTACAGTGTGTGTGTGAGGGTGGGGAGTTGGATGGGGTACAGTGTGTGTGTGAGGGTGGGGAGTTGGATGGGGTACAGTGTGTGTGTGAGGGGTGGGGAGTTGGATGGGGTACAGTGTCCGTGTGTGAAAGGGTGGGGAGTTGAATGGGGTACAGTGTGTGTGTGAGGGTGGGGAGTTGGATGGGGTACAGTGTGTATGTGAGGGTGGGGAGTTGGATGGGGTACAGTGTGTGTGTGAGGGTGGGGAGTTGGATGGGGTACAGTGTGTGTGTGTGAGGGTGGGGAGTTGGATGGGGTACAGTGTGTGTGAGAGGGTGGGGAGTTGGATGGGGTACAGTGTGTGTGTGAGGGTGGGGAGTTGGATGGGGTACAGTGTGTGTGTGAGGGTGGGGAGTTGGATGGGGTACAGTGTGTGTGTGAGGGTGGGGAGTTGGATGGGGTACAGTGTGTGTGTGAGGGTGGGGAGTTGGATGGGGTACAGTGTGTGTGTGAGGGTGGGGAGTTGGATGGGGACAGTGTGTGTATGAGGGTGGGGAGTTGGATGGGGTACAGTGTGTGTGTGAGGGTGGGGAGTTGGATG
This sequence comes from Somniosus microcephalus, assembly GCF_052327205.1. Lineage (NCBI taxonomy): Eukaryota > Metazoa > Chordata > Chondrichthyes > Squaliformes > Somniosidae > Somniosus > Somniosus microcephalus. The sequence goes on from NC_140990.1 coordinate 183,615,269, forward strand.
GGGTACAGTGTGTGTGTGAGGGTGGGGAGTTGGATGGGGTGCAGTGTGTGTGAGAGGGTGGGGAGTTGGATGGGGTACAGTGTGTGTGTGAGGGTGGGGAGTTGGATGGGGTACAGTGTGTGTGAGGGTGGGGAGTTGGATGGGGTACAGTGTGTGTGAAAGGGTGGGGAGTTGGATGGGGTACAGTGTGTGTGTGTGAGGGGGTGGGGAGTTGGATGTGGTACAGTGTGTGTGTGAGGGTGGGGAGTTGGATGGGGTACAGTGTGTGTGTGAGGGTGGGGAGTTGGATGGGGTACAGTGTGTGTGTGAGTGGGTGGGGAGTTGGATGGGGTACAGTGTCCGTGTGTGAAAGGGTGGGGAGTTGGATGGGGTACAGTGTGTGTGTGAGGGTGGGGAGTTGGATGGGGTACAGTGTGTATGTGAGGGTGGGGAGTTGGATGGGGTACAGTGTGTGTGTGAGGGTGGGGAGTTGGATGGGGTACAGTGTGTGTGTGTGAGGGTGGGGAGTTGGATGGGGTACAGTGTGTGTGAGAGGGTGGGGAGTTGGATGGGGTACAGTGTGTGTGTGAGGGTGGGGAGTTGGATGGGGTACAGTGTGTGTGTGAGGGTGGGGAGTTGGATGGGGTACAGTGTGTGTGAGAGGGTGGGGAGTTGGATGGGGTACAGTGTGTGTGTGAGGGTGGGGAGTTGGATGGGGTACAGTGTGTGTGTGAGGGTGGGGAGTTGGATGGGGTACAGTGTGTGTGAAAGGGTGGGAAGTTGGATGGGGTACAGTGTGTGTGTGAGGGTAGGGAGTTGGATGGGGTACAGTGTCCGTGTGAGGGGGTGGGGAGTTGGATGGGGTACAGTGTGTGTGTGTGAGGGGGTGGGGTGTTGGATGGGGTACAGTGTGTGTGTGAGGGTGGGGAGTTGGATGGGGTACAGTGTGTGTGTGAGGGTGGGGAGTTGGATGGGGTACAGTGTGTGTGTGAGGGTGGGGAGTTGGATGGGGTACAGTGTGTATGTGAGGGTGGGGAGTTGGATGGGGTACAGTGTGTATGTGAGGGTGGGGAGTTGGATGGGGTACAGTGTGTGTGTGAGGGTGGGGAGTTGGATGGGGTACAGTGTCCGTGTGTGAAAGGGTGGGGAGTTGGATGGGGTACAGTGTGTGTGTGAGGGTGGGGATTTGGATGGGGTACAGTGTGTATGTGAGGGTGGGGAGTTGGATGGGGTACAGTGTCCGTGTGTGAAAGGGTGGGGAGTTGGATGGGGTACAGTGTGTGTGTGAGGGTGGGGAGTTGGATGGGGTATAGTGTGTGTGAGGGTGGGGAGTTGGATGGGGTACAGTGTCCGTGTGTGAAAGGGTGGGGAGTTGGATGGGGTACAGTGTGTGTGTGAGGGGGTGGGGAGTTGGATGGGGTACAGTGTCCGTGTGTGAAAGGGTGGGGAGTTGGATGGGGTACAGTGTGTATGTGAGGGTGGGGAGTTGGATGGGGTACAGTGTGTGTGTGAGGGTGGGGAGTTGGATGGGGTACAGTGTGTGTGTGTGAGGGTGGGGAGTTGGATGGGGTACAGTGTGTGTGTGTGAGGGTGGGGAGTTGGATGGGGTACAGTGTGTGTGTGAGGGTGGGGAGTTGGATGGGGTACAGTGTGTGTGTGTGAGGGTGGGGAGTTGGATGGGGTACAGTGTGTGTGTGTGAGGGTGGGGAGTTGGATGGGGTACAGTGTGTGTGTGAGGGTGGGGAGTTGGATGGGGTACAGTGTGTGTGTGAGGGTGGGGAGTTGGATGGGGTACAGTGTCCGTGTGAGGGGGTGGGGAGTTGGATGGGGTACAGTGCGTGTGAGGGGGTGTGGAGTTGGATGGGGTACAGTGTGTGTGTGAGGGTGGGGAGTTGGATGGGGTACAGTGTGTGTGTGTGAGGGTGGGGAGTTGGATGGGGTACAGTGTCCGTGTGAGGGGGTGGGGAGTTGGATGGGGTACAGTGTGTGTGAGGGGGTGGGGAGTTGGATGGGGTACAGTGTGTGTGTGAGGGTGGGGAGTTCAATGGGGTACAGTGTGTGTGTGAGGGTGGGGAGTTCAATGGGGTACAGTGTGTATGTGAGGGTGGGGAGTTGGATGGGGTACAGTGTGTGTGAGGGGGTGGGGAGTTGGATGGGGTACAGTGTGTGTGTGAGGGTGGGGAGTTGGATGGGGTACAGTGTGTGTGTGAGGGTGGGGAGTTCAATGGGGTACAGTGTGTGTGTGAGGGTGGGGAGTTCAATGGGGTACAGTGTGTGTGTGAGGGTGGGGAGTTGGATGGGGTACAGTGTGTGTGTGAGGGTGGGGAGTTGGATGGGGTACAGTGTGTGTGAGGGGGTGGGGAGTTGGATGGGGTACAGTGTGTGTGTGAGGGTGGGGAGTTGGATGGGGTACAGTGTGTGTGTGAGGGTGGGGAGTTCAATGGGGTACAGTGTGTGTGTGAGGGTGGGGAGTTCAATGGGGTACAGTGTGTGTGTGAGGGTGGGGAGTTGGTTGGGGTACAGTGTGTGTGAGGGGGTGGGGAGTTGGATGGGGTACAGTGTGTGTGTGAGGGTGGGGAGTTGGATGGGGTACAGTGTGTGTGTGAGGGTGGGGAGTTGGATGGGGTACAGTGTGTGTGTGAGGGTGGGGAGTTGGATGGGGTACAGTGTGTGTGTGTGAGGGTGGGGAGTTGGATGGGGTACAGTGTGTGTGTGAGGGTGGGGAGTTGGATGGGGTACAGTGTCCGTGTGTGAAAGGGTGGGGAGTTCAATGGGGTATAGTTTCACTCTGTGCTGTACAGGCCCTGAACTGCCTGTCAGTCTGTGTTGTACAGGCCCCAACTTTAAAAGGAATTTTTTTTTTTCTCTACAGGTTTTATCTGTGACCCGAACCTGCTCCGAGGCACTTCCCTAAACTCACTGCTTCACCAGCAGACTAAATGCGATCTATCTGAGGTGCCCAGACCCTACCAGGTCCTTCCCTGCCTTCCATTTGCTCACCTCTACCAGACCTGGCCGTGTTTGGAGGAGGAAGATGAAGAGGAAGCAGTTCTTGATCCAGGTACGGAACACCAATCACTGCCAAGTTTGAGCCAGTCTGTATCTCAGAGCAGATTCTGTGGCCCAATAGACCAACAGTCAACTGTGTTGATGCAAAACCTGTCACAGGAGTTGGGCCTCTACACTAACCCACACTGTTCGCACTGTCAACTGCGTAGTAGTATAGACACAAGCTGCAGCCTTGGACCGGTGTTCCAAGGATGGAGTCCTGAGTCAAACATCACCATTTATTAATGTCACACATACTCACGACCAGCATTATAACTGATGCTTTGCCACTGAAGATACACACATTCCAGCTCAACCCCCATATATCTCCCAAACCATAGAAACATAGAAGATAGGAGCAGGCCATTCGGCCCCTCGAGCCTGCTCCGCCATTCAATGAGATCATGGCTGATCATCCAAACTCAGTTCCCTGTCCCTGCCTTCTCCCCATATCCCTTGATCCCTTTAGCCTTAAGCAATATATCTAACTCCTTCTTGAATATATTTAATGAATTGGCCTCAACTGCCTTCTGTGGTAGAGAATTCCATAGGTTCACCACTCTCTGGGTGAAGAAATTCCTCCTCATCTCTGTCCTAAATGGCTTACCCCTTATCTTTAGACTGTGACCCCTGGTTCTGGACTCCCCGACCATCGGGAACATCCTTCCTGCATCTAGTCTGTCTAGTCCTGTTAGAATTTTATAAGTTTCAATGAGATCCCCTCTCATTCTTCTAAACTCCAGCAAGTACAAGCCCAATCGACCCAATCTCTCCTCTTACGTCATTCCTGCCATCCCAGGTATCAGTCTGGTGAATCTTCGCTGCACTCCCTCCATGGCAAGAACATCCTTCCTCAGATAAGGCGACCAAAACTGCACACAATACTCAAGGTGTGGTTTCACCAAGGCCCTGTACAACTGCAGCAAGACATCCTTGTTCCTGTACTCGAATCCTCTCGCTACAAAGGCCAACGTACCATTTGCCTTCTTAACCGCCTGCTACACCTGCATGCTTACCTTCAGCGACTGGTGCACAAGGACACCCAGGTCTCGTTGCACTTCCCCTTCTCCCAATCTATTGCCATTCAGATAATAATCTGCCTTCCTGTTTCTGCCACCAAAGTGGATAACCTCGCATTTATCCACAATATATTGCATCTGCCATACATCTGTCCAATCACCCAACCTGTCCAAATCATACTGGAGTTTCTCGGCATCCTCCTCACAGCACACACGCCCACCCAGCTTTGTGTCTTCTGCAAACTTGGGGATATTACATCTAGTTCCCTCGTCTAGATCATTAATATATATTGTGAATAGCTGGGGTCCTAGCACCGATCCCTGCAGTACCCCGCTGGTCACTGCCTGCCACTCGGAAAAAGAGCTGTTTATTCCAACTCTTTGCTCCCTGTCTGCCAACCAGCTCTCTATCCAAGTCAATACCTTGCCCCCAATCCCACGTGCTTTAACTTTACACGCTGATCTCCTATGTGGGACCTTATCGAAAGCCTTCTGTAAGCCCAAATACACCACATCCACTGGTTCTCCCCTATCTACTCTACCAGTTACATCCTCAAAAAATTCCAGTAGATTAGTCAAACGTGATTTACATTTTGTAAATCCATGTTGACTTTGTCTGATCCTGTCACTGTTTTCCAAGTGCTCTGCTATTACACCTTTTATAATGGACTCTAGCATTTTCCCCACTACCAATGTCAGGCTTACCGGTCTGTAATTCCCCGTTTTCTCTCTACCACCTTTTTTAAATAGTGGGGTTACATTAGCTACCCTCCAATCCATGGGAACTGTTCCAGAATCTATAGAATTTTGGAAGATGACCAGCAATGCATCTACTATTTCTAGGGCCACTTCCTTACGTACCCTAGGATGTAGATTATCAGGCCTTGGGGATTTATCGGCCTTCAATCCCGTCAATTTCCCTAACACCATTTCCCTACAAATACTGATTTCATTCAGTTCCTCCCTCTCATTAGACCCTATGTTGCCCGACATCTCTGGGAGGTTATTTGTGTCCTCCTTTGTGAAGACAGAACCAAAGTATGTATTTAATTGGTCTGCCATTTCTTTGTTCCCCATATAAATTCCCCTGATTCTGACTGCAAGGGACCTACACTTAACTTCACCAATCTTTTTCTCTTCACATATCTATAGAAGTTTTTACAGTCAGTTTTTATGTTCCCTGAAAGCTTACTCTCATACTCTATTTTCCCCCTCTTAATTAATCCTGTTGTCCTCCTTTGCTGAATCCTAAACTGCTGCCAATCCTCGGGTTTGCTGCTTTTTCTGGCCAATTTATATGTCTTCTCCTTGGATCTTATGCTATCCCTAATTTCCCTTGTTAGCTACGGTTGAGTCACCTTTTTTGTTTTATTTTTATGCCAAACAGGGATGAACAAATTCTGTAGTTCATCCATGCGGTCTTTAAATGTTTGCCATTGCCTATCCACCGCCAACCCTTTAAGTAACACTCCCCAATCCATCCTACCCAACTCGCGCCTCATACCATCGTAGTTTCCTTTATTTAAATTCAGGACCCTAGTCTCTGAGTCAACTACTTCACTCTCCATCTTAATGAAGAATTCTATCATATTATGATCGCTCCGCCCCAAGGGGCCTCGCACAACAAGATTGCTAATTAATCCTTTCTCATTACATAAATACCCTGTCTAAGATGGCCTGGTCTCTAGTTGGTTCCTCAACATATTGGTCCAGGAAACCATCCCGTATACACTCCAGGAATTCCTCCTCCACAGCATTGTTACTAATTTGGTTAGCCCAATCGATATGTAGATTAAAGTCACCCATGATAACTGCTGTGCCCTTATTGCACGCATCTCTAATTTCCCGTTTAATGCCATCCCCAACCTCGGCATTACTGTTTGGGGGTCTGTATACAACTCCCACTAATGTTTTCTGCCCCTTGGTATTTCTCAGCTCTACCCATACAGATTCCACATCATCAGAGCTAATATCCTTCCTTACTATTGTGTTAACCTCCTCTTTAACCCGCAATGCTGCCCCACCTCCTTTTCCTTTTTCCCTGTCTTTCCTGAATATTGAATACCCTTGGATGTTGAGTTCCCAGCCTTGGTCACCCTGGAGCCATGTTTCCGTAATCCCAACCATATCATATCCATTTACATCTATTTGCGCAGCTAATTCATCCACCTTATTACGAATGCTCCTCGCATTAAGACACAAAGTCTTCAGGCTTGTTTTTTTAACGCTCTTAGACCTATTAGAATTATTATTTACTGTGGCCATGTTTGATTTAAAACCTTGACTTCTCTGCCTGCCACTTTTGCTTTTCTCCTTCCTGTCTTTTGTTTCTATCCTTGTTTCCCATTCCTCTGTCTCCCTGCACAAGTTCCCAACCCCCTGCCATTTTAGTTTAAACCCTCCCCAACAGCACTAGCAAACACTCCCCGTAGGACATCGGTCCCGGTCCTGCCCAGGTGCAAACCGTCCAGTTTGTACTGGTCCCACCTCCCCCAGAACCGGTTCCAATATCCCAGGAATTTGAATCCCTCCCCCTTGCACCATTCCTCTAGCCACGTATTCATCTGAAATATCCTTCTATTTCTACTCTGACTAGCATGTGGCACTGGTAGCAATCCTGAGACTACTACCTTTGAGGTCCTATTTTTTAATTTACCTCCTAACTCCCTATATTCAGCTTTTAGGACCTCGTCCTGGTTTTTACCTATATCATTGGTACCTATATGCACCATGACAACTGGCTGCTCACCCTCCCCCTCTAGAATGCTCTGCAGCCTCTCCGAGACATCTTTGACCCTTGCACCAGGGAGGCAACATACCATCCTGGAGTATCGTTTGCGGCCGCAGAAACACCTATCTATTCCCCTTACAATAGAATCCCCTATTACTATATGTCTCCCATTCTTTTTCCTCCTGTCCTGTGCAGCAGAACCACCCACGGAGCCAGGAAGTTGGCTGCTGCTGTCTTCCCCCGATAAGCCATCCCCCCCAACAATACCCAAAGCGGTATATCTGTTTGAGAGGGGGATGGCCACAGGGGACCCCTGCACTACCTGCCTGTGCCTACTACTCTGCCTGGTGGTCACCCATTCCCTTCCTGCCTGTGCAGCCTTTACTTGCGGTGTGACCAACTCCCTAAACGTGCTTTCCACGACGTCCTCAGCATCGCGAATGCTCCAGTACGTATCCATTCGCAGCTCCAGTGCTGCAATGCAGTCTGCCAGTAACTGCGGCTGGATACGCTTCCCGCACACATGGTCGTCAGAGACACAGGAAGTGTCCCTGATTTCCCACATAGTGCAGGAGGAGCATACCACAGCACCATGACTTACCCTTCAATTCATTTAAATTAACTTAAATCAAATCAATACCACCAATTACACTACAATTAAGTGATATACTCAAGGGCCCTTGGTTACTAGCACTGGAAACTATAACCACAAAAAAATTAAGACCTTCTAAACTTTATAAACTATGAACCTTAACTGTCAAACTATAGATTAGTATAAATACTCCCTGGCCGTACTCACCCAATCAGCTGCTCCCTCCTGCCCGCATCACGTTTTGAATCATAACGTGGCTCTGGAACGCCGCCGCCTGCCTGAGATTGGTAAGAAAGCCCGCGAAAGTGAGTTTAAATACTCATTGGGTCGCTCGTCTCGCTGCTCCCGACACCAGCCTCTGCAAAGAAAGCCCACGAAAGTGAGTTTAAATACTGGGTCTCCGGTCTCACTGCTCCAGACACCAGCCTCTGCAAAGAAAGCCCGCAAAAGTGAGTTTAAATACTCATTGGGTCTCCGGTCTCACTGCTCCCGACACCAGCCTCTGCAAAGAAAGCCCGCGAAAGTGAGTTTAAATACTCATTGGGTCTCCGGTCTCACTGCTCCCGACACCAGCATCTGCAAAGAAAGCCTGCGAAAGTGAGTTTAAATATTCACTGGGTCTCCGGTCTCACTGCTCCCGACACCAGCCTCTGCAAAGAAAGCCTGCGAAAGTGAGTTTAAATACTCACTGGGTCTCCGGTCTCATTGCTCCCGACACCAGCCTCTGTGAAGAAAGCCTGCGAAAGTGAGTTTAAATACTCACTGGGTCTCTGGTCTCACTGCTCCCGACACCAGCCTCTGCAAAGAAAGCCCGCGAAAGTGAGTTTAAATACTCACTGGGTCTCCGGTCTCATTGCTCCCGACACCAGCCTCTGCAAAGAAAGCCTGCGAAAGTGAGTTTAAGTACTCACTGGGTCTCCGGTCTCACTGCTCCTGACACCAGCCTCTGTGAAGAAAGCCTGCGAAAGTGAATTTAAATACTCACTGGGTCTCCGGTCTCATTGCTCCCGATACCAGCCTGTGAAAGAAAGCCCGCGAAAGTGAGTTTAAATACTCACTGGGTCTCCGGTCTCATTGCTCCCGATACCAGCCTGTGAAAGAAAGCCCGCGAAAGTGAGTTTAAATACTCACTGGGTCTCCAGTCTCACTGCTCCCGACACCAGCCTTTGTAAAGAAAGCCCGCGAAAGTGAGTTTAAATACTCACTGGGTCTCCGGTCTCACTGCTCCCGATACCAGCCTCTGTCAAGAAAGCCCGCGAAAGTGAGTTTAAATACTCGCTGGGTCTCTGGTCTCACTGCTCCCGACACCAGCCTCTGCAAAGAAAGCCCACGAAAGTGAGTTAAAATACTCACTGGGTCTCCGGCCTCACTGCTCATGGCTAGTAATTTAATCCATATGTACTGTTTCTAGCTGCACTGCTCCATAGGGATCTGCATTCCATGACCCTTTGCCCACTTTCGGTAGCAGTACCTATTAAGATGTCCCTGGGTGTGCTAAATATTATGGTCCCGAGGTTTCACAGAGAGCATTCATGATTGGGTTAGCAAGGTATAAAAAGGGAGCTGGGTGATGAAGCGAATCTAAAATGTAAAAAATATGCAAATATAAAAATATAACTGGATTCCTTAATATTTCTCAATCTAATTCCCTAACTAAAGCCCCTCCCTCTGATACATTAACTCTCCCATTGAAGCCCCTCCCTCGGGGACATTAACTCTCCCATCGAAGCCCCTCCCTCGGGGACATTAACACTCCCATCGAAGCCCCTCCCTCTGGTACATTAACTCTCCCATCGAAGCCCCTCCCTCTGGTACATTAACTCTCCATTGAAGCCCCTCCCTCTGGTACATTAACTCTCCCATCGAAGCCCCTCCCTCTGGTACATTAACTCTCCATCGAAGCCCCTCCCTCTGGTACTTTAACTCTCCCATTGAAGCCCCTCCCTTGGGGACATTAACTCTCCATCGAAGCCCCACCCTCTGGTACATTAACTCTCCCATTGAAGCCCCTCCTTCGGGGACATTAACTCTCCCATCGAAGCCCCTCCCTCGGGGACATTAACACTCCCATCGAAGCCCCTCCCTCTGGTACATTAACTCTCCATCGAAGCCCCTCCCTCTGGTACATTAACTCTCCATCGAAGCCCCTCCCTCTGGTACATTGACTCTCCATCGAAGCCCCTCCTTCTGGTACATTAATTCTCCATCGAAGCCCCTCCCTCTGGTACATTAACCCTCCAATTGAAGCCCCTCCCTCTGGTACATTAACTCTCCATCGAAGACCATCCATCTGGTACATTAACTCTTCCATCGAAGCCCCTCCCTCTGGTACATTAACTCTCCATCGAAGCCCCTCCCTCTGGTACATTAACTCTCCATCGAAGCCCCTCCCTCTGGTACATCAGCTCTCCATCGAAGCCCCTCCCTCTGGTACATTAACTCTCCCATTGAAGCCCCTCCCTCTGGTACATTAACTCTCCCATTGAAGCCCCTCCCTCTGGTACATTAACTCTCCATCGAAGCCCCTCCCTCTGGTACATTAACTCTCCATCGAAGCCCCTCCCTCTGGTACATTGACTCTCCATCGAAGCCCCTCCTTCTGGTACATTAATTCTCCATCGAAGCCCCTCCCTCTGGTACATTAACCCTCCAATTGAAGCCCCTCCCTCTGGTACATTAACTCTCCATCGAAGACCATCCATCTGGTACATTAACTCTTCCATCGAAGCCCCTCCCTCTGGTACATTAACTCTCCATCGAAGCCCCTCCCTCTGGTACATTAACTCTCCATCGAAGCCCCTCCCTCTGGTACATCAGCTCTCCATCGAAGCCCCTCCCTCTGGTACATCAGCTCTCCATCGAAGCCCCTCCCTCTGGTACATTAACTCTCCATCGAAGCCCCTCCCTCTGGTACATTAACTCTCTCATCGAAGTCCCTCCCTCTGGTACATTAACTCTCCATCGAAGCCCCTCCCTCTGGTACATTAACTCTCCATCGAAGCCCCTCCCTCTGGTACATTAACTCTCCATCGAAGCCCCTCCCTCTGGTACATTAACTCTCTCATCGAAGCCCCTCCCTCTGGTACATTAACTCTCCATCGAAGCCCCTCCCTCTGGTACATTAACTCTCCATCGAAGCCCCTCCCTCTGGTACATTAACTCTCTCATCGAAGCCCCTCCCTCTGGTACATTAACTCTCCATCGAAGCCCCTCCCTCTGATACATTAACTCTCCCATCGAAGCCCCTCCCTCTGGTACATTAACTCTCCATCGAAGCCCCTCCCTCTGATACATTAACTCTCTCATCGAAGCCCCGCCCTCTGGTACATTAACTCTCCATCGAAGCCCCTTCCTCTGGTACATTAACTCTCCATCGAAGCCCCTCCCTCTGGTACATTAACTCTCTCATCGAAGCCCCTCCCTCTGGTACATTAACTCTCCATTGAAGCCCCTCCCTCTGGTACATTAACTCTCCCATCGAAGCCCCTCCCTCTGGTACATTAACCCTCCATCGAAGTCCCTCCCTCTGGTACATTAACTCACCATCGAAGCCCCTCCCTCTGATACATTAACTCTCTCATCGAAGCCCCGCCCTCTGGTACATTAACTCTCCATCGAAGCCCCTCCCTCTGGTACATTAACTCTCCATCGAAGCCCCTCCCTCTGGTACATTAACACTCCATTGAAGCCCCTCCCTCGGGTACATTAACTCACCATCGAAGCCCCTCCCTCTGGTACATTAACTCTCCATCGAAGCCCCTCCCTCTGGTACATTAACACTCCATTGAAGTCCCTCCCTCTGGTACATTAACTCACCATCGAAGCCCCTCCCTCTGGTACATTAACTCTTTCTGATTGTATCTAATTGCATTACGCCCTGACTGACTAATTGTTCCAAACATTGCTGGTTTGTGTAACTCAGGTGAATTGTCCCCAGCCAACAGGTGGTTATAATTAAACACTGCTAACCCACTGCCCTGGTACATCCTGAGTGGAGCAGGCATTGCAGGTTCAGGCAATCCTCCAAACTGGCAGTAAGGAGGCTGCGATCCCACCAATCTGAGTCTTCCCCAGTTACTGATTTGGAGATACCTCGACTCCAGTGAATGTCCTGCTAGAGATACCTCAACTCTAGTGAATGTCCTGCTGGAGATACCTCGACTCCAGTGAATGTCCTGCTGGAGATACCTCGACTCCAGTGAATGTCCTGCTGGAGATACCTCAGCTCTAGTGAATGTCCTGCTGGAGACACCTCGACTCCAGTGAATGTCCTGCTGGAGATACCTCGACTCCAGTGAATGTCCTGCTGGAGATACCTCGACTCCAGTGAATGTCCTGCTGGAGATACCTCGACTCCAGTGAATGTCCTGCTGGAGATACCTCGACTCCAGTGAATGTCCTGCTGGAGATACCTCGACTCCAGTGAATGTCCTGCTGGAGATACCTCGACTCCAGTGAATGTCCTGCTGGAGATACCTCGACTCCAGTGAATGTCCTGCTGGAGATACCTCGACTCCAGTGAATGTCCTGCTGGAGATACCTCGGCTCCAGTGAATGACCTGCTGGAGCTACCTCGACTCCAGTGAATGTCCTGCACATGCTTCTGGAACCTGCTAGAAATCAGGAGAGGAAATTAATCCAAAGTTTAAATAAAATTGACTCTTTTTTTCTCGCTAAGGTGAGTCTTGCATCATCACGGATGGCGAGGATGGAGGAATGCAGTCCAACAGGTACAGGCCTGGGGGAAGTGAAAAACGGATGAAGAGAGAGAGTGGAGCGGCGTGTGCAGACCTGCGGGACTCTAGTCTCTACGTTTTGATCACACTTCCACCCAGTGACCTGGAGCAGGTCAAGGAGGAGGCTGAACAGGTACAAGTATTAGACAGCAAGTGTTAGACAGTGTGATAGATGTTTGCCAGAGGAGCATACTCCTCTGTTGATCCTCTTATACCCCTTTCCTACCCCTCTGTTGCCCCTCTCCAACCACTGTTGCCCCTCTCGTACACCTCTCTTGCCCCCCTTTGTTGCCCCTCTGCTTTGCTGTACTGCTGCCCCTCACTGGCCCCCCCTCTTTGTTGCCTCCTCGTGTCCCCTCTCTAGCCCCCTATTTGTTGCCCCCCTCTGTTGCCTGTAACCAGTTTCTGCGGTGACCAATTTCCTATAGGCCCTGCTGCAATCGCCAATTATTGTAAGTGGTTTTGCCCCGCCTGTAGCGAGCACGCAAACCCCCTTACTACAAGTTCTGGACAATAGGGATTACTGAGGACAGATTGGAACACGGACAGCGTTTTCGGGCTCACCTGTACGGTGTTCATTAAGGTTGGCAAAACCACTCCACTCGCATACAGTACGAGCAGTGTGAACACAACAGTACAGTTTAAAACAGTACAACCCTGACTTGTCCAACAAGCCCCTGCCGTGCTGACTTACCATGGCCTAAAAACACCCTCCCGTGAACTAAACTATCACAGGACCCTTCCAACGCTAAACCCCCTCTGGTTTGGTAGGAACATACAGGCACCCCCTCACACAGCTAAGTGATCTTGTGGGTGTGCAGGCTTGGCTATGCTCACCTAGATAGAAACATAGAAACTAGGAGCAGGAGTAGGTCATTCGGCCCTTCGAGCATGCTCCGCCATTCAACAAGATCATGGCTGATCATCCAAACCCTAGCACCCGGTCCCTACACTGACAGCCATCCCACCCAAGCCCTATCCCCGTAACCCCGTAACCCCACGTATTTAATCCCCCCCTAATACTAAGGGCCAATTTTTTTTTTTTATCATGGTCAATCAACCTAACCCTTTGGACTGTGGGAGGAAACCGGAGCACCCGGAGGAAACCCACGCAAACACGGAGAGAATGTGCAAACTCCACACAGACAGTCACCCGAGGCCGGATTTGAACCCGGGTCCCTGGCGCTGTGAGGCAACAGTGCTAACCACTATGCCACCGTGCCCTTGATCTTGCTTGCAGCTTCCTCCCATACGTCTCAGCTACTTGGTTCCGTACCGGCCTTGCGGCATGCGAGTCCCAATCTGAGTTGAAGTCCGTCTCGGCTGGAAGAGCAAGGCTCTGCTCTTCTTGACATTCCGTTGTGGGGAGGGCAGGAGAGAGAGCGCTATCCAAAATGGCTCTCTGATATACCCCTCCAATGCACAGACCGCTGTCTGTGGTTTTAATGGACACATGGCCTCAGGGAAATGGTTTCCAGGCCTCCTCCCAGGTTTGGATGGTTTAGATCTCGTTTTGATCTCCGAGCTGATTTAACTTAACGAGTTCATCATCTTCAGAAACAATGAGTCGCCAGCCTCGTTATTCATGACTTGGGAGTGGGCCTCGGGCCATTGTTCCCAAGGATGGTCCGTTACCATACCAATGCAACCTGGTTACATCAGCCACCTTCAGCTTGAGTGTTTTTCCACAGCTTCCCCCCCAACAGCCTGTCCAGTTTTTAATAAGGGTATATGTTCATAATCTAAAAATCCATGGAGTCTGTGCCGACTGCTACAGCCCCTGCGATGCTGGTAATCCCGGTGATGGAGCCCCCTTTAATCACCGAGAGACGCGGTAAATGGTGAGGAAGGAAATCTGAACCAGGCGGAGAAGGTGAGAAACCCAGCTCATTCCGATCATCACTTGTTCTGGAATCCCCTCCTACTTTGTCCAATAATTCCCCACCACCCTGGTCCCCAGCGCCCTCCCATTGCCCACTCCCGCTTCAGCTTTGTGATCTTTGCGTGATGTTCTTGGATCGTCACTCTGACCTTTCTCTGTCCCACAGCCTCCCCCCGGCTCCCTGAGCGAAGGTCAGGTTGTCGAAGGGAAGGATCACGGGCAGAAGTCCAGCATCCTGGGACGGCCGACGATTGATTCCTCTCAGCTGTTCAGTCGGAAATCCCATATAACGTATTACGGGGGCTCACTGGCTGGAGCGAGGAGAGGCTTGTGGGGTGAGTGACAATAAAGGGGTGTTTCACTCTCTGTCAGAAAATAACAGAGAGACGGAGGGACACAGTGAGTGGGAGACAGAAGGACATGGGGAGAGAGTGAGGGACACGGTGAGGGGAGAAACTGAGTGACACGGGGAGAGACTGAGGGTCACAGTGAGGGGGAGAGCAAGGGACATGGGGAGAGACTGAGGGACACAGGGGAGAGACTGAGGGACATGGGGGAGAGACTGAGGGACATGGGGAGAGAGTGAGGGACACAGTGAGGAGGAGAGTGAGGGACATGGGGAGAGAGTGAGGGACACAGTGAGGGGGAGAGTGAAGGACATGGGGAGAGAGTGAGGGACACGGTGAGGGGAGAAACTGAGGGACACGGGGAGAGACTGAGGGTCACAGTGAGGGGGAGACTGAAGGACATGGGGAGAGAGTAAGGGACAAGGGGGAGAGACTGAGGGACATGTGGAGAGAGTGAGGGACACAGTGAGGGGGAGAGTGAGTGACATGGGGAGAGAGTTAGGGACACGGTGAGGGGAGAGACTGAGGGTCATGGGGAGAGTGAGGGACACGGTGAGGGGAGAGACTGAGGGACATGGGGAGAGACTGAGGGACACAGTGAGGGGGAAAAACAGAGGGACATGGGGGACACTGAGGGACATGGGGAGACTGAGGGACATGGGGGAGAGTGAGGGATACGGTGGAGAGACTGAGGGACACGGGGGAGAGACTGAGGGACACGGGGGGGAGAGACTGAGGGACACGGGGGAGAGACTGAGGGACACGGGGGAGAGACTGAGGGACACGGGGGAGAGATTGAGGGACATGGGGGAGAGACTGAGGGACACGGGGGAGAGACTGAGGGACACGGGGGGAGAGACTGAGGGACACGGGGGGAGAGACTGAGGGACACGGGAGAGAGACTGAGGGACACGGGGGAGAGGCTGAGGGACACGGGGGAGAGACTGAGGGACACGGGGGAGAGACTGAGGGACACGTTGAGGGGGAGAGACTGAGGGACATGGGGGAGAGACTGAGGGACACGAAGGAGAGACTGAGGGACACGGGGGAGAGACTGAGGGGCAGGGTGAGGGGAGAGACTGAGGGACAGGGTGAGGGGGGAGAGACTGAGGGACACGGTGAGGGGGGAGAGACTGAGGGACACGGGGGAGAGGAGAGAGACTGAGGGACAGGGTGAGGGGAGATAGACTGAGGGACAGGGTGAGGGGAGAGACTGAGGGACAGGGTGAGGGGAGAGAGACTGAGGGATAGGGTGAAGGGAGAGACTGAGGGACAGGGTGAGGGGAGAGACTGAGGGACAGGGTGAGGGGAGAGACTGAGTGACACGGTGAGGGAGAGAGAGACTGAGTGACACGGTGAGGGGGGAGAGACTGAGGGACACGGTGAGGGGGGAGAGACTGAGGGACACGGTGAGGGGAGAGAGACTGAGGGACAGGGTGAGGGGGAGAGAGACTGAGGGACAGGGTGAGGGGGCAGAGACTGAGGGACACGGTGAGGGGGGAGAGACTGAGGGACAGGGTGAGGGGGCAGAGACTGAGGGACAGGGTGAGGGAGAGACTGAGGGACACGGTGAGGGGAGAGACTGAGGGACAGGGTGAGGGGAGAGACTGAGGGACACGGTGAGGGGAGAGACTGAGGGACACGGTGAGGGGAGAGACTGAGGGACAGGGTGAGGGGGGAGAGACTGAGGGACAGGGTGAGGGGAGAGAGACTGAGGGACAGGGTGAGGGGAGAGACTGAGTGACACGGTGAGGGAGAGAGAGACTGAGTGACACGGTGAGGGGGGAGAGACTGAGGGACACGGTGAGGGGGGAGAGACTGAGGGACACGGTGAGGGGGGAGAGACTGAGGGACAGGGTGAGGGGGAGAGAGACTGAGGGACAGGGTGAGGGGGCAGAGACTGAGGGACACGGTGAGGGGGGAGACTGAGGGACAGGGTGAGGGGGAGAGACTGAGGGACAGGGTGAGGGGGGAGACTGAGGGACAGGGTGAGGGGGGAGAGACTGAGGGACACGGTGAGGGGGGAGAGACTGAGGGACACGGTGAGGGGGGAGAGACTGAGGGACAGGGTGAGGGGAGAGACTGAGGGACAGGGTGAGGGGAGAGAGACTGAGGGACAGGGTGAGGGGGGAGAGACTGAGGGAAAGGGTGAGGGGGGAGAGACTGAGGGACAGGGTGAGGGGGGAGAGACTGAGGGACAGGGTGAGGGGAGAGACTGAGGGACAGGGTGAGGGGGGAGAGACTGAGGGACATGGTGAGGGGAGAGACTGAGGGACAGGGTGAGGGGGGAGACTGAGGGACAGGGTGAGGGGAGAGAGACTGAGGGACAGGGTGAGGGGGGAGAGACTGAGGGACACGGTGAGGGGAGAGAGACTCAGGGACATGGTGAGGGGGGAGACTGAGGGACACGGTGAGGGGAGAGAGACTGAGGGACATGGTGAGGGGGGAGACTGAGGGACACGGTGAGGGGGGAGACTGAGGGACAGGGTGAGGGGGGAGAGACTGAGGGACAGGGTGAGGGGGGAGAGACTGAGGGACAGGGTGAGGGGGGAGAGACTGAGGGACACGGTGAGGGGAGAGAGACTGAGGGACATGGTGAGGGGGGAGACTGAGGGACACGGTGAGGGGGGAGACTGAGGGACAGGGTGAGGGGGGAGAGACTGAGGGACAGGGTGAGGGGGAGAGACTGAGGGACGTGGTGAGGGGAGAGACTGAGGGACAGGGTGAGGGGGAGACTGAGGGACAGGGTGAGGGGGGAGAGACTGAGGGACAGGGTGAGGGGGAGAGACTGAGGGACATGGTGAGGGGAGAGACTGAGGGACATGGTGAGGGGAGAGACTGAGGGACAGGGTGAGGGGGAGAGACTGAGGGACATGGTGAGGGGAGAGACTGAGGGACATGGTGAGGGGGAGAGACTGAGGGACAGGGTGAGGGGGAGAGACTGAGGGACATGGTGAGGGGAGAGACTGAGGGACATGGTGAGGGGAGAGACTGAGGGACAGGGTGAGGGGGGAGACTGAGGAACACGGTGAGGGGGAGAGACGGAGGGACAGGGTGAGGGGGAGAGACTGAGGGACAGGGTGAGGGGAGAGACTGAGGGACACGGTGAGGGGGAGAGACTGAGGGACACGGTGAGGGGGCAGAGACTGAGGGACAGGGTGAGGGGAGAGAGACTGAGGGACAGGGTGAGGGGGGAGACTGAGGGACAGGGTGAGGGGGGAGAGACTGAGGGACACGGTGAGGGGGGAGAGACTGAAGGACACGGTGAGGGGGGAGAGACTGAGGGACACGGTGAGGGGGGAGAGACTGAGGGACACGGTGAGGGGGGAGAGACTGAGGGACACGGTGAGGGGAGAGAGACTGAGGGACAGGGTGAGGGGGAGAGAGACTGAGGGACAGGGTGAGGGGGCAGAGACTGAGGGACACGGTGAGGGGGGAGAGACTGAGGAACAGGGTGAGGGGAGAGACTGAGGGACAGGGTGAGGGGAGAGACTGAGGGACAGGGTGAGGGGGAGAGACTGAGGGACAGGGTGAGGGGGAGAGACTGAGGGACACGGTGAGGGGAGAGAGACTGAGGGACAGGGTGAGGGGGGAGAGACTGAGGGACAGGGTGAGGGGAGAGAGACTGAGGGACACGGTGAGGGGGGGAGAGACTGAGGGACACGGTGAGGGGGGAGAGACTGAGGGACAGGGTGAGGGGGAGAGACTGAGGGACAGGGTGAGGGGGAGAGACTGAGGGACACGGTGAGGGGGGAGACTGAGGGACAGGATGAGGGGGGAGAGACTGAGGGACAGGGTGAGGGGAGAGACTGAGGGACAGGGTGAGGGGGGAGAGACTGAGGGACATGGTGAGGGGAGAGAGACTGAGGGACACGGTGAGGGGAGAGAGACTGAGGGACAGGGTGAGGGGGAGAGACTGAGGGACAGGGTGAGGGGGGAGAGACTGAGGGACAGGGTGAGGGGAGAGAGACTGAGGGACACGGTGAGGGGGGAGAGACTGAGGGACACGGTGAGGGGGCAGAGACTGAGGGACAGGGTGAGGGGGGAGAGACTGAGGGACAGGGTGAGGGGGGAGAGACTGAGGGACACGGTGAGGGGGAGACTGAGGGACAGGGTGAGGGGGGAGAGACTGAGGGACAGGGTGAGGGGGGAGAGACTGAGGGACACGGTGAGGGGAGAGAGACTGAGGGACATGGTGAGGGGGGAGACTGAGGGACATCGTAAGGGGAGAGACTGAGGGACATAGTGAGGGGAGAGACTGAGGGACAGGGTGAGGGGGGAGACTGAGGGACACGGTGAGGGGGAGAGACGGAGGGACAGGGTGAGGGGGAGAGACTGAGGGACAGGGTGAGGGGAGAGACTGAGGGGCATGGTGAGGGGGAGAGACTGAGGGACACGGTGAGGGGGGAGAGACTGAGGGACACGGTGAGGGGGGAGAGACTGAGGGACACGGTGAGGGGAGAGAGACTGAGGGACAGGGTGAGGGGGGAGAGACTGAGGGACACGGTGAGGGGGGAGACTGAGGGACAGGGTGAGGGGGGAGAGACTGAGGGACAGGGTGAGGGGGGAGACTGAGGGACAGGGTGAGGGGGGAGAGACTGAGGGACAGGGAGAGGGGGGAGAGACTGAGGGACAGGGTGAGGGGGGAGACTGAGGGACACGGTGAGGGGGAGAGACTGAGGGACAGGGTGACGGGGGAGAGACTGAGGGACAGGGTGAGGGGGAGAGACTGAGGGACAGGGTGAGGGGGAGAGACTGAGGGACAGTGTGAGGGGGGAGAGACTGAGGGACGGGGTGAGGGGGAGAGACTGAGGGACAGGGTGAGGGGCGAGACTGAGGGACATGGTGAGGGGGAGAGACTGAGGGACACGGTGAGGGGGGAGAGACTGAGGGACAGGGTGAGGGGGAGAGACTGAGGGACAGGGTGAGGGGAGAGACTGAGGGACAGGGTGAGGGGAGAGACTGAGGGACAGGGTGAGGGGGGAGACTGAGGGACACGGTGACGGGGAGACTGAGGGACAGGGTGAGGGGGGAGAGACTGAGGGACAGGGTGAGGGGGGAGACTGAGGGACAGGGTGACGGGGGAGACTGAGGGACAGGGTGAGGGGGGAGAGACTGAGGGACAGGGTGAGGGGGGAGACTGAGGGACAGGGTGAGGGGGGAGACTGAGGGACAGGGTGATGGGGGCGACTGAGGGACACGGTGAGGGGGGAGACTGAGGGACAGGGTGAGGGGAGAGAGACTGAGGGACAGGGTGAGGGGGGAGACTGAGGGACAGGTTGAGGGGGGAGACTGAGGGACAGGGTGAGGGGGAGACTGAGGGACAGGGTGACGGGGGAGACTGAGGGACAGGGTGATGGGTGAGACTGAGGGACAGGGTGAGGGGGGAGACTGAGGGACAGGGTGAGGGGGGAGACTGAGGGACAGGGTGAGGGGGGAGACTGAGGGACAGGGTGAGGGGGGAGAGACTGAGGGACAGGGTGAGGGGGGAGAGACTGAGGGACACGGTGAGGGGGGAGAGACTGAGGGACAGTGTGAGGGGGAGAGACTGTGGGACACGGTGAGGGGGGAGACTGAGGGACAGGGTGAGGGGGGAGAGACTGAGGGACAGGGTGAGGGGGGAGACTGAAGGACACGGTGAGGGGGGAGACTGAGGGACAGGGTGAGGGGGAGACTGAAGGACACGGTGACGGGGGAGACTGACTGACACAGTGAAGGGGGAGACTGAGGGACACAGAGTGGGGGTTGGGGGAGAGTGATGTTCTGTGCTGGGTTTGTATCCCATCTTGCAGTGCCGTGGGATATCCCGTCCAATCAGTTGCTCGGCAGTAAACGTGGGAATAACCTTCAGGTACGAGACATGAGGAAGGGAGATGGCCATCATACCCTTTCCAAAATCGAGGCAGTTGGTTGGATAGTCACCCCCAGGAGTTCAATGATCTGACCTCTCACATCTGCATTGACCTGTTATCTCACATCTTTTTTTTTGATTCGTTTATGGGTAGCGGGTGTCGCTGGCAAGGCCAGTTTTTATTGCCCATCCCTAATTGCCCTTGAGAAGGTGGTGACGAGCTGACTTCTTAAACCACTGCAGTCCGTGTGGTGAGGGTACTCCCAGTGCTGTTAGGGAGGGAGTTCCAGGATTTTGACCCAGCGACGATGAAGGAACAGCGATATATTTCCAAGTCAGGATGGTGTGAGACTTGGAGGGGAACTTGGAGGTGGTGGTGTTCCCATGCGCCTGCTGCCCTTGTCCTTCTAGGTGGTAGAGGCCATGGGTTTGGGAGGTGTTGTCGAAGAAGCCTTGGCAAGTTGCTGCAGTGCATCTTGTAGATGGTACACACTGTAGCCACGGTACATGGAGGGAGTGAATGTTTAAGGTGGTGGATGGGGTGCCAATCAAGCGGGCTTCTTTGTCCTGGATGGTGTCGAGTTCTTGAGTGTTGTTGGAGTTGCACTCATCCAGGCAAGTGGAGAGTATTCCATCACACTCCTTACTTGTGCCTTGTAGATGGTGGAAAGGGCTTGGGGAGTCAAGAGGTGAGACACTCACCGCAGAATACTCAGCCTCTGACTTGCTCTTGTAGCCACAGTATTTATGTGGCTGGTCCAGTTAAGTTTCTGGTCAATGGTGAACCTCCAGGATGTTGATGGTGGGGGATTCAGCAATGGCAATACCGTTGAATGTCAAGGGGCGGTGGTTAGACTCTCGCTTGTTGGAGATAGTCATTGCCTGGCACTTCTGTGGCGTGAATGTTACCTGCCACTTATCAGCCCAAGCCTGAATGTCATCCAGGTCTTGTTGCGTTCAGACATGGAATGCTTCATTATCTGAGAAGCTGTGAATGGCGCTAAACACTGTGCAATCATCAGCGAACATCCCCATTTCTAACCTTATGTTGGAGAGAAGGTCATTGATGAAGCAGCTGAAGATGGTTGGGACTAGGACACTGCCCTGAGGAACTCGTGCAGCGATGTCCTGGGGCAGTGATGATTGACCTTCAATCAACACAACCATCTTCCTTTGTGCTAGCCTAGGAGAGTTTTCCCTCGATTCCCATTGACGTCAGTTTTACTAGAGCCCCTTGATGCCACACTCGGTCAAATGCTGCCTTAATGTCAAGGGCAGTCACTCTCACCTCACCTCTGGAATTCAGCTCCTTTGTGCATGTTTGGACCAAGGTTGTAATGATCAGCATTGACCTGTCCCCTCTCATCTGCAATGATCTTCCCTCTCATCTGCAATGACCTGTCCTCTCACATCTGCATTGACCTGTCCTCTCACATCTGCAATGACCTTCCCTCTCACATCTGCAATGACCTGTCCTCTCACATCTGCAATGACATTCCCTCTCACATCTGCATTGACCTGTCCTCTCACATCTGCAATGACCTGTCCTCTCAAATCTGCAATGACCTTTCCTCTCACATCTGCATTGACCTGTCCTCTCACATCTGCAATGACATTCCCTCTCACATCTGCAATGACCTGTCCTCTCACATCTGCAATGACCTGTCCTCTCACATCTGCAATAACCTTCCCTCTAACATCTGCAATGACCTGTCCTCTCACATCTGCAATGACCTGTCATCTCACATCTGCAATGACCTGTCCTCTCACATCTGCAATGACCTGTCCCCTCACATCTGCATTGATATTCCCTCTCACATCTGCATTGACCTGTCCTCTCACATCTGCAATAACCTTCCCTCTCACATCTGCAATGACCTGTCCTCTGACATCTGCAATGACCTGTCCTCTGACATCTGCAATGACCTGTCCTCTCACATCTGCAATGACCTGACCTCTCACATCTGCATTGACCTTCCTTCTCACATCTGCAATGACATTCCCTCTCACATCTGCAATGACCTGTCCTCTCACATCTGCAATGACCTTCCCTGTCACATCTGCAATGACCTGTCCTCTCACATCTGCAATGACCTGACCTCTCACATCTGCATTGACCTTCCTTCTCACATCTGCAATGACCTTCCCTCTCACGTCTACAATGACCTTCCCTCTCATCTGCAATGACCTGTCCTCTCACATCTGCAATGACCTGTCCTCTCACATCTGCAGTGACCTTCCCTCTCATCTGCAATGACCTGTCCTCTCACATCTGCAATGACCTGTCCTCTCACATCTGCAATGACCTTCCCTCTCACATCTGCAATGACCTTCCCTCTCATCTGCAATGACCTGTCCTCTCACATCTGCAATGACCTGTCCTCTCACATCTGCAATGACCTGTCCTCTGACATCTGCAATGACCTGTCCTCTCACATCTGCAATGACCTGTCCTCTCACATCTGCAATGACCTGTCCTCTCACATCTGCAATGACCTTCCCTCTCTTCTGCAATGACCTGTCCTCTCACATCTGCAATGACCTGTCCTCTCACATCTGCAATGACCTGTCCTCTCACATCTGCATTGACCTTCCCTCTCACATCTGCAATGACCTGTCCTCTCACATCTGCAATGACCTGTCCTCTCACATCTGCAATGACCTTCCCTCTCTTCTGCAATGACCTGTCCTCTCACATCTGCAATGACCTGTCCTCTCACATCTGCATTGACCTTCCCTCTCACATCTGCAATGACCTGTCCTCTCACATCTGCAATGACCTGTCCTCTCACATCTGCAATGACCTGTCCTCTCACATCTGCAATAACCTGTCCTCTCACATCTGCAATGACCTGTCCTCTAACACCTGCAATGACCTGTCCCCTCACATCTGCAATGATCTGTCCTCTCACATCTGCAATGACCTGTCCTCTCACATCTGCAATGACCTGTCCTTTCACATCTGCAATGACCTGTCCTCTCACATCTGCAACGACCTATCCTCTCACATCTGCATTGACCTGTCTTCTCACATCTGCAATGACCTTCCCTCTCACATCTGCAATGACCTTCCCTCTCACATCTGCATTGACCTTCCCTCTCACATCTGCAATGACCTGTCCTCTCACATTTGCAATGACCTGTCCTCTCACATCTGCAATGACCTGTCCTCTCACATCTGCAATGACCTGTCCTCTCACATCTGCAATGACCTGTCCCCTCACATCTGCAATGACCTGTCCTCTCACATCTGCAATGACCTGTCCTCTCACATCTGCATTGACCTGTCCTCTCACATCTGCATTGACCTTCCCTCTCACATCCGCATTGACATTCCCTCTCACATCTGCAATGACCTGTCCTCTCACATCTGCATTGAGCTGTCCTCTCACATCTGCATTGACCTGTCCTCTCACAACTGCATTGACCTTCCCTCTCACATCTGCATTGACTGGTCCTCTCACATCTGCATTGACCTTCCCTCTCACATCTGCATTGACCTCTCCTCTCACATCTGCATTGACCTTCCCTCTCACATCTGCATTGACCTGTCCTCTCACATCTGCATTGACCTTCCCTCTCACATCTGCATTGGCATTCCCTCTCACATCTGCAATGACCTGTCCTCTCACATCTGCATTGACCTTCCCTCTCACATCTGCATTGACCTGTCCTCTCACATCTGCATTGACCTTCCCTCTCACATCTGCATTGATATTCCCTCTCACATCTGCATTGACCTGTCCTCTCACATCTGCAATAACCTTCCCTCTCACATCTGCAATGTCCTGTCCTCTCACATCTGCAATTACCTTCCCTCTCACATCTGCAATGACATGTCCTCTCACATCTGCAATAACCTTCCCTCTCACATCTGCAATGACCTGTCCTCTCACATCTGCAATGACCCGTCCTCTCACATCTGCATTGACCTTCCCTCTCACATCTGCATTGACATTCCCTCTCACATCTGCAATGTCCTGTCCTCTCACATCTGCAATGACCTTCCCTCTCACATCTGCAATGACATGTCCTCTCACATCTGCAATAACCTTCCCTCTCACATCTGCAATGACCTGTCCTCTCACATCTGCAATGACCCGTCCTCTCACATCTGCATTGACCTTCCCTCTCACATCTGCATTGACATTCCCTCTCACATCTGCAATGACCTGTCCTCCCACATCTGCAATGACCTTCCCTCTCACATCTGCAATGACCTGTCCTCTCACATCTGCAATGACCTGTCCTCTCACATCTGCAATAACCTGACCTCTCACATCTGCATTGACCTTCCTTCTCACATCTGCAATGACATTCCCGCTCACATCTGCAATGACCTGTCCTCTCACATCTGCAATGACCTGACCTCTCACATCTGCATTGACCTTCCTACTCACATCTGCAATGACCTTCCCTCTCACATCTGCAATGACCTTCCCTCTCATCTGCAATGACCTGTCCTCTCACACCTGCAATGACCTGTCCTCTCACATCTGCAATGACCTGTCCTCTCACATCTGCATTGACCTGTCCTCTCACATCTGCAATGACCTGTCCCCTCACATCTGCAATGACCTTCCCTCTCATCTGCAATGACCTTCCCTCTCATCTGCAATGACCTGTCCTCTCACATCAGCATTGACCTGTCCTCTCACACCTGCAATGACCTGTCCTCTCACATCTGCAATGACCTGTCCTCTCACATCTGCAATAACCTTCCCTCTCATCTGCAATGACCTTCCCTCTCACATCTGCAATGACCTTCCCTCTCATCTGCAATGACCTGTCCTCTCATATCTGCATTGACCTGTCCTCTCACATCTGCAATGACCTTCCCTCTCATCTGCAATGACCTTCCCTCTCACATCTGCAATGACCTTCCCTCTCATCTGCAATGACCTGTCCTCTCATATCTGCATTGACCTGCCCTCTCACATCTGCAATGACCTGTCCCCTCACATCTGCAATGACCTTCCCTCTCATCTGCAATGACCTGTCCTCACACATCTGCATTGACCTGTCCTCTCACATCTGCATTGGCCTGTCCTCTCACATCTGCAATGACCTGTCTTCTCACATCTGCAATGACCTGTCCTCTCACATCGGCAATGACCTGTCCTCTCACATCTGCATTGACCTGTCCTCTCACATCTGCAATGACATTCCCTCTCACATCTGCAATGACCTTCCCTCTCACATCTGCATTGACCTGTCCTCTCACATCTGCATTGAACTGTCCTCTCACATCTGCATTGGCCTGTCCTCTCACATCTGCAATGACCTGTCTTCTCACATCTGCAATGACCTGTCCTCTCACATCTGCAATGACCTGTCCTCTCACATCTGCATTGACCTGTCCTCTCACATCTGCAATGATATTCCCTCTCACATCTGCAATGACCTTCCCTCTCACATCTGCATTGACCCGTCCTCTCACATCTGCATTGACCTGTCCTCTCACATCTGCAATGACCTTCCCTCTCACATCTGCAATGACCTTCCCTCTCACATCTGCATTGACCTGTCCTCTCACATCTGCATTGACCTGTCCTCTCACATCTGCAATGACCTTCCCTCTCACATCTGCAAAGACATTCCCTCTCACATCTGCAATGACCTTCCCTCTCACATCTGCAATGACCTTCCCTCTCACATCTGCACTGACCTTCCCTCTCACATCTGCATTGACCTGTCCTCTCACATCTGCATTGACCTTCCCTCTCACACCTGCATTGACCTGTCCTCTCACATCTGCAATGACATTCCCTCTCACATCTGCAGTGACCTGACCTCTCACATCTGCAATGAACTTCCCTCTTATTCTGCATTGACCTGTCCTCTCACATCTGCAATGACCTGTCCTCTCACATCTGCATTGATCTGTCCTCCCACATCTGCATTGACCTGTCCTCTCACATCTGCAATAACCTGTCCTCCCACATCTGCAATGACCATCACTCCCACATCTGCAATGACCTGTCCTCTCACATCTGCAATGACCTGTCCTCCCACATCTGCATTGACCTGTCCTCCCACATCTGCATTGACCTGTGCTCTCAGATCTGCAATGACCTGTCCTCTCACATCTGCAATGACCTGTCCTCCCACATCTGCATTGACCTGTCCTCTCACATCTGCAATAACCTCACTCACATCTGCAATGACCTGTCCTCTCACATCTGCAATAACCTCACTCACATCTGCAATGACCTGTCCCCTCACATCTGCAATGACCTGTCCTCTCACATCTGCAATAATCTTCCCTCTCACATCTGCAATGACCTGTCCTCTCACATCTACAATGACCTGTCCTCTCACATCTGCAATGACCTGTCCTCTCACATCTGCATTGACCTGTCCTCTCACATCTGCAATGAAATTCCCTCTCACATCTGCAATGACCTTCCCTCTCACATCTGCATTGACCTGTCCTCTCACATCTGCACTGACCTGTCCTCTCACATCTGCAATGACATCCCTCTCACATCTGCAATGACCTTCCCTCTCATATCTGCATTGACCTGTCCTCTCACATCTGCATTGACCTGTCCTCTCACATCTGCAATGACCTTCCCTCTCACATCTACAATGACCTGTCCTCTCACATCTGCAATGACCTGTCCTCTCACATCTGCATTGACCTGCCCTCTCACATCTGCATTGACCTTCCCTCTCACATCTGCAATGACCTTCCCTCTCACATCTGCAATGACCTTCCCTCTCACATCTGCAATGACCTCTCCTCTCACATCTGCATTGACCTGTCCTGTCACATCTGCAATGACCTTCCCTCTCACATCTGCAATGACCTGCCCTCTCACACCTGCATTGACCTGTCCTCCCACATCTGCAATGACCTGTGCTCTCAGATCTGCAATGACCTGTCCTCTCACATCTGCAATGACCTGTCCTCCCACATCTGCATTGACCAGTCCTCTCACATCTGCAATAACCTCACTCACATCTGCAATGACCTGTCCCCTCACATCTGCAATGACCTGTCCTCTCACATCTGCAATGACCTGTCCTCTCACATCTGCATTGACCTGTCATCTCAGATCTGCAATGAAATTCCCTCTCACATCTGCAATGACCTTCCCTCTCACATCTGCATTGACCTGTCCTCTCACATCTGCATTGACCTGTCCTCTCACATCTGCAATGACCTTCCCTCTCACATCTGCAATGACCTGTCCTCTCACATCTGCAATGACCTGTCCTCTCACATCTGCATTGACCTGCCCTCTCACATCTGCATTGACCTTCCCTCTCACATCTGCAATGACCTTCCCTCTCACATCTGCAATGACCTTCCCTCTCACATCTGCAATGACCTCTCCTCTCACATCTGCATTGACCTGTCCTGTCACATCTGCAATGACCTTCCCTCTCACATCTGCAATGACCTGCCCTCTCACACCTGCATTGACCTGTCCTCTCACATCTGCAATGACCTTCCCTCTCACATCTGCAATGACCTGTCCTCTCACATCTGCAATGACCTTCCCTCTCACATCTGCAATGACCTGTCCTCTCACATCTGCAATGACATGTCCTCTCACATCTGCATTTACCTGTCCACTCACATCTGCATTGACATTCCCTCTCACATCTGCATTGACCTGTCCTCTCACATCTGCAATGACCTTCCCTCTCACATCTGCAATGACTTGACCTCTCACATCTGCATTGACCTGTCCTCTCGCATCTGCAATGACCTCTCCTCTCACATCTGCAATGACCTGTCCTCTCACATCTGCAATGACCTGTCCTCTCACATCTGCAATGACCTGTCCTCTCACATCTGCAATGACCTTCCCTGTCACATCTGCAATGACCTGTCCTCTCACATCTGCATTGACCTGTCCTCTCACATCTGCAATGACCTGTCCCCTCATATCTGCAGTGACCTTCCCTTTCACATCTGCAATGACATTCCCTCTCACATCTGCAATGACCTGTCCTCTCACATCTGCAATGACCTGTCCTCTCACATCTGCATTGACCTGTCCTCTCACATCTGCAATGACCTGACCTCTCACATCTCCATTGACCTTCCTTCTCACATCTGCAATGACCTTCCCTCTCACATCTGCAATGACCTTCCCTCTCACATCTGCATTGACCTGTCCTCTCACATCTGCATTGACCTGTCCTCTCACATCTGCAATGACCTTCCCCCTCACATCTGCAATGACATTCCCTCTCACATCTGCAATGACCTTCCCTCTCACATCTGCAATGGCCTTCCCTCTCACATCTGCATTGACCTTCCCTCTCACATCTGCATTGACCTGTCCTCTCACATCTGCATTGACCTTCCCTCTCACACCTGCATTGACCTGTCCTCTCACATCTGCAATGACATTCCCCCTCACATCTGCAATGAACTTCCCTCTTATTCTGCATTGACCTGTCCTCTCACATCTGCAATAACCTATCCTCTCACATCTGCATTGACCTGTCATCCCACATCTGCAATGACCTGTCCTCTCACATCTGCAATGATCTGTCCTCACACATCTGCATTGACCTGTCCTCTGACATCTGCAATAACCTCACTCACATCTGCAATGACCTTCCCTCTCACATCTGCAATGACCTGTCCTCCCACATCTACATTGACCTGTCCTCTCACATCTGCAATAACCTCACTCACATCTGCAATGACCTGTCCTCTCACATCTGCAATAACCTCACTCACATCTGCAATGACCTGTCCTCTCACATCTGCAATGACCTTCCCTCTCACATCTGCAATGACCTTCCCTCTTACATCTGCATTGACCTGTCATCTCACATCTGCATTGACCTGTCCTCTCACATCTGCATTGACCTGTCCTCTCACATCTGCAATGACCTGTCATCTCACATCTGCATTGACCTGTCATCTCACATCTGCATTTACCTGTCCTCTCACATCTGCATTTACCTGTCCTCTCACATCTGCAATGATCTGTCCTCTCACATCTGCAATTACCTGTCCTCTCACATCTGCATTGACCTTCCTTTTCACATCTGCATTGACCTGTCCTCTCACATCTGCAATGACCTTCCCTCTCACATCTGCATTGACCTTCCTTTTCACATCTGCATTGACCTGTCCTCTCACATCTGCAATGACCTGTCCTCTCACATCTGCAATGACCTGTCCTCTCACATCTGCAATGACATTCCCTCTCACATCTGCAATGACCTGTCCTCCCACATCTGCAATGACCTTCCCTCTCACATCTGCATTGACCTGTCCTCTCACATCTGCAATGACCTGTCCTCTCACATCTGCAATGACCTGTCCTCTCACATCTGCAATGACCTGTCCTCTCACATCTGCAATGACCTGTCCTCTCACATCTGCATTGACCTTCCTTTTCACATCTGCATTGACCTTTCCTCTCACATCTGTAATGACCTGTCCTCTCACATCTGCAATGACCTGTCCTCTCACATCTGCAATGACACTCCCTCTCACATGTGCAATGAGCTGTCCTCTCACATCTGCAATGACCTTCCCTCTCACATCTCCAATGACCTGTCCTCTCACATCTGCAATGACCTGTCCTCCAACGTCTGCATTGACCTCTCCTCCCACATCTGCAATGGCCTGTCCGCTCACATCTGCAATGACCTTCCCTCTCACATCTGCAATGACCTGTCCTCCCACATCTGCATTGACCTGTCCTCTCACATCTGCAATAACCTCACTCACATCTGCATTGACCTTCCCTCTCACATCTGCAATGACCTGTCCTCTCACATCTGCAATAACCTCACTCACATCTGCAATGACCTGTCCTCTCACATCTGCAATGACCTTCCCTCTCACATCTGCAATGACCTTCCCTCTTACATCTGCATTGACCTGTCCTCTCACATCTGCATTGACCTGTCCTCTCACATCTGCATTGACCTTCCCTCTCACATCTGCAATGACCTTCCCTCTCACATCTGCAATGACCTTCCCTCTCACATCTGCAATGACCTGTCCTCTCACATCTGCATTGACCTGTCCTCTCACATTTGCAATGACCTTCCCTCTCACATCTGCAATGACCTTCCCTCTTACATCTGCAATGACCTGTCCTCTCACATCTGCATTGACCTGTCCTCTCACATCTGCAATGCCCTTCCCTCTCACATCTGCAATGACCTGTCCTCTCACATCTGCATTGACCTGTCCTCTCACATCTGCAATGACCTGTCCCCTCCCATCTGCATTGACCTGTCCTCTCACATCTGCAATGACCTGTCCTCTCACATCTGCATTGACCTGTCCTCTCACATCTGCAATGACCTCTCCTCTCACATCTGCAATGACCTTCCCTCTCACATCTGCAATGACCTTCCCTCTCACATCTGCATTGACCTGTCCTCTCACATCTGCAATGACCTTCCCTCTCACATCTGCAATGACCTTCCCTCTCACATCTGCAATGACCTTCCCTCTCACATCTGCAAAGACCTTCCCTCTCACATCTGCAATGACCTTCCCTCTCACATCTGCAATGACCTTCCCTCTCACATCTGCATTGACCTTCCCTCTCACATCTGCATTGACCTGTCCTCTCACATCTGCATTGACCTTCCCTCTCACACCTGCATTGACCTGTCCTCTCACATCTGCAATGACATTCCCTCTCACATCTGCAATGACCTGACCTCTCACATCTGCAATGAACTTCCCTCTTATTCTGCATTGACCTGTCCTCTCACATCTGAAATGACCTGTCCTCTCACATCTGCATTGATCTGTCCTCCCACATCTGCATTGACCTGTCCTCTCACATCTGCAATAACCTGTCCTCCCACATCTGCAATGACCTGTCCTCCCACATCTGCAATGACCTGTCCTCCCACATCTGCATTGACCTGTCCTCCCACATCTGCAATGACCTGTCCTCTCACATCTGCAATGACCTGTCCTCCCACATCTGCATTGACCTGTTCTCCCACATCTGCAATGACCTGTGCTCTCACATCTGCAATGACCTGTCCTCTCACATCTGCAATGACCTGTCCTCCCACATTTGCATTGACCTGTCCTCTCACATCTGCATTGACCTGTCCTCTCACATCTGCATTGACCTGTCCTCTCACATCTGCAATGACCTTCCCCCTCACATCTGCAATGACATTCCCTCTCACATCTGCAATGACCTGTCCTCTCACATCTGCATTGACCTTCCCTCTCACACCTGCATTGACCTGTCCTCTCACATCTGCAATGACATTCCCCCTCACATCTGCAATGACCTGACCGCTCACATCTGCAATGAACTTCCCTCTTATTCTGCATTGACCTGTCCTCTCACATCTGCAATAACCTATCCTCTCACATCTGCATTGACCTGTCATCCCACATCTGCAATGACCTGTCCTCTCACATCTGCAATGATCTGTCCTCACACATCTGCATTGACCTGTCCTCTGACATCTGCAATAACCTCACTCACATCTGCAATGACCTTCCCTCTCACATCTTCAATGACCTGTCCTCCCACATCTGCATTGACCTGTCCTCTCACATCTGCAATAACCTCACTCACATCTGCAATGACCTGTCCTCTCACATCTGCAATAACCTCACTCACATCTGCAATGACCTGTCCTCTCACATCTGCAATGACCTTCCCTCTCACATCTGCAATGACCTTCCCTCTTACATCTGCATTGACCTGTCATCTCACATCTGCATTGACCTGTCCTCTCACATCTGCAATGACATTCCCTCTCACATCTGCAATGACCTGTCATCTCACATCTGCATTGACCTGTCATCTCACATCTGCATTTACCTGTCCTCTCACATCTGCATTGACCTGTCCTCTCACATCTGCATTGACCTGTCCTCTCACATCTGCAATGACCTTCCCCCTCACATCTGCAATGACATTCCCTCTCACATCTGCAATGACCTTCCCTCTCACATCTGCAATGGCCTTCCCTCTCACATCTGCATTGACCTTCCCTCTCACATCTGCATTGACCTGTCCTCTCACATCTGCATTGACCTTCCCTCTCACACCTGCATTGACCTGTCCTCTCACATCTGCAATGACATTCCCCCTCACATCTGCAATGACCTGACCGCTCACATCTGCAATGAACTTCCCTCTTATTCTGCATTGACCTGTCCTCTCACATCTGCAATGACCTGTCCTCTCACATCTGCAATGATCTGTCCTCACACATCTGCATTGACTTGTCCTCTGACATCTGCAATAACCTCACTCACATCTGCAATGACCTTCCCTCTCACATCTGCAATGACCTGTCCTCCCACATCTGCATTGACCTGTCCTCTCACATCTGCAATAACCTCACTCACATCTGCAATGACCTGTCCTCTCACATCTGCAATAACTTCACTCACATCTGCAATGACCTGTCCTCTCACATCTGCAATGACCTTCCCTCTCACATCTGCAATGACCTTCCCTCTTACATCTGCATTGACCTGTCATCTCACATCTGCATTGACCTGTCCTCTCACATCTGCAATGACCTGTCATCTCACATCTGCATTGACCTGTCATCTCACATCTGCATTGACCTTCCCTCTCACATCTGCATTTTCCTGTCCTCTCACATCTGCAATGATCTGTCCTCTCACATCTGCAATTACCTGTCCTCTCACATCTGCATTGACCTGTCCTCTCACATCTGCAATGACCTTCCCCCTCACATCTGCAATGACATTCCCTCTCACATCTGCAATGACCTTCCCTCTCACATCTGCAATGGCCTTCCCTCTCACATCTGCATTGACCTTCCCTCTCACATCTGCATTAACCTGTCCTCTCACATCTGCATTGACCTTCCCTCTCACACCTGCATTGACCTGTCCTCTCACATCTGCAATGACATTCCCCCTCACATCTGCAATGACCTGACCGCTCACATCTGCAATGAACTTCCCTCTTATTCTGCATTGACCTGTCCTCTCACATCTGCAATAACCAATCCTCTCACATCTGCATTGACCTGTCATCCCACATCTGCAATGACCTGTCCTCTCACATCTGCAATGATCTGTCCTCACACATCTGCATTGACCTGTCCTCTGACATCTGCAATAACCTCACTCACATCTGCAATGACCTTCCCTCTCACATCTGCAAT
This sequence comes from Somniosus microcephalus, assembly GCF_052327205.1. NCBI lineage: Eukaryota > Metazoa > Chordata > Chondrichthyes > Squaliformes > Somniosidae > Somniosus > Somniosus microcephalus. Next base: position 183,648,579 of record NC_140990.1, read on the forward strand.
GACCTGTCCTCCCACATCTGCATTGACCTGTCCTCTCACATCTGCAATAACCTCACTCACATCTGCAATGACCTGTCCTCTCACATCTGCAATAACCTCACTCACATCTGCAATGACCTGTCCTCTCACATCTGCAATGACCTTCCCTCTCACATCTGCAATGACCTTCCCTCTTACATCTGCATTGACCTGTCATCTCACATCTGCATTGACCTGTCCTCTCACATCTGCAATGACCTGTCATCTCACATCTGCATTGACCTGTCATCTCACATCTGCATTGACCTTCCCTCTCACATCTGCATTTTCCTGTCCTCTCACATCTGCAATGATCTGTCCTCTCACATCTGCAATTACCTGTCCTCTCACATCTGCATTGACCTTCCTTTTCACATCTGCATTGACCTGTCCTCTCACATCTGCAATGACCTTCCCTCTCACATCTGCATTGACCTTCCTTTTCACATCTGCATTGACCTGTCCTCTCACATCTGCAATGACCTGTCCTCTCACATCTGCAATGACCTGTCCTCTCACATCTGCAATGACATTCCCTCTCACATCTGCAATGACCTGTCCTCCCACATCTGCAATGACCTTCCCTCTCACATCTGCATTGACCTGTCCTCTCACATCTGCAATGACCTGTCCTCTCACATCTGCAATGACATTCCCTCTCACATCTGCAATGACCTGTCCTCTCACATCTGCATTGACCTGTCCTCTCACATCTGCAATGACATTCCCTCTCACATCTGCAATGACCTGTCCTCCCACATCGGCAATGACATTCCCTCTCACATCTGCAATGACCTGTCCTCCCACATCTGCAATGACCTTCCCTCTCACATCTGCAATGACCTGTCCTCTCACATCTGCAATGACGTGTCCTCTCACATCTGCATTGACCTGTCCTCTCACATCTGCAATGACATTCCCTCTCACATCTGCAATGACCTTCCCTCTCACATCTGCAATGACCTTCCCTCTCACATCTGCATTGACCTGTCCTCTCACATCTGCATTGACCTGTCCTCTCACATCTGCAATGACCTTCCCCCTCACATCTGCAATGACATTCCCTCTCACATCTGCAATGACCTTCCCTCTCACATCTGCAATGGCCTTCCCTCTCACATCTGCATTGACCTGTCCTCTCACATCTGCAATGACATTCCCCCTCACATCTGCATTGACCTGTCCTCTCACATCTGCATTGACCTGTCCTCTCACATCTGCAATGACCTTCCCCCTCACATCTGCAACGACCTGTCCTCTCACATCTGCATTGACCTGTCCTCTCACATCTGCAATGACCTGTCCTCTCACATCTGCATTGACCTGTCCTCTCACATCTGCAATGACCTGTCCTCTCACATCTGCATTGACCTGTCCTCTCACATCTGCAATGATCTGTCCTCTCGCATCTGCAATTACCTGTCCTCTCACATCTGCATTGACCTTCCTTTTCACATCTGCATTGACCTGTCCTCTCACATCTGCAATGAACTTCCCTCTCACATCTGCATTGACCTTCCTTTTCACATCTGCATTGACCTGTCCTCTCACATCTGCAATGACCTGTCCTCTCACATCTGCAATGACCTGTCCTCTCACATCTGCAATGACATTCCCTCTCACATCTGCAATGACCTGTCCTCCCACATCTGCAATGACCTTCCCTCTCACATCTGCATTGACCTGTCCTCTCACATCTGCAATGACCTGTCCTCTCACATCTGCAATGACATTCCCTCTCACATCTGCAATGACTTGTCCTCTCACATCTGCATTGACCTGTCCCTCTCACATCTGCAATGACATTCCCTCTCACATCTGCAATGACCTGTCCTCCCACATCAGCAATGACATTCCCTCTCACATCTGCAATGACCTGTCCTCCCACATCTGCAATGACCTTCCCTCTCACATCTGCAATGACCTGTCCTCTCACATCTGCAATGACGTGTCCTCTCACATCTGCATTGACCTGTCCTCTCACATCTGCAATGACATTCCCTCTCACATCTGCAATGACCTTCCCTCTCACATCTGCAATGACCTTCCCTCTCACATCTGCATTGACCTGTCCTCTCACATCTGCATTGACCTGTCCTCTCACATCTGCAATGACCTTCCCCCTCACATCTGCAATGACATTCCCTCTCACATCTGCAATGACCTTCCCTCTCACATCTGCAATGGCCTTCCCTCTCACATCTGCATTGACCTTCCCTCTCACATCTGCATTGACCTGTCCTCTCACATCTGCAATGACATTCCCCCTCACATCAGCAATGACCTGACCGCTCACATCTGCAATGAACTTCCCTCTTATTCTGCATTGACCTGTCCTCTCACATCTGCAATAACCTATCCTCTCACATCTGCATTGACCTGTCATCCCACATCTGCAATGACCTGTCCTCTCACATCTGCAATGATCTGTCCTCACACATCTGCATTGACCTGTCCTCTGACATCTGCAATAACCTCACTCACATCTGCAATGACCTTCCCTCTCACATCTGCAATGACCTGTCCTCCCACATCTGCATTGACCTGTCCTCTCACATCTGCATTGACCTTCCTTTTCACATCTGCATTGACCTGTCCTCTCGCATCTGCAATGACCTTCCCTCTCACATCTGCATTGACCTTCCTTTTCACATCTGCATTGACCTGTCCTCTCACATCTGCAATGACCTGTCCTCTCACATCTGCAATGACCTGTCCTCTCACATCTGCAATGACATTCCCTCTCACATCTGCAATGACCTGTCCTCCCACATCTGCAATGACCTTCCCTCTCACATCTGCATTGACCTGTCCTCTCACATCTGCAATGACCTGTCCTCTCACATCTGCAATGACATTCCCTCTCACATCTGCAATGACCTGTCCTCTCACATCTGCATTGACCTGTCCCTCTCACATCTGCAATGACATTCCCTCTCACATCTGCAATGACCTGTCCTCCCACATCTGCAATGACATTCCCTCTCACATCTGCAATGACCTGTCCTCCCACATCTGCAATGACCTTCCCTCTCACATCTGCAATGACCTGTCCTCTCACATCTGCAATGACGTGTCCTCTCACATCTGCATTGACCTGTCCTCTCACATCTGCAATGACATTCCCTCTCACATCTGCAATGACCTTCCCTCTCACATCTGCAATGACCTTCCCTCTCACATCTGCATTGACCTGTCCTCTCACATCTGCATTGACCTGTCCTCTCAAATCTGCAATGACCTTCCCCCTCACATCTGCAATGACATTCCCTCTCACATCTGCAATGACCTTCCCTCTCACATCTGCAATGGCCTCCCCTCTCACATCTGCATTGACCTTCCCTCTCACATCTGCATTGACCTGTCCTCTCACATCTGCAATGACATTCCCCCTCACATCTGCAATGACCTGACCGCTCACATCTGCAATGAACTTCCCTCTTATTCTGCATTGACCTGTCCTCTCACATCTGCAATAACCTATCCTCTCACATCTGCATTGACCTGTCATCCCACATCTGCAATGACCTGTCCTCTCACATCTGCAATGATCTGTCCTCACACATCTGCATTGACCTGTCCTCTGACATCTGCAATAACCTCACTCACATCTGCAATGACCTTCCCTCTCACATCTGCAATGACCTGTCCTCCCACATCTGCATTGACCTGTCCTCTCACATCTGCAATAACCTCACTCACATCTGCAATGACCTGTCCTCTCACATCTGCAATAACCTCACTCACATCTGCAATGACCTGTCCTCTCACATCTGCAATGACCTTCCCTCTCACATCTGCAATGACCTTCCCTCTTACATCTGCATTGACCTGTCATCTCACATCTGCATTGACCTGTCCTCTCACATCTGCAATGACATTCCCTCTCACATCTGCAATGACCTTCCCTCTCACATCTGCAATGACCTTCCCTCTCACATCTGAATTGACCTGTCCTCTCACATCTGCATTGACCTGTCCTCTCACATCTGCAATGACCTTCCCCCTCACATCTGCAATGACATTCCCTCTCACATCTGCAATGACCTTCCCTCTCACATCTGCCATGGCCTTCCCTCTCACATCTGCATTGACCTTCCCTCTCACATCTGCATTGACCTGTCCTCTCACATCTGCATTGACCTTCCCTCTCACACCTGCATTGACCTGTCCTCTCACATCTGCAATGACATTCCCCCTCACATCTGCAATGACCTGACCGCTCACATCTGCAATGAACTTCCCTCTTATTCTGCATTGACCTGTCCTCTCACATCTGCAATAACCTATCCTCTCACATCTGCATTGACCTGTCATCCCACATCTGCAATGACCTGTCCTCTCACATCTGCAATGATCTGTCCTCACACATCTGCATTGACCTATCCTCTGACATCTGCAATAACCCCACTCACATCTGCAATGACCTTCCCTCTCACATCTGCAATGACCTGTCCTCCCACATCTGCATTGACCTGTCCTCTCACATCTGCAATAACCTCACTCACATCTGCAATGACCTGTCCTCTCACATCTGCAATAACCTCACTCACATCTGCAATGACCTGTCCTCTCACATCTGCAATGACCTTCCCTCTCACATCTGCAATGACATTCCCTCTTACATCTGCATTGACCTGTCATCTCACATCTGCATTGACCTGTCCTCTCACATCTGCATTGACCTGTCCTCTCACATCTGCAATGACCTGTCATCTCACATCTGCATTGACCTGTCATCTCACATCTGCATTGACCTTCCCTCTCACATCTGCATTTACCTGTCCTCTCACATCTGCAATGATCTGTCCTCTCACATCTGCAATTACCTGTCCTCTCACATCTGCATTGACCTTCCTTTTCACATCTGCATTGACCTGTCCTCTCACATCTGCAATGACCTTCCCTCTCACATCTGCATTGACCTTCCTTTTCACATCTGCATTGACCTGTCCTCTCACATCTGCAATGACCTGTCCTCTCACATCTGAAATGACCTGTCCTCTCACATCTGCAATGACATTCCCTCTCACATCTGCAATGACCTGTCCTCCCACATCTGCAATGACCTGTCCTCTCACATCTGCAATAACCTCACTCACATCTGCAATGACCTGTCCTCTCACATCTGCAATGACATTCCCTCTCACATCTGCAATGACCTGTCCTCCCACATCTGCATTGACCTGTCCTCTCACATCTGCAATAACCTCACTCACATCTGCAATGACCTGTCCTCTCACATCTGCAATAACCTCACTCACATCTGCAATGACCTGTCCTCTCACATCTGCAATGACCTTCCCTCTCACATCTGCAATGACATTCCCTCTAACATCTGCATTGACCTGTCATCTCACATCTGCATTGACCTGTCCTCTCACATCTGCAATGACCTGTCATCTCACATCTGCATTGACCTGTCATCTCACATCTGCATTGACCTTCCCTCTCACATCTGCATTTACCTGTCCTCTCACATCTGCAATGATCTGTCCTCTCACATCTGCAATTACCTGTCCTCTCACATCTGCATTGACCTTCCTTTTCACGTCTGCATTGACCTGTCCTCTCACATCTGCAATGACCTTCCCTCTCACATCTGCATTGACCTTCCTTTTCACATCTGCATTGACCTGTTCTCTCACATCTGCAATGACCTGACCTCTCACATCTGCAATGACCTGTCCTCTCACATCTGCAATGACATTCCCTCTCACATCTGCAATGACCTGTCCTCCCACATCTGCAATGACCTTCCCTCTCACATCTGCATTGACCTGTCCTCTCACATCTGCAATGACCTGTCCTCTCACATCTGCAATGACCTGTCCTCTCACATCTGCAATGACCTGTCCTCTCACATCTGCAATGACCTGTCCTCTCACATCTGCATTGACCTTCCTTTTCACATCTGCATTGACCTTTCCTCTCACATCTGCAATGACCTGTCCTCTCACATCTGCAATGACCTGTCCTCTCACATCTGCAATGACATTCCCTCTCACATGTGCAATGAGCTGTCCTCTCACATCTGCAATGACCTTCCCTCTCACATCTCCAATGACCTGTCCTCTCACATCTGCAATGACCTGTCCTCCCACGTCTGCATTGACCTCTCCTCCCACGTCTGCAATGGCCTGTCCGCTCACATCTGCAATGACCTTCCCTCTCACATCTGCAATGACCTGTCCTCCCACATCTGCATTGACCTGTCCTCTCACATCTGCAATAACCTCACTCACATCTGCATTGACCTTCCCTCTCACATCTGCAATGACCTGTCCTCTCACATCTGCAATAACCTCACTCACATCTGCAATGACCTGTCCTCTCACATCTGCAATGACCTTCCCTCTCACATCTGCAATGACCTTCCCTCTTACATCTGCATTGACCTGTCCTCTCACATCTGCATTGACCTGTCCTCTCACATCTGCATTGACCTTCCCTCTCACATCTGCAATGACCTTCCCTCTCACATCTGCAATGACCTTCCCTCTCACATCTGCAATGACCTGTCCTCTCACATCTGCATTGACCTGTCCTCTCACATTTGCAATGACCTTCCCTCTCACATCTGCAATGACCTTCCCTCTCACATCTGCAATGACCTGTCCTCTCACATCTGCATTGACCTGTCCTCTCACATCTGCAATGACCTTCCCTCTCACATCTGCAATGACCTGTCCTCTCACATCTGCATTGACCTGTCCTCTCACATCTGCAATGACCTGTCCTCTCACATCTGCATTGACCTGTCCTCTCACATCTGCAATGACCTGTCCTCTCACATCTGCATTGACCTGTCCTCTCACATCTGCAATGACCTGTCCTCTCACATCTGCAATGACCTTCCCTCTCACATCTGCAATGACCTTCCCTCTCACATCTGCAAAGACATTCCCTCTCACATCTGCAATGACCTTCCCTCTCACATCTGCAATGACCTTCCCTCTCACATCTGCATTGACCTTCCCTCTCACATCTGCATTGACCTGTCCTCTCACATCTGCATTGACCTTCCCTCTCACACCTGCATTGACCTGTCCTCTCACATCTGCAATGACATTCCCTCTCACATCTGCAATGAACTTCGCTCTTATTCTGCATTGACCTGTCCTCTCACATCTGCAATGACCTGTCCTCTCACATCTGCATTGATCTGTCCTCCCACATCTGCATTGACCTGTCCTCCCACATCTGCAATGACCTGTCCTCTCACATCTGCAATGACCTGTCCTCCCACATCTGCATTGACCTGTTCTCCCACATCTGCAATGACCTGTGCTCTCAGATCTGCAATGACCTGTCCTCTCACATCTGCAATGACCTGTCCTCCCACATCTGCATTGACCTGTCCTCTCACATCTGCAATAACCTCACTCACATCTGCAATGACCTGTCCTATCACATCTGCAATAACCTCACTCACATCTGCAATGACCTGTCCTCTCACATCTGCAATAATCTTCCCTCTCACATCTGCAATGACCTGTCCTCTCACATCTGCATTGACCTGTCCTCTCACATCTGCAATGAAATTCCCTCTCACATCTGCAATGACCTTCCCTCTCACATCTGCATTGACCTGTCCTCTCACATCTGCACTGACCTGTCCTCTCACATCTGCAATGACATCCCTCTCACATCTGCAATGACCTTCCCTCTCACATCTGCATTGACCTGTCCTCTCAGATCTGCATTGACCTGTCCTCTCACATCTGCAATGACCTTCCCTCTCACATCTGCAATGACCTGTCCTCTCACATCTGCAATGACCTGTCCTCTCACATCTGCATTGACCTGTCCTGTCACATCTGCAATGACCTTCCCTCTCACATCTGCAATGACCTGCCCTCTCACACCTGCATTGACCTGTCCTCTCACATCTGCAATGACCTTCCCTCTCACATCTGCAATGACCTGTCCTCTCACATCTGCAATGACCTTCCCTCTCACATCTGCAATGACCTGTCCTCTCACATCTGCAATGACCTGTCCTCTCACATCTGCATTTACCTGTCCTCTCACATCTGCATTGACATTCCCTCTCACATCTGCATTGACCTGTCCTCTCAGATCTGCAATGACCTTCCCTCTCACATCTGCAATGACCTGACCTCTCACATCTGCAATGACCTGTCCTCTCACATCTGCAATGACCTCTCCTCTCACATCTGCAATGACCTGTCCTCTCACATCTGCAATGACCTGTCCTCTCACATCTGCATTGACCTGTCCTCTCACATCTGCATTGACCTTCCCTCACACATCTGCAATGACATTCCCTCTCACATCTGCAATGACCTGTCCTCTCACATCTGCAATGACCTTCCCTGTCACATCTGCAATGACCTGTCCTCTCACATCTGCATTGACCTGTCCCCTCATATCTGCAGTGACCTTCCCTTTCACATCTGCAATGACATTCCCTCTCACATCTGCAATGACCTGTACTCTCACATCTGCAATGACCTGTCCTCTCACATCTGCATTGACCTGTCCTCTCACATCTGCAATGACCTGACCTCTCACATCTCCATTGACCTTCCTTCTCACATCTGCAATGACCTTGCCTCTCACATCTGCAATGACTTTCCCTCTCATCTGCAATGATCTGTCCTCTCACACCTGCAATGACCTGTCCTCTCACATCTGCAATGACCTGTCCTCTCACAACTGCAATGACCTTCCCTCTCATCTGCAATGACCTGTCCTCTCACATATGCATTGACCTGTCCTCTCACATCTGCATTGACCTGTCCTCTCACATCTGCAATGACCTGTCCTCTCACATCTGCAATGACCTTCCCTCTCATCTGCAATGACCTGTCCTCTCACATCTGCATTGACCTGTCCTCTCACATTTGCATTGACCTGTCCTCTCACATCTGCAATGACCTTTCCTCTCACATCTGCAATGACCTGTCCTCTCACATCTGCAATGACGTGTCCTCTCACATCTGCATTGACCTGTCCTCTCACATCTGCAATGACATTCCCTCTCACATCTGCAATGACCTTCCCTCTCACATCTGCAATGACCTTCCCTCTCACATCTGCATTGACCTGTCCTCTCACATCTGCATTGACCTGTCCTCTCACATCTGCATTGACCTGTCCTCTCACATCTGCAATGACCTTCCCCCTCACATCTGCAATGACATTCCCTCTCACATCTGCAATGACCTTCCCTCTCACATCTGCAATGGCCTTCCCTCTCACATCTGCATTGACCTTCCCTCTCACATCTGCATTGACCTGTCCTCTCACATCTACATTGACCTTCCCTCTCACACCTGCATTGACCTGTCCTCTCACATCTGCAATGACATTCCCCCTCACATCTGCAATGACCTGACCGCTCACATCTGCAATGAACTTCCCTCTTATTCTGCATTGCCCTGTCCTCTCACATCTGCAATAACCTATCCTCTCACATCTGCATTGACCTGTCATCCCACATCTGCAATGACCTGTCCTCTCACATCTGCAATGATCTGTCCTCACACATCTGCATTGACCTGTCCTCTAACATCTGCAATAACCTCACTCACATCTGCAATGACCTTCCCTCTCACATCTGCAATGACCTGTCCTCCCACATCTGCATTGACCTGTCCTCTCACATCTGCAATAACCTCACTCACATCTGCAATGGCCTGTCCTCTCACATCTGCAATAACCTCACTCACATCTGCAATGACCTGTCCTCTCACATCTGCAATGACCTTCCCTCTCACATCTGCAATGACCTTCCCTCTTACATCTGCATTGACCTGTCATCTCACATCTGCATTGACCTGTCCTCTCACATCTGCATTGACCTGTCCTCTCACATCTGCAATGACCTGTCATCTCACATCTGCATTGACCTGTCATCTCACATCTGCATTGACCTTCCCTCTCACATCTGCATTTACCTGTCCTCTCACATCTGCAATGATCTGTCCTCTCACATCTGCAATTACCTGTCCTCTCACATCTGCATTGACCTTCCTTTTCACATCTGCATTGACCTGTCCTCTCACATCTGCAATGACCTTCCCTCTCACATCTGCATTGACCTTCCTTTTCACATCTGCATTGACCTGTCCTCTCACATCTGCAATGACCTGTCCTCTCACATCTGCAATGACCTGTCCTCTCACATCTGCAATGACATTCCCTCTCACATCTGCAATGACCTGTCCTCCCACATCTTCAATGACCTTCCCTCTCACATCTGCATTGACCTGTCCTCTCACATCTGCAATGACCTGTCCTCTCACATCTGCAATGACCTGTCCTCTCACATCTGCAATGACCTGTCCTCTCACATCTGCAATGACCTGTCCTCTCACATCTGCATTGACCTTCCTTTTCACATCTGCATTGACCTTTCCTCTCACATCTGCAATGACCTGTCCTCTCACATCTGCAATGACCTGTCCTCTCACATCTGCAATGACATTCCCTCTCACATGTGCAATGAGCTGTCCTCTCACATCTGCAATGACCTTCCCTCTCACATCTCCAATGACCTGTCCTCTCACATCTGCAATGACCTGTCCTCCCACGTCTGCATTGACCTCTCCTCCCACATCTGCAATGGCCTGTCCGCTCACATCTGCAATGACCTTCCCTCTCACATCTGCAATGACCTGTCCTCCCACATCTGCATTGACCTGTCCTCTCACATCTGCAATAACCTCACTCACATCTGCAATGACCTGTCCTCTCACATCTGCAATGACCTTCCCTCTCACATCTGCAATGACCTTCCCTCTTACATCTGCATTGACCTGTCCTCTCACATCTGCATTGACCTGTCCTCTCACATCTGCATTGACCTTCCCTCTCACATCTGCAATGACCTTCCCTCTCACATCTGCAATGACCTTCCCTCTCACATCTGCAATGACCTGTCCTCTCACATCTGCATTGACCTGTCCTCTCACATTTGCAATGACCTTCCCTCTCACATCTGCAATGACCTTCCTTTTCACATCTGCATTGACCTGTCCTCTCACATCTGCAATGACCTGTCCTCTCACATCTGCAATGACCTGTCCTCTCACATCTGCAATGACATTCCCTCTCACATCTGCAATGACCTGTCCTCCCACATCTGCAATGACCTTCCCTCTCACATCTGCATTGACCTGTCCTCTCACATCTGCAATGACCTGTCCTCTCACATCTGCAATGACATTCCCTCTCACATCTGCAATGACCTGTCCCTCTCACATCTGCAATGACATTCCCTCTCACATCTGCAATGACCTGTCCTCCCACATCTGCAATGACATTCCCTCTCACATCTGCAATGACCTGTCCTCCCACATCTGCAATGACCTTCCCTCTCACATCTGCAATGACCTGTCCTCTCACATCTGCAATGACGTGTCCTCTCACATCTGCATTGACCTGTCCTCTCACATCTGCAATGACATTCCCTCTCACATCTGCAATGACCTTCCCTCTCACATCTGCAATGACCTTCCCTCTCACATCTGCAATGACCTGTCCTCTCACATCTGCAATGACGTGTCCTCTCACATCTGCATTGACCTGTCCTCTCACATCTGCAATGCCATTCCCTCTCACATCTGCAATGACCTTCCCTCTCACATCTGCAATGACCTTCCCTCTCACATCTGCATTGACCTGTCCTCTCACATCTGCATTGACCTGTCCTCTCACATCTGCAATGACCTTCCCCCTCACATCTGCAATGACATTCCCTCTCACATCTGCAATGACCTTCCCTCTCACATCTGCAATGGCCTTCCCTCTCACATCTGCATTGACCTTCCCTCTCACATCTGCATTGACCTGTCCTCTCACATCTGCAATGACATTCCCCCTCACATCTGCAATGACCTGACCTCTCACATCTGCAATGAACTTCCCTCTTATTCTGCATTGACCTGTCCTCTCACATCTGCAATAACCTATCCTCTCACATCTGCATTGACCTGTCATCCCACATCTGCAATGACCTGTCCTCTCACATCTGCAATGATCTGTCCTCACACATCTGCATTGACCTGTCCTCTGACATCTGCAATAACCTCACTCACATCTGCAATGACCTTCCCTCTCACATCTGCAATGACCTGTCCTCCCACATCTGCATTGACCTGTCCTCTCACATCTGCAATAACCTCACTCACATCTGCATTGACCTTCCCTCTCACATCTGCAATGACCTGTCCTCTCACATCTGCAATAACCTCACTCACATCTGCAATGACTTGTCCTCTCACATCTGCAATGACCTTCCCTCTCACATCTGCAATGACCTTCCCTCTTACATCTGCATTGACCTGTCCTCTCACATCTGCATTGACCTGTCCTCTCACATCTGCATTGACCTTCCCTCTCACATCTGCAATGACCTTCCCTCTCACATCTGCAATGACCTTCCCTCTCACATCTGCAATGACCTGTCCTCTCACATCTGCATTGACCTGTCCTCTCACATTTGCAATGACCTTCCCTCTCACATCTGCAATGACCTTCCCTCTCACATCTGCAATGACCTGTCCTCTCACATCTGCATTGACCTGTCCTCTCACATCTGCAATGACCTTCCCTCTCACATCTGCAATGACCTGTCCTCTCACATCTGCATTGACCTGTCCTCTCACATCTGCAATGACCTGTCCTCTCACATCTGCATTGACCTGTCCTCTCACATCTGCAATGACCTGTCCTCTCACATCTGCATTGACCTGTCCTCTCCCATCTGCAATGACTTGTCCTCTCACATCTGCAATGACCTTCCCTCTCACATCTGCAATGACCTGTCCTCTCACATCTGCATTGACCTGTCCTCTCACATCTGTAATGACCTTCCCTCTCACATCTGCAATGACCTGTCCTCTCACATCTGCATTGACCTGTCCTCTCACATCTGCAATGACCTTCCCTCTCACATCTGCAATGACCTGTCCTCTCACATCTGCAATGACCTGTCCTCTCACATCTGCAATGATCTTCCCTCTCACATCTGCATTGACCTGTCCTCTCACATCTGCAATGACCTGTCCTCTCACATCTGCAATGACCTGTCCTCTCACATCTGCAATGACCTGTCCTCTCACATCTGCAATGATCTTCCCTCTCACATCTGCATTGACCTGTCCTCTCACATCTGCAATGACCTGTCCTCTCACATCTGCAATGACCTATCCTCTCACATCTGCAATGATCTTCCCTCTCACATCTGCTTTGACCTGTCCTCTCACATCTGCAATGACCTGTCCTCTCACATCTGCAATGACCTGTCCCCTCACATCTACAATGATCTGTCCTCTCACATCTGCAATGACCTGTCCTCTCACATCTGCATTGACCTGTCCTCTCACATCTGCAATGACCTGTCCTCTCACATCTGCAATGACCTGTCCTCTCACATTTGCAATGACCTTCCCTCTCACATCTGCATTGACCTGTCCTCTCACATCTGCATTGACCTGTCCTCTCACATCTGCATTGACCTGTCCTCTCACATCTGCAATAACCTCTCTCACATCTGCATTGACCTGTCCCCCTATCCCAGTGAAAACCAGACCCAGTGACCAGTGCGGTTCAAGACAACCATCGGAGCCTCCCGACTCTATGATTGGACGATTACAGCTTCCACCTATCACATCAGAGGTTGGAGCTGGACTGCGGCCGATTGAGGAAGAAGGCAGTGGAGAGGTAGGCATTAGAGCCAACTGTGAACCTCTTCTTGCAATCCGATCAGAATGTTCCAGGCAGTTACTGATCCCGGCCCCATCGAGAGACACCACTGTAGAACTTCCAACTCACCCTTGTCTCGAAACAGCCAGCCTGTTCAAAAAATATATGACTGAGTGGTAGCTTTGCTCAAGGATGTCACTCTCACCTCAGGCTCTGACTCACATGATTGTGGGTTCAAGCCCCTCTGCAGGACTGAAGGTAGTGCCGTACTGAAGGAGCGCTTCAGTACTGAGTCACAGACAGGCCATACAGTACCAAGTACCAGACGGGAGTGAATCGTTCCCTTTTACTTGCTGTGTACTGTACATGTACAAGAGACATTGAGACACAGACGGGCCATACAGCACCAGACGGGAGTGAATCGTTCCCTTTTACTTGCTGTGTACTGTACATGTACAAGAGACATTGAGACACAGATGGGCCATACAGTACCAGACGGGAGTGAATCGTTCCCTTTTACCCGTTGTGTACTGTACAAAACCCCCCTGCTGTGTTTTACACCGCTTGTATCCTGCTCATGTATTTTGACGGTGCAAGTCTTTGCCTCAAGACAGATACAGACAGTGAAGGTCATTCGGCCCATCTTTATTCATCCAGCGAGAGACCCTATACTTCCACCCCCTGCCCACTCCAGCTTCCCTTTATCCCTTAAATGATTTGACAGTTTTCACCCCTCCTGCTCTATCTGGGAGTCCATTCCATGTATCGATCACTCAGAGTGAATGAAGCTCCCTGATAACAGTCTTAGGCCTAGAAATTCAGTAGCGTTCGCCAGCTGTTAACGCCTTAAGAGGGGTAGATTTCCAGCGCTAGGCACTTAGCGCCCGGGCGCAGTCCGATCTGCGCCTACGCCCAACTTCAGTTGACATTTAGCGCCGGCGCAAAGTGTTTGCGCCCGCTCAGCTGCGCGCGCAGCTTATGACGTCATTTCGTCGTGCAACGCTGTTTGTGCGCCCCAAACCGGAAATTCAGTGGTGCCCGCCCAATGTGGGCGTGGCGCTGTTAAGAACTGTGAAGTGGAACGCAGCAGAGGCCCTGCGGGCCTCGGGGAGCGCTAATTAAAGGGCACTTAGACTGAACTATAAAGGCCAGCCATTTTGCTGCAATGACTTTAGTGCTTTGGATTTCTGGACAGAGACCAAGGAACAGACCTTACTGATTTGGGACAACATAGGAGAGGTATTTTTGGCTTCTGGCCAGAGCTTGGAAATTAGACTCATTGTGATTTCACTGTTTGCAAGTTTATTATGGGGGCTGCATGGGGTTCCAACCCTCAGTTCCAGCATTATGTGCGAAGGGCTCGCAGACGCTGTGTGAGAGGGCCAGCCATGCCTAGACGCAGAGGGGCCATCAGGCGTCGGCAACGTAGGCCTTACCCACTCAGGGAATACCGGCAGCAGGTGTCCTATCTCACCATGACTGCCGCGCATTGTGTTAAGAGGCTGCGCTTCAGAAGGGAGGTGGTTGCAGAGATCTGACAGCTGCTTCACAGAGATCTGCGTCCACAGCTGATGTGCAGGACGTCTCTGTCGGTGGAAGTGAAGGTCACGGTGGCTCTGAACTTTTATGCAAGCGGCTCCTTCCAAGCCGCTGCTGGGGACATAGCGAACATCTCCCAGTTCGCCGTGCATCGCTGCATCCGGCAGGTCACCGATGCCCTTCTCGCAAGGAGACACCAATTCATCTCCTTCCCCATGACCCTAGAGAGGCAGGAGCAGCATGCAGTCGGATTTGCGAGGATCGCCGACTTCCCCATGGTGCAGGGCGCCATTGACTGCACGCATGTGGCTATGCGGGCACCTATCGACAATGCCGAGGATTACCGCAACCGGAAGGGCTACCATTCCCTCAATGTACAGCTGGTGTGTGACCACAGGCAGCGCATCCTAGCTGTCAATGCCCGCTTTCCAGGAAGCAGCCACGATGCATTTATCCTGCGCCAGAGTACTGTGGCTGACATGTTCGAGGCACAGCCTCCACCAAGGGGATGGCTTATTGGGGACAAGGGCTACCCTTTGTGTACATGGCTCATGACCCCGCTCCGCGCGCCCAGGACCCCTGCGGAGGAGGCATACAACGAAAGCCATCAAGCCACAAGGAACATCATAGAGCAAACGATTGGCGTCCTCAAGCAACGGTTCCGCTGCCTGGATCGTTCCGGCGGATCTCTACAGTATTCGCCGGATAGAGTCTCCCAGTACGTCGTCGTTTGCTGCATGCTGCACAACCTGGCTATCCGCAGGACTCAGGCACTGCCACCTCGCGTTGGACCACCACCTCAGGAGGACGAGCAGGAGGACCATGAGGAGGAGGAGGAGGAGTACCAGCCCAGGAGGGAGCCACAAGGTCCAAGGGCCGTCCGCCGGCGGCTTATTGAACGACACTTCTAGGCCCCCTGTCAGGGAATGGCTTGTGGCAATGAACGCACCTGAATGCAGCCGCTCCGCAAGCCCTCAGCCGGTTAACGCAACAACCACTTGAAACATGACACCTGGACAAGCTGAATAAATAAAAAGCTTTATTTAACAAACTCAGGGCCCTTCCCACATGAAACACAAAAACAGACAAGACCCCCAAAAAACAGTCAAAAACATATCTCACTCCCACAACCTGGGGAGGAATAACAAAAATTGTCCTTCCAATTGGCCTTCATCCTCGGCCTTACCAAAATAAGCCCCCCCCCCTCCAGAACACAAACACCCCCATATAAAAAAACATTTGCCTTCATCTTCGGCCTTACCAAAATAAGCCCCCCCCCCTCCAGAACACAAACACCCCCATATAAAAAAAACAGTTGGCAACACACTCTACTTGGTGTGCCGAGAGGGCGAGTCCTTGTGCAGGCTTCTCCGGCCCCTGCCCGACCTGTTGCTCCGCCTCAACCTGGGCCCTGTGGGTGTTGCAAGGCTGGGGGAAGGCTCCTGAGGGGCACAATGCGTGACGGCAGATGCCCTTGGGGGTCGGCCTAGACGAGGTCCGGCCCTGGAGGGGCGGGCTGCTGACTGCTGCAGCTGTGGCTGGCCAGCATCAGTCTCTCCAGCAGCTCGTCGCACCTTGGCTGGGGGAGTGGCAGTGGCAGCTGCAGCAATGGGGGCAAGCTGGCTGATGCCAGGCGCTCGCTGGTCGCCAGAGACACTGGCACTCGGCCGGCCTGGCACTGCAGCAAGCGCTGCAATCTGGTGAAGGCCAGACCGCTGTGCTGCAGCAGGGCGGCGGGTGCCCTGGCGATGCTTCTGTGACACAGCGAGTGTGGCAGAAGTGAGTGCGCGAACTGCCCTGGTCTGTGCCCGCATCAGATCAGCCAGTGTCTGGACGGCACCACTCATGAACTCGCGACTCGCGTCCTGTGCTGCCGCGAGTTGCTCGACACCCCTGGCCTGTGCTGCCACGAGTTGCTCGACACCCCTGGCCTGTGAGTCCCCGAAATTGGCCACACTATGAGCCAGGGACTCAATGGCCTGAGGCAACTGTCCCACAACCCCCATGAACTCGTTGTGGCGCCGCTCCGAGGCCGCGGACATTTCATCAAGGAGGCGCACCTCCTGGGCGAGGACCATCTCTGGACTGGAGGGCGGACTCTCCCTCTGGGGAGAAGGCCGCCGAGCTGCCCGACCCTTCCCGCGTGCCTGGACGCCACTGGGCCCAGCAACTGCCCTCCCCTGCAACACTTCCCCCCTCTGGGGAGAAGGCAGCCGTGCTGCCCGACCCTTCCCGCGTGCCTGGACGCCACTGGGCCCAGGAGCTACACCCCCCTGCAACACTTCCCCCTGGCTCTCCTCCAGGCAAGACGTGTCCCCTCCATTGCCATCCCCTGGCGCGGATGAGGGTTCCCCCGATGTGCCGCCTTCCTCTTGGTCCTCGTCGTCCTCCTCTTCCGAGGGACTGGCACTCTCAGCTTCAGGGACCTCCTCCTCACCAGCTGAAAGCAGGAAGGCACAAGAGTAGCTTTAGAGTGAGGACAGGGCGTCAGCGAGGGAGGCATGAGTGGTGCCATTATGCGCATTGGTGGGACAGTGGCAAAGGATGTAGATCTGAAGCGCAAGGGGAACCAGAGAGGTCCAAACGGTCATGTCCTTACCATTGGGTCCCAGCACAGGGTCGGCATCTCCAATAGCAACGGGGCCAGTCACCCGGCCACGCACGAGTCGAGCCACGCTCTCCTCCAGCTGACTGAGCTGCTGGAACTGGGGACGGCCTCCCCCGGTGACAGTCTGGCTCTTCAAATTCCACGCCAGCTTGGCCTGCAAGAGAAAGGACGGCCTCTAAGTACGGTGTGGTGCCCTGTTGTTGTGTGCACTGCCTCCCATGGTCGAATAGCTTGGCCAGTGTGTTAAGTGCAGAGAGTGCTATTGATGATCATGCCAGTGCCATAGCTGCGGGAGGAGGGCTGGCCATTAGGCCTTTGAGGTCCCTTTGCCCATAATGTGAGGTGCACATGCAAGGATGAGGAGGACACTGGAAAGGGTACTCACCCTGACCAACCGACTGAGGTCGTTGTACTTCTTGCAGCATTGGTCAGCAGTCCTGGGGACATCGCTGTTGGCTGACACCCTCAGGGCGATTTCCCTCCAGGTTCTCCTGTACTGCCTCCTGGGAGCCTTCTTGCCACTGTCCGGGCACAAGATCTCTCTGTTCTTTTCCAACCCCCTAAGCAGCACCCTCAAAGCATGCTCTGAGAAGCGCTGCGCTCGTTCACGGGCCTTCTGCATGGCTTCAGGTGCTATTTGGGTCCACCAGCAGTGTTCAGGCCTAGCTGCAGGGCTCCACTATCCAGGGCGTGGGTGCAGACAAAGTCAACCCTTCCCCCTTTAAGAGCTAGTCTGCTGTCAATCAAAACATGACCACACCTGCGCTGCGCCCGGCCTCGGCGTTATCAGTCCGCACCGCCGGCTTAGCGCCTAAAGATAGGAGTGCAACGCCAGTTTCAGCGCTCGCCCAAACTCCTTGGCCAAAGCTACTGAATTTCGGCGAAGTGGCCTCCACTTTCCGGCGGGCGCTAAAGTTAGCGCCCGCCCGACTTTACCGCCCCAAAAGTGGCTATACTGAATTTCTAGGCCTTAGATTTACCATTTACTGGTTTAAACCCGTTTTCCCTTGTAATTTAATTTAAAGTAATATATCCAGTTTGCCTTTTCCACTCCCTTAACTATCTTATCTGGCTCTGGAAGATCGTCTCCCATGTCTTCTATCCAGAATGAAAAGCCCACCTTCTTCCTCATAACTCAGACCCTGACATTAGGAATCAGCCTTGTGGCTCCTCACTGCGCTGCCTCCAGCGGTTGAATGTCTCCCTTGTGTCTCGGTGACCAGGGCTGAACTCTATACTTAGGGTATGGTCTGACCAGGACTGCACGCAGTACTCAGGGTTGGATCTGACCAGGGCTGGACTCAGTCTTCAGGGTGTGATCTGACCAGAGTTGGACATGTGTTGGCCTGTTCATGGAGTTTGTTTGTGTGTTGGCCTGGTGATGGAGTGCGTGTGTTGGTCTGGTGATGGAGTGCGTGTGTTGGTCTGGTGATGGAGTGCGTGTGTTGGTCTGGTGATGGAGTGCGTGTGTTGGTCTGGTGATGGAGTGCGTGTGTTGGTCTGGTGATGGAGTGCGTGTATTGGTCTGGTGATGGAGTGCGTGTGTTGGTCTGGTGATGGAGTGCGTGTGTTGGTCTGGTGATGGAGTGTCTTTGTTGATCTGGTGATGGAGTGGGTGTGTTGGTCTGGTGATGGAGTGGGTGTGTTGGTCTGGTGATGGAGTGGGTGTGTTGGCCTGGTGATGGAGTGGGTGTGTTGGTCTGGTGATGGAGTGGGTGTGTTGGTCTGGTGATGGAGTGTGTGTTTTGGTCTGGTGATGTAGTGTGTGTGTTGGTCTGGTGATGTAGTGGGTGTGTTGGTCTGGTGATGGAGTGGGTGTGTTGGTCCGGTGATGGAGTGGGTGTGTTGGTCCGGTGATGTAGTGGGTGTGTTGGTCTGGTGATGGAGTGGGTGTGTTGGTCTGGTGATGGAGTGTGTGTGTTGGTCTGGTGATGGAGTGTGTGTTTTGGTCTGGTGATGTAGTGTGTGTGTTGGTCTGGTGATGTAGTGGGTGTGTTGGTCTGGTGATGGAGTGGGTGTGTTGGTCTGGTGATGGAGTGTGTGTGTTGGTCTGGTGATGGAGTGTGTGTGTTGGCCTGGTGATGTAGTGGGTGTGTTGGTCTGGTGATGGAGTGTGTGTGTTGGTCTGGTGATGGAGTGGGTGTTTTGGTCTGGTGATGGAGTGTGTGTTTTGGTCTGGTGATGGAGTGTGTGTGTTGGTCTGGTGATGGAGTGGGTGTGTTGGTCTGGTGATGGAGTGTGTGTTTTGGTCTGGTGATGTAGTGTGTGTGTTGGTCTGGTGATGTAGTGGGTGTGGTGGTCTGGTGATGGAGTGCGTGTGTTGGTCTGGTGATGGAGTACGTGTGTTGGTCTGGTGATGGAGTGCGTGTATTGGTCTGGTGATGGAGTGCATGTGTTGGTCTGGTGATGGAGTGCGTGTGTTGGTCTGGTGATGGAGTGCGTGTGTTGGTCTGGTGATGGAGTGCGTGTGTTGGTCTGGTGATGGAGTGCGTGTATTGGTCTGGTGATGGAGTGGGTGTGTTGGTCTGGTGATGGAGTGGGTGTGTTGGTCTGCTGATGGAGTGTGTGTGTTGGTCTGGTGATGGAGTGTGTGTTTTGGTCTGGTGATGTAGTGTGTGTGTTGGTCTGGTGATGTAGTGGGTGTGTTGGTCTGGTGATGGAGCGGGTGTGTTGGTCTGGTGATGGAGTGGGTGTGTTGGTCTGGTGATGGAGTGGGTGTGTTGGTCTGGTGATGGAGTGGGTGTGTTGGTCTGGTGATGGAGTGGGTGTTTTGGTCTGGTGATGGAGTGTGTGTGTTGGTCTGGTGATGGAGTGCGTGTGTTGGTCTGGTGATGGAGTGAGTGTATTGGTCTGGTGATGGAGTGCGTGTGTTGGTCTGGTGATGGAGTGCGTGTGTTGGTCTGGTGATGGAGTGCGTGTGTTGGTCTGGTGATGGAGTGAGTGTATTGGTCTGGTGATGGAGTGCGTGTGTTGGTCTGGTGATGGAGTGCGTGTGTTGGTCTGGTGATGGAGTGCGTGTCTTGGTCTGGTGATGGAGTGCGTGTGTTGGTCTGGTGATGTAGTGGGTGTGTTGGTCTGGTGATGGAGTGGGTGTGTTGGTCTGGTGATGGAGTGGGTGTGTTGGTCTGGTGATGGAGTGGGTGTGTTGGTCTGGTGATGGAGTGAGTGTGTTGGTCTGGTGATGGAGTGAGTGTGTTGGTCTGGCGATGGAGTGAGTGTGTTGGTCTGGCGATGGAGTGGGTGTGTTGGTCTGGCGATGGAGTGTGTGTGTTGGTCTGGTGATGGAGTGTGTGTTTTGGTCTGGTGATGTGGTGTGTGTGTTGGTCTGGTGATGTAGTGGGTGTGTTGGTCTGGTGATGGAGTGTGTGTGTTGGTCTGGTGATGGAGTGTGTGTTTTGGTCTGGTGATGTGGTGTGTGTGTTGGTCTGGTGATGTAGTGAGTGTGTTGGTCTGGTGATGGAGTGGGTGTGTTGGTCTGGTGATGGAGTCTCTTTGTTGATCTGGTGATGGAGTGGGTGTGTTGATCTGGTGATGCAGTGGGTGTGTTGGTCTGGTGATGGAGTGCGTGTATTGGTCTGGTGATGGAGTGCGTGTGTTGGTCTGGTGATGTAGTGGGTGTGTTGGTCTGGTGATGGAGTGGGTGTGTTGGTCTGGTGATGGAGTGGGTGTGTTGGTCTGGTGATGGAGTGGGCGTGTTGGCCTGGTGATGGAGTGGGTGTGTTGGTCTGGTGATGGAGTGGGTGTGTTGGTCTGGTGATGGAGTGGGTGTGTTGGTCTGGTGATGGAGTGGGTGTGTTGGTCTGGTGATGGAGTGGCTGTTTTGGTCTGGTGATGGAGTGCGTGTGTTGGTCTGGTGATGGAGTGCGTGTGTTGGTCTGGTGATGGAGTGCGTGTATTGGTCTGGTGATGGAGTGCGTGTGTTGGTCTGGTGATGGAGTGCGTGTGTTGGTCTGGTGATGGAGTGTCTTTGTTGATCTGGTGATGGAGTACGTGTGTTGGTCTGGTGATGGAGTGCGTGTGTTGGTCTGGTGATGGAGTACGTGTGTTGGTCTGGTGATGGAGTGCGTGTATTGGTCTGGTGATGGAGTGCATGTGTTGGTCTGGTGATGGAGTGCGTGTGTTGGTCTAGTGATGGAGTGCGTGTGTTGGTCTGGTGATGGAGTGCGTGTGTTGGTCTGGTGATGGAGTGCGTGTATTGGTCTGGTGATGGAGTGGGTGTGTTGGTCTGGTGATGGAGTGGGTGTGTTGGTCTGCTGATGGAGTGTGTGTGTTGGTCTGGTGATGGAGTGTGTGTTTTGGTCTGGTGATGTAGTGTGTGTGTTGGTCTGGTGATGTAGTGGGTGTGTTGGTCTGGTGATGGAGCGGGTGTGTTGGTCTGGTGATGGAGTGGGTGTGTTGGTCTGGTGATGGAGTGGGTGTGTTGGTCTGGTGATGGAGTGGGTGTTTTGGTCTGGTGATGGAGTGTGTGTGTTGGTCTGGTGATGGAGTGTGTGTGTTGGTCTGGTGATGGAGTGAGTGTATTGGTCTGGTGATGGAGTGCGTGTGTTGGTCTGGTGATGGAGTGCGTGTGTTGGTCTGGTGATGGAGTGCGTGTATTGGTCTGGTGATGGAGTGCGTGTGTTGGTCTGGTGATGGAGTGCGTGTGTTGGTCTGGTGATGGAGTGCGTGTGTTGGTCTGGTGATGGAGTGCGTGTATTGGTCTGGTGATGGAGTGATTGTGTTGGTCTGGTGATGTAGTGGGTGTGTTGGTCTGGTGATGGAGTGGGTGTGTTGGTCTGGTGATGGAGTGGGTGTGTTGGTCTGGTGATGGAGTGGGTGTGTTGGTCTGGTGATGGAGTGAGTGTGTTGGTCTGTTGATGGAGTGAGTGTGTTGGTCTGGTGATGGAGTGAGTGTGTTGGTCTGGCGATGGAGTGGGTGTGTTGGTCTGGCGATGGAGTGTGTGTGTTGGTCTGGTGATGGAGTGTGTGTTTTGGTCTGGTGATGTGGTGTGTGTGTTGGTCTGGTGATGTAGTGGGTGTGTTGGTCTGGTGATGGAGTGGGTGTGTTGGTCTGGTGATGGAGTGGGTGTGTTGGTCTGGTGATGGAGTCTCTTTGTTGATCTGGTGATGGAGTGGGTGTGTTGATCTGGTGATGGACTGGGTGTGTTGGTCTGGTGATGGAGTGGGCGTGTTGGTCTGGTGATGGAGTGGGCGTGTTGGCCTGGTGATGGAGTGGGTGTGTTGGTCTGGTGATGGAGTGGATGTGTTGGTCTGGTGATGGAGTGGGTGTGTTGGTCTGGTGATGGAGTGGGTGTGTTGGTCTGGTGATGGAGTGGGTGTGTTGGTCTGCTGATGGAGTGTGTGTGTTGGTCTGGTGATGGAGTGTGTGTTTTGGTCTGGTGATGTAGTGTGTGTGTTGGTCTGCTGATGGAGTAAGTGTGTTGGTCTGGTGATGGAGTGCGTGTATTGGTCTGGTGATGGAGTGCGTGTGTTGGTCTGGTGATGGAGTGCGTGTGTTGGTCTGGTGATGGAGTGCGTGTGTTGGTCTGGTGATGGAGTGCGTGTATTGGTCTGGTGATGGAGTGCGTGTGTTGGTCTGGTGATGTAGTGGGTGTGTTGGTCTGGTGATGGAGTGGGTGTGTTGGTCTGGTGATGGAGTGGGTGTGTTGGTCTGGTGATGGAGTGAGTATGTTGGTCTGGTGATGGAGTGAGTGTGTTGGTCTGGTGATGGAGTGGGTGTGTTGGTCTGGTGATGGAGTGGGTGTGTTGGTCTGGTGATGGAGTGGGCGTGTTGGCCTGGTGATGGAGTGGGTGTGTTGGTCTGGTGATGGAGTGGGTGTATTGGTCTGGTGATGGAGTGCGTGTATTGGTCTGGTGATGGAGTGCGTGTATTGGTCTGGTGATGGAGTGCGTGTGTTGGTCTGGTGATGGAGTGCGTGTGTTGGTCTGGTGATGGAGTGTCTTTGTTGATCTGGTGATGGAGTGGGTGTGTTGATCTGGTGATGGAGTGGGTGTGTTGGTCTGGTGATGGAGGGGGTGTGTTGGTCTGGTGATGGAGTGGGTGTGTTGGTCTGGTGATGGAGTGGGTGTGTTGGTCTGCTGATGGAGTGGGTGTGTTGGTCTGGTGATGGAGTGTGTGTTTTGGTCTGGTGATGTAGTGTGTGTGTTGGTCTGGTGATGTAGTGTGTGTGTTGGTCTGGTGATGTAGTGGGTGTGTTGGTCTGGTGATGGAGTGGGTGTGTTGGTCTGCTGATGGAGTGGGTGTGTTGGTCTGGTGATGGAGTGCATGTGTTGGTCTGGTGATGGAGTGCGTGTGTTGGTCTGGTGATGGAGTGCGTGTGTTGGTCTGGTGATGGAGTGTGTGTTTTGGTCTGGTGATGTGGTGTGTGTGTTGGTCTGGTGATGTAGTGGGTGTGTTGGTCTGGTGATGGAGTGGGTGTGTTGGTCTGGTGATGGAGTCTCTTTGTTGATCTCGTGATGGAGTGGGTGTGTTGATCTGGTGATGGAGTGGGTGTGTTGGTCTGGTGATGGAGTGGGTGTGTTGGTCTGGTGATGGAGTGGGCGTGTTGGCCTGGTGATGGAGTGGGTGTGTTGGTCTGGTGATGGAGTGGGTGTGTTGGTCTGGTGATGGAGTGGGTGTGTTGGTCTGGTGATGGAGTGGGTGTGTTGGTCTGGTGATGGAGTGGCTGTTTTGGTCTGGTGATGGAGTGCGTGTGTTGGTCTGGTGATGGAGTGCGTGTGTTGGTCTGGTGATGGAGTGCGTGTATTGGTCTGGTGATGGAGTGCGTGTGTTGGTCTGGTGATGGAGTGCGTGTGTTGGTCTGGTGATGGAGTGTCTTTGTTGATCTGGTGATGGAGTGGGTGTGTTGGTCTGGTGATGGAGTGGGTGTGTTGGTCTGGTGATGGAGTGGGTGTGTTGGCCTGGTGATGGAGTGGGTGTGTTGGTCTGGTGATGGAGTGGGTGTGTTGGTCTGATGATGGAGTGTGTGTTTTGGTCTGGTGATGTAGTGTGTGTGTTGGTCTGGTGATGTAGTGGGTGTGTTGGTCTGGTGATGGAGTGGGTGTGTTGGTCTGGTGATGGAGTGGGTGTGTTGGTCTGGTGATGTAGTGGGTGTGTTGGTCTGGTGATGGAGTGGGTGTGTTGGTCTGGTGATGGAGTGTGTGTGTTGGTCTGGTGATGGAGTGTGTGTTTTGGTCTGGTGATGTAGTGTGTGTGTTGGTCTGGTGATGTAGTGGGTGTGTTGGTCTGGTGATGGAGTGGGTGTGTTGGTCTGGTGATGGAGTGTGTGTGTTGGTCTGGTGATGGAGTGTGTGTGTTGGCCTGGTGATGTAGTGGGTGTGTTGGTCTGGTGATGGAGTGTGTGTGTTGGTCTGGTGATGGAGTGGGTGTTTTGGTCTGGTGATGGAGTGTCTGTTTTGGTCTGGTGATGGAGTGTGTGTGTTGGTCTGGTGATGGAGTGTGTGTGTTGGTCTGGTGATGGAGTGTGTGTTTTGGTCTGGTGATGTAGTGTGTGTGTTGGTCTGGTGATGTAGTGGGTGTGTTGGTCTGGTGATGGAGTGCGTGTGTTGGTCTGGTGATGGAGTACGTGTGTTGGTCTGGTGATGGAGTGCGTGTATTGGTCTGGTGATGGAGTGCATGTGTTGGTCTGGTGATGGAGTGCGTGTGTTGGTCTGGTGATGGAGTGCGTGTGTTGGTCTGGTGATGGAGTGCGTGTGTTGGTCTGGTGATGGAGTGCGTGTATTGGTCTGGTGATGTAGTGGGTGTGTTGGTCTGGTGATGGAGTGGGTGTGTTGGTCTGCTGATGGAGTGTGTGTGTTGGTCTGGTGATGGAGTGTGTGTGTTGGTCTGGTGATGTAGCGGGTGTGTTGGTCTGGTGATGGAGCGGGTGTGTTGGTCTGGTGATGGAGTGGGTGTGTTGGTCTGGTGATGGAGTGGTTGTGTTGGTCTGGTGATGGAGTGGGTGTTTTGGTCTGGTGATGGAGTGTGTGTGTTGGTCTGGTGATGGAGTGTGTGTGTTGGTCTGGTGATGGAGTGAGTGTATTGGTCTGGTGATGGAGTGCGTGTGTTGGTCTGGTAATGGAGTGCGTGTGTTGGTCTGGTGATGGAGTGCGTGTATTGGTCTGGTGATGGAGTGCGTGTGTTGGTCTGGTGATGGAGTGCGTGTGTTGGTCTGGTGATGGAGTGCGTGTGTTGGTCTGGTGATGGAGTGCGTGTATTGGTCTGGTGATGGAGTGATTGTGTTGGTCTGGTGATGTAGTGGGTGTGTTGGTCTGGTGATGGAGTGGGTGTGTTGGTCTGGTGATGGAGTGGGTGTGTTGGTCTGGTGATGGAGTGGGTGTGTTGGTCTGGTGATGGAGTGAGTGTGTTGGTCTGTTGATGGAGTGAGTGTGTTGGTCTGGTGATGGAGTGAGTGTGTTGGTCTGGCGATGGAGTGGGTGTGTTGGTCTGGCGATGGAGTGTGTGTGTTGGTCTGGTGATGGAGTGTGTGTTTTGGTCTGGTGATGTGGTGTGTGTGTTGGTCTGGTGATGGAGTGGGTGTGTTGGTCTGGTGATGGAGTGGGTGTGTTGGTCTGGTGATGGAGTCTCTTTGTTGATCTGGTGATGGAGTGGGTGTGTTGATCTGGTGATGGAGTGGGTGTGTTGGTCTGGTGATGGAGTGGGTGTGTTGGTCTGGTGATGGAGTGGGCGTGTTGGCCTGGTGATGGAGTGGGTGTGTTGGTCTGGTGATGGAGTGGGTGTGTTGGTCTGGTGATGGAGTGGGTGTGTTGGTCTGGTGATGGAGTGGGTGTGTTGGTCTGGTGATGGAGTGTGTGTGTTGGTCTGGTGATGGAGTGTGTGTTTTGGTCTGGTGATGTAGTGTGTGTGTTGTTCTGCTGATGGAGTGTGTGTGTTGGTCTGGTGATGGAGTGCGTGTATTGGTCTGGTGATGGAGTGCGTGGGTTGGTCTGGTGATGGAGTGCGTGTGTTGGTCTGGTGATGGAGTGCGTGTGTTGGTCTGGTGATGGAGTGCGTGTGTTGGTCTGGTGATGGAGTGCGTGTGTTGGTCTGGTGATGTAGTGGGTGTGTTGGTCTGGTGATGGAGTGGGTGTGTTGGTCTGGTGATGGAGTGGGTGTGTTGGTCTGGTGATGGAGTGAGTATGTTGGTCTGGTGATGGAGTGAGTGTGTTGGTCTGGTGATGGAGTGAGTGTGTTGGTCTGGTGATGGAGTGGGTGTGTTGGTCTGGTGATGGAGTGGGTGTGTTGGTCTGGTGATGGAGTGGGCGTGTTGGCCTGGTGATGGAGTGCGTGTGTTGGTCTGGTGATGGAGTGCGTGTGTTGGTCTGGTGATGGAGTGCGTGTGTTGGTCTGGTGATGGAGTGCGTGTGTTGGTCTGGTGATGGAGTGCGTGTGTTGGTCTGGTGATGTAGTGGGTGTGTTGGTCTGGTGATGGAGTGGGTGTGTTGGTCTGGTGATGGAGTGGGTGTGTTGGTCTGGTGATGGAGTGGGTGTGTTGGTCTGGTGATGGAGTGCGTGTGTTGGTCTGGTGATGGAGTGCGTGTATTGGTCTGGTGATGGAGTGCGTGTGTTGGTCTGGTGATGGAGTGCGTGTGTTGGTCTGGTGATGGAGTGCGTGTATTGGTCTGGTGATGGAGTGCGTGTGTTGGTCTGGTGATGGAGTGCGTGTGTTGGTCTGGTGATGGAGTACGTGTGTTGGTCTGGTGATGGAGTGTCTTTGTTGATCTGGTGATGGAGTGGGTGTGTTGATCTGGTGATGGAGTGGGTGTGTTGGTCTGGTGATGGAGTGGGTGTGTTGGTCTGGTGATGGAGTGGGTGTGTTGGTCTGGTGATGGAGTGGGTATGTTGGTCTGGTGATGGAGTGGGTGTGTTGGCCTGGTGATGGAGTGTGTGTGTTGGTCTGGTGATGGAGTGGGTGTGTTGGTCTGGTGATGGAGTGGGTGTGTTGGTCTGGTGATGGAGTGGCTGTTTTGGTCTGGTGATGGAGTGCATGTGTTGGTCTGGTGATGGAGTGCGTGTGTTGGTCTGGTGATGGAGTGCGTGTATTGGTCTGGTGATGGAGTGCGTGTGTTGGTCTGGTGATGGAGTACGTGTGTTGGTCTGGTGATGGAGTGCGTGTATTGGTCTGGTGATGGAGTGCGTGTATTGGTCTGGTGATGGAGTGCGTGTGTTGGTCTGGTGATGGAGTGCGTGTGTTGGTCTGGTGATGGAGTGTCTTTGTTGATCTGGTGATGGAGTGGGTGTGTTGATCTGGTGATGGAGTGGATGTGTTGGTCTGGTGATGGAGTGGGTGTGTTGGTCTGGTGATGGAGTGGGTGTGTTGGTCTGGTGATGGAGTGGGTGTGTTGGTCTGGTGATGGAGTGGGTGTGTTGGTCTGCTGATGGAGTGGGTGTGTTGGTCTGGTGATGGAGTGTGTGTTTTGGTCTGGTGATGTAGTGTGTGTGTTGGTCTGGTAATGTAGTGTGTGTGTTGGTCTGGTGATGTAGTGGGTGTGTTGGTCTGGTGATGGAGTGGGTGTGTTGGTCTGCTGATGGAGTGGGTGTGTTGGTCTGGTGATGGAGTGCATGTGTTGGTCTGGTGATGGAGTGCGTGTGTTGGTCTGGTGATGGAGTGCGTGTGTTGGTCTGGTGATGGAGTGCGTGTGTTGGTCTGGTGATGGAGTGCGTGTGTTGGTCTGGTGATGGAGTGCGTGTATTGGTCTGGTGATGGAGTGCGTGTGTTGGTCTGGTGATGGAGTACGTGTGTTGGTCTGGTGATGGAGTGCGTGTATTGGTCTGGTGATGGAGTGCGTGTGTTGGTCTGGTGATGGAGTGGGTGTGTTGGTCTGGTGATGGAGTGGGTGTGTTGGTCTGCTGATGGAGTGTGTGTGTTGGTCTGGTGATGGAGTGTGTGTTTTGGTCTGGTGATGTCGTGTGTGTGTTGGTCTGGTGATGTAGCGGGTGTGTTGGTCTGGTGATGGAGTGGGTGTGTTGGTCTGGTGATGGAGTGGGTGTGTTGGTCTGGTGATGGAGTGGGTGTTTTGGTCTGGTGATGGAGTGTGTGTGTTGGTCTGGTGATGGAGTGTGTGTTTTGGTCTGGTGATGTGTGTGTGTTGGTCTGGTGATGGAGTGGGCGTGTTGGTCTGGTGATGGAGTGGGCGTGTTGGTCTGGTGATGGAGTGGGCGTGTTGGCCTGGTGATGGAGTGGGCGTGTTGGTCTGGTGATGGAGTGGGCGTGTTGGTCTGGTGATGGAGTGGGTGTGTTGGTCTGGTGATGGAGTGGGTGTGTTGGTCTGGTGATGGAGTGCGTGTGTTGGTCTGGTGATGGAGTGCGTGTGTTGGTCTGGTGATGGAGTGCGTGTGTTGGTCTGGTGATGGAGTGCGTGTGTTGGTCTGGTGATGGAGTGCGTGTGTTGGTCTGGTGATGGAGTGCGTGTGTTGGTCTGGTGATGGAGTGCGTGTATTGGTCTGGTGATGGAGTGCGTGTATTGGTCTGGTGATGGAGTGCGTGTGTTGGTCTGCTGATGGAGTACGTGTGTTGGTCTGGTGATGGAGTGGGTGTATTGGTCTGGTGATGGAGTGCGTGTATTGGTCTGGTGATGGAGTGCGTGTGTTGGTCTGGTGATGGAGTGCGTGTGTTGGTCTGGTGATGGAGTGCGTGTGTTGGTCTGGTGATGGAGTGCGTGTGTTGGTCTGGTGATGGAGTGCGTGTGTTGGTCTGGTGATGGAGTGCGTGTGTTGGTCTGGTGATGGAGTGCGTGTGTTGGTCTGGTGATGGAGTGCGTGTGTTGGTCTGGTGATGGAGTGCGTGTCTTGGTCTGGTGATGGAGTGCGTGTGTTGGTCTGGTGATGGAGTACGTGTGTTGGTCTGGTGATGGAGTGGGTGTATTGGTCTGGTGATGGAGTGCGTGTATTGGTCTGGTGATGGAGTGCGTGTGTTGGTCTGGTGATGGAGTGCGTGTGTTGGTCTGGTGATGGAGTGTCTTTGTTGATCTGGTGATGGAGTGGGTGTGTTGATCTGGTGATGGAGTGGGTGTGTTGGTCTGGTGATGGAGTGGGTGTGTTGGTCTGGTGATGGAGTGGGTATGTTGGTCTGGTGATGGAGTGGGTGTGTTGGTCTGGTGATGGAGTGGGTGTGTTGGTCTGGTGATGGAGTGGGTGTGTTGGCCTGGTGATGGAGTGGGTGTGTTGGTCTGGTGATGGAGTGGCTGTTTTGGTCTGGTGATGGAGTGCATGTGTTGGTCTGGTGATGGAGTGCGTGTGTTGGTCTGGTGATGGAGTGCGTGTGTTGGTCTGGTGATGGAGTGTGTGTTTTGGTCTGGTGATGTAGTGTGTGTGTTGGTCTGGTGATGTAGTGGGTGTGTTGGTCTGGTGATGGAGTGGGTGTGTTGGTCTGGTGATGGAGTGTCTTTGTTGATCTGGTGATGGAGTGGGTGTGTTGATCTGGTGATGGAGTGGGTGTGTTGGTCTGGTGATGGAGTGGGTGTGTTGGTCTGGTGATGGAGTGTCTTTGTTGATCTGGTGATGGAGTGGGTGTGTTGATCTGGTGATGGAGTGGGTGTGTTGGTCTGGTGATGGAGTGGGTGTGTTGGTCTGGTGATGGAGTGGCTGTTTTGGTCCGGTGATGGAGTGCATGTGTTGGTCTGGTGATGGAGTGCGTGTGTTGGTCTGGTGATGGAGTGCGTTTGTTGGTCTGGTGATGGAGTGCGTGTGTTGGTCTGGTGATGGAGTGCGTGTATTGGTCTGGTGATGGAGTGCGTGTATTGGTCTGGTGATGGAGTGCGTGTGTTGGTCTGGTGATGGAGTACGTGTGTTGGTCTGGTGATGGAGTGCGTGTATTGGTCTGGTGATGGAGTGCGTGTATTGGTCTGGTGATGGAGTGCGTGTGTTGGTCTGGTGATGGAGTGTCTTTGTTGATCTGGTGATGGAGTGGGTGTGTTGATCTGGTGATGGAGTGGGTGTGTTGGTCTGGTGATGGAGTGGGTGTGTTGGTCTGGTGATGGAGTGGGTGTGTTGGTCTGGTGATGGAGTGGGTGTGTTGGTCTGGTGATGGAGTGGGTGTGTTGGTCTGCTGATGGAGTGGGTGTGTTGGTCTGGTGATGGAGTGTGTGTTTTGGTCTGGTGATGTAGTGTGTGTATTGGTCTGGTGATGCAGTGGGTGTGTTGGTCTGGTGATGGAGTGGGTGTGTTGGTCTGGTGATGGAGTGGGTGTGTTGGTCTGGTGATGGAGTGGGTGTGTTGGTCTGGTGATGGAGTGGGTGTTTTGGTCTGGTGATGGAGTGTGTGTGTTGGTCTGGTGATGGAGTGTGTGTGTTGGTCTGGTGATGGAGTGCGTGTATTGGTCTGGTGATGTCGTGTGTGTGTTGTTCTGGTGATGTCGTGGGTGTGTTGGTCTGGTGATGGAGTGGGTGTGTTGGTCTGGTGATGGAGTGGGTGTTTTGGTCTGGTGATGGAGTGGGTGTGTTGGTCTGGTGATTCAGTGGGTGTGTTGGTCTGGAGATTCAGTGGGTGTGTTGGTCTGGTGATGGAGTGTGTGTGGTGGTCTGGTGATGAAGTGTCTTTGTTGGTCTGGTGATGGAGTGGGTGTGTTGGTCTGGTGATGGAGTGGGTGTGTTGGTCTGGTGATGGAGTGGGTGTGTTGGTCTGGTGATGGAGTGCGTGTGTTGGTCTGGTGATGGAGTGCGTGTATTGGTCTGGTGATGGAGTGCGTGTGTTGGTCTGGTGATGGAGTGGGTGTTTTGGTCTGGTGATGGAGTGAGTGTGTTGGTCTGGTGATGGAGTGGGTGTGTTGGTCTGGTGATGGAGTGAGTGTGTTGGTCTGGTGATGGAGTGGGTGTGTTGGTCTGGTGATGGAGTGGGTGTGTTGGTCTGGTGATGGAGTGGG
Organism: Somniosus microcephalus; assembly: GCF_052327205.1. Lineage (NCBI taxonomy): Eukaryota > Metazoa > Chordata > Chondrichthyes > Squaliformes > Somniosidae > Somniosus > Somniosus microcephalus. The sequence continues at coordinate 183,680,259 of NC_140990.1, forward strand.
TGTGTTGGTCTGGTGATGTAGTGGGTGTGTTGGTCTGGTGATGGAGTGGGTGTGTTGGTCTGGTGATGGAGTGAGTGTGTTGGTCTGGTGATGGAGTGAGTGTGTTGGTCTCGTGATGGAGTGGGTGTGTTGGTCTGGTGATGGAGTGAGTATGTTGGCCTGGTGATGGAGTGGGTGTGTTGGTCTGGTGATGGAGTGAGTGTGTTGGTCTGGTGATGGAGTGAGTGTGTTGGTCTGGTGATGGAGTGTCTTTGTTGGTCTGGTGATGGAGTGGGTGTGTTGGTCTGGTGATGGAATGGGTGTGTTGACCTGTTCTCATTTGCGTGGCTTCCCTAATTCTCCCTGCCTCTCTTTGCTCCTTAAGTCGCTCCTTAAAGCCTACCTCTTTGACCAAGCTTTTGGTCATCTGCCCTAACAATACCTTATGTGGCTTCATGTCAAGTTATGTTTTTGATAACGCTCCTGTCAAGCACCTTCGAAAGTTTTATTTCATTAAAGCCGCTATATAAATACAAGATTTTGTTGTTGTTGTGTCTGGTACTTTGACCAATAATGTGTTTTGACGTGGAGCAGCCGGAGATGCTGAAACTGCCCTTAACAAGGAGAAGGCCTATAGCAGCAGCACGGCATGCTGGGAAACGAGGGGGAGGAGCAAAACCTGAAGCAGCGCAACTCAAACAGGAATTGGTTCTACCCATGTTGAAGGAATTCAGCCGTCCAATGGAGAAGGGAGAAGATATCCATGATGAGGCAGCAGGTAGTGGAACAACTATCATATTCGTGCTGAGGGGCACAGTACAGCGATGGGAGATTGCAGCCAATGGTGTATTTGGACTTTCAGAAGGCTTTCGATAAGGTCCCGCATAAGAGATTAGCGTGTAAAGTTAAGGCACATGGGATTGGGGGCAAGGTATTGACTAGGATAGAGAACCGGTTGGCAGACAGAAAGCAAAGAGTTGGAATAAACGGGTCTTTTTCCGAGTGGCAGGCAGTGACTAGTGGGGTACCGCAGGGATCGGTCCTAGGACCCCAGCTATTCACAATATATATTAATGATCTAGACGAGGGAACTAGATATAATATCTCCAAGTTTGCAGAAGACACAAAGCTGGGTGGGCGTGTGTGCTGTGAGAAGGATGCCGAGAAACTCCAGTATGATTTGGACAGGTTGGGTGATTGGGCAGAAGCATGGCAGATGCAATATAATGTGGATAAATGCGAGGTTATCCACTTTGGTGTCAAAAACAGGAAGGCAGGTTATTATTTGAATGGCTATAGATTGGGAGAAGGGGAAGTGCAACGAGACCTGGGTGTCCTTGTGCACCAGCCGCTGAAGGTAAGCATGCAGGTGCAGCAGGCGGTTAAGAAGGCAAATGGTACGTTGGCCTTCGTAGCGAGAGGGTCCGAGTACAGGAACAAGGATGTCTTGCTGCAGTTGTACAGTGCCTTGGTGAGACCACACCTTGAGTATTGTGTGCAGTTTTGGTCGCCTTATCTGAGGGAGGATGTTCTTGCCATGGAAGGAGTTCAGCGAAGATTCACCAGAAGAATGAGAGGGGATCTCATTGAAACTTATAAAATTCTAACAGGACTAGACAGACTAGATGCAGGAAGGATGTTCCCGATGGCCGGGGAGTCCAGAACCAGGGGTCACAGTCTAAGGATAAGGGGTAAGCCATTTAGGACAGAGATGAGGAGGAATTTCTTCACCCAGAGAGTGGTGAACCTGTGGAATTCTCTACCACAAAAGGCAGTAGAGGCCAATTCATTAAATATATTCAAGAAGGAGTTAGATATATTTCTTAAGGCTAAAGGGATCAAGGGATATGGGGAGAAAGCAGGGACAGGGAACTGAATTTGGATGATCAGCCATGATCTCATTGAATGGCGGAGCAGGCTCGAGGGGCCGAATGGCCTACCCCTGCTCCTATCTTCTATGTTTCTATATCTCAGAAACTGGACCAGCGTGCACCAGCCCACCTCACCCGCCACCCCAACCCACCTCACATGCCACCCCAACCCACCTCACATGCCACCCCAACCCACCTCACCCGCCACCCCAACCCAACTCACCCGCCACCCCAACTCAACCCCCAACCCACCTCACCCGCAACCCCAACTCAACCCCAAACTCACCTCACCTGCCACCCCAACTCAACCCACAACCCACCTCACCCGCTACCCCAACTCACCCCCCAACCCACCTCAACCCCCAACCCACCTCAACCCCCGGCCCAACTCAACCCCCGGCCCAACTCAACCCCCGGCCCAACTCATCACCCGCCCCAGTTCAACCCCCGCCCCAGTTCAACCCCCGCCCCCGTTCAACCCCCGCCCCCGTTCAACCCCCGGCCCACCTCAACCCCCGCCCCAGTTCAACCCCCAGACCACCTCAACCCCCGGCCCACCCCAACCCCAGGCCCAACTCAACCCCTGCACTATTTCAACACCTCCAAGAGCTCCAAACCCCACACCACCTCGGCCCCCGGCCCACCTCAGCCCCCGCCCCAACTCAAACTCTGCACTATTTCAACACCTCCAAGAGCCCCAACCCCTGCTCCAACTCAACCCCCGGCCCAACTCAAACCCCGCTCCAACTCAATCCCTGCTCCAACTCAAACCCCGCCCCAACTCAACCTTTGCCCCATATCAAACCCTACCCCACCCCAACTCCCAACCCAACCCCTGCCCCAACCCTCCCCCTACACCAATCCAGCCCTTGCCCCAAAGGTCCACCTGTCCCGACCTTACACCTGCCCCAACCCAACCCCGGCCACAGCCTAACCCCTGCCCCAACCCTAACCACTGCCCCAACCCTAACCCCTGCCCCAACCCTAACCCCTGCCGTTCAGGATTTGCACCCATTTTTCCTCTGCGTAGCATTTGTCTCTCAGATTTAGGTGCCTAACTTAGGAATATTGCCCCTTTCAACTCCACTGAATAGAACTCGATAAATATTTGAAAAGAATAGAAATGGATATGGGGAACATAAGAACATAAGAAATAGGAGCAGGAGTAGGCCATTTGGCCACTCGAGCCTGCTCCGCCATTCAATAAGATCATGGCTGATCTTCTACCTCATCTCCACTTTCCTGCACTATCCCCATACCCCTTGATTCCCTTAATATCCAAAAATCTATCGATCCCTGCCTTGAATATACTCAATGACTGAGCCTCCACAGCCCTCTGGGGTAGAGAATTACAAAGATTCACCACCCTCTGAGTGAAGAAATTTCTCCTCATCTCAGTCCTAAATGGCTGATCCCTTATTCTGAAACTGTGACCCTTGGTTCTAGACTCCCCAGCCGGGGAAAACATCCTCCCTGCATCTACCCTGTCAAGCCCTGTAAGAATTTTGTATGTTTCAATGAGATCACCTCTCATTCTTCTAAACTCTAGAGAATATAGGTCTAGTCTACTCAATCTCTCCTCATAGGACAATCCCCCCGTCCCAGGAATCAGGCTGGTGAACCTTCGTTGCACTCCCTCTATGGCAAGTATATCCTTCCTTAGGTAAGGAGACCAAACCTGTACATAATACTCCAGGTGTGGTCTCACCAGAGCCCTATATAATTGCAGTAAGACATCTTGGGCAAAAAATTGAGTAGCGCCCCAATTGAGGCGCTAACTTCGCTGGGGCGCTACTTTTAGCGCCCCGGAAAAATTAGCACCCCCGCGCCGGAAATTGAGTGGTTGCGCCCCAAGAGGGAAACGGGGCGCTACTGGAAGCGCCCCGCCTCCCTCTTGGGGTGCTGCGAGTGAATATCGTGGCGCTACGTGCTGCAGCGCCACACGCTGCGGCACCTTGCGTCGCGGTATTGCAGCCCTTCCTCCCCTTCTTAAAGGGGAGGGGCCTTGTGCAGAGTGACCTGGGGCCCAGCTGGGCCCCCGGGGATCGGGAGTGCAGGCAAAGAGCCCGGCACCCAAGAGAAGTGCTGGGCTCTTGGACCGCAGCCGGCACTCCGCGGGGTGGGGGGGGTGCTGTTCAGGAGGCCGGGGACGGGAGCGCAGGCAGGTGCTGGCAGGCAGCCAGCAACAAAAATGGCCGCCCCGCACCTTGCCTTTAAATTGTGCCTCCCCGGCCGCAGTTACGCCCCCCTGACCCTGTCGGACATAGCATCCGGCGGTAAATCAGGGGGGGCTCCCAAAAATCGTGGCCGGGGCGTGAGCGGGGCGCTGCGCACACCAATAACATCATTGCCTCTTAAGGCGCTAACGGGTGGCGCTACCAACTGAATTTTTCCCCCCTTTACTCTTATACTCAAATCCTCTAGTAATGAAGGCCAACATACCATTTGCTTTACTAAGTGCTTGCTGTCCCTGCATGTTAAATTTCAGTGTTTCGTGTACCCAGGTCCCTTTGAACGCCAACATTTCCCAATCTCTCACCATTTAAAAAATACTCTCCTTTTCTATTTTTCCTTCCAAAGTGGATAATTTCACTTTTCTCCACATTATATTCCATTTGCCATGTTCTTGCCCACTCACTTTCTATTCTGCCCTTGCAGCGCGTTCCTATGCAGAGCTAGACAGGTAGCTAACAACTTGATATCTTCCCATAAAAATCACAAGGCTTGACTTTTCTTGTAAACTTTACTGAAAGATTCTTATTGTGAAACTGGAATACAATACAGAAATGGAAGCACACATTAGTACACAAGCACATAACTGATATGCATACACAAATTTAGGTAAGCCTGAGCAACACAGTACATTTGGCATGTAACTTACCAAAACACGTGGAAACACAGCTTACTGTGAATATACATTTAGCAAACTGAAAGGCATTCTCTTACATTCACTTTAAATTAGCCCTGTACATAGTGCATCAAAATACAGCTACAAGTTAACCAACTAGACAGAGAGCGAGCACTTCACGGCTAGCTGTGTAAGTTTGCTTACAGAGAAAAGTTACAAACTAAACATTTTCTGCAAAATATAGTGTACACTAATCATCTATAACATTCTCAAGTACTTACAGACAAATAGTGTCCAAGGCCAGAGCATAGCAAGAAAATAACTTCCCAGACCATGTGTGGCTGCAGGTCTGTGATATACAGTAGTTTACTTTACTGCGCTTTACCGCACTTGCTAGGTACCAAATATCCACTAGGTGGCGGCACACAATGGAAATCGACCCAAATTACTCAAACCCCTAAATTAACTGGAAAACTAACATAAATTCCTAAAGAAAGGCAGCACACTCCCCGCTTGGTACAATTCCGTTGTACCACTACAGATACAAAATAAAACCTAAAGAAAACGTCCTTTGGCTGCAAACATACTCAGAATCCTTTCTCTAGGTTTCTTCAGAAAGGAGGACTACGATCTCTGAGACTGGCCTCAGAAACACTTTGACAGTCCCCTCCTTGACAATCTTCACCTCCACCTTGCGGACCCTCTTGTCCCTGCTCGGCAGAGTTTTGACAACTAGTCCCACTGGCCATTCATTTCTGTGTGCTTGGCTGTCTTTCAGCAAGACAACATCTCCCATTTTGACATTTGGCTTGTCTTCTGTCCATTTCCTACGGCTCTGTAGGGTGGACAAATACTCTCCTCTCCATCTCTTCCAAAAAGTGTCTGCAAGACACTGGACTTGCTTCCACTGCTTCCCGTGCAGCTCAGCCATGTCGAAGTTTCCACCCACGAGGACCCATCCCAGGTCAAGCCACTGCGCATAAGGAGCATTGTGGGGCCCGTTGATTTGCTCACGCACCTTGTGCACCCTTAAAATGTCTCTTCCCAAGAGCAGGAGGATTGGAGCATCCGGGTCCACAGCTGGAATCTTGTTGGCAACTGGCTGTAGGTGGGGCTGATGGTGTGCGACCTCTGGGGAGGGAATTTCCATCCTATCATCTGGCATCATGTCACACTCAATTAAGGTGGGGAGGGGAAGCTGTAGTTTCCCATCCATGGACTCGATCATGAAGTTGCCAACTCTCCTACCCGTAGTCTCTGTTGTCCCTGAACAGGTTTTTAGCATGTACGGAGCTGCGCTGGCCTTGACTTCAAAGAGATTGAAGAATTCTGTCTTCGCTAGAGACTTGTTACTTTGCTCATCAAGCACTGCGTACATCTTGATTGCCTTCTCCTTTCTCCCTGCAGGATATGCTTTAACCAAGCAGATTTTGGAGCATGAGCGTGGGCTGCTTGCATTTCCACAAACCTCTGTACACTTGGAGGTGACTGAAGAAGATGCGCTTTCGCTTTGCTCCCCGCTATCCTCTTTGTCAACCGCAGCACTCTCGGTGGTCAAAGGAGGATGTAACGTCCGTGTGTAATTGAGACACGGACTGCAGAAGTTGGTTATAACAGGTGTTTACTGAATGGAGACAAAACTGGAACTACTACACAAAGTTACTACACAGGCTTATATACAGGGGTGGTCACTACTGGTACTGCAGTATACAGGGGCTGCAGAATATAATTCCTTCTTCAAGGTACATACACTACAATTCCTCCCCTTTTAGCTAAACAGTACATAACATTCGATTAATAATTAAATAACATATTTACAATTACAGTTGCTATATACATTAGCTGAAGTTAATCAATTATAAATTCAGTCTTTGAGGAGGCTTCCTGATTCTGTCCGGATAACGCCTCTTTGGGGTATCAGGTTCTTCTGGCAAAGTTGATTCGGGATCAACGTCGTTGTTTGGTTCGTCTGCTTCCAATATCACCGATTCTGAGGTAGATGCAATTGGTACTTTGGTTTCATCACCAGGTGTATAGGATCGTGGTGTAGATTTGACGTTTTCCAGTGACTCTAGAATCTGGTCAGCATGGTGTCTTACAATGCTCTCTCCAACGTCCACGGTATACATTAGAGGTCCTTGCCGTGTGCAGATCGTTCCTGGCTGCCATTTCTCTGTGCGGTAGTCCCGGGCCAAAACTGGTTGACCTATCTTGAAACTCCTGGTTGGCCTTTCATTCATATTCTGAAACTGCCTGTTCTCCACATCTCTTCTGATGTTTGGCTTAACCAAATCCAAGTGGCATCTTAGTCTTCGATTGAAGAACATCATGGCTGGAGTTTGGTTGGTAACCGCATGTGTCGCATTCCGGTAGGCAAACAAGAAGTTATCCACCTTGTGTTGTAGGGGTATGTCTTCATTACACATTGCCTTGATAGCCTTCTTGAATGTTTGAACGAACCTCTCAGCCAATCCATTGGTGGCTGGATGATATGGGGCGGATGTGTAATGCTTAACACCATTGTCCTTTAAGAACCTCCGGAACTCTTCAGACACAAACTGTGGTCCATTGTCAGAGCAAATCTGTTCAGGCAGCCCATTTCTGGCGAATATGGTTCGTAAGACTGTGATAGTTTTTTCTGTGGTGGTTGAGGACATTTTTATTACCTCTGGCCACTTTGAATGTGCATCCACCGCAATTAAAAACATCGAGTCCATAAATGGACCAGCAAAATCAATGTGTACCCTTTGCCATGGAGATGAGGGCCACTCCCATGGATGTAGAGGGGCTTGTGGTGGGGCGTTTTGGACCTTCTGGCATCCTGTACAGCTCTTGGTCATCTCTTCGATTTCTCTATCGATTCCCGGCCACCACACAAACGCTCTGGCTAAGTTCTTCATTTTTACCCCTCCCAGATGACCCTCATGAAGCTCATTGAGCACTCTATCCTTCAATTTGGGTGGAATTACTACTCTGGATCCACACATCAAGGTTCCTCGGCACACTGACAGCTGTTCTCTTCTCGGCGAGAATGCTGGCAACACTGGTTCGCCATGTGCTGGCCATCCCTTCACCGTTAAATCATAGACCCTGGAGAGTGTCGGGTCATTTCGTGTTTCCTTTTCTATGTTTGCATTCGTCACAGGTAGACATTCGACTATGGTCGAGTGGAATATCTCCACAGGATCCACTGCAGGTGCTTCTTCCACCGTTGGCAACGGTAGGCGCGACAATCCATCAGCATTCCCATGCTGTTTAGTTCCTTTGTACTCTATGTCATATTGGTGTGCCCCTAGGAAAAGGGACCACCTCTGTAGCCGTTGTGCTGTCATTATCGGGACGCCCTTCTTAGGGTTGAAAATGGAGACAAGAGGTTGATGATCAGTTAGTAGAGTAAATTTCTGTCCGTGCAGGTAGTGATTGAACTTCTTCACCCCCCACACCAGGCTGAGGGCCTCTCTGTCAATCTGGGCGTAGTTACGCTCGGCTGCAGTTAACGAGCGTGACGCAAAAGCTATCGGCCTCTCTGAACCATCAAGGGATTTATGTGACAGTACCGCTCCAACGCCGTAGGGAGAGTCATCACACGCCAGTCTTATCGGTAGTGATGGGTTGTAGTGAGCCAATACTTCTCTTGAAGTGATCAGGCCTTTACACTTCTGAAAGGCCCGCTTACATTCATCGCTCCATTTCCATGCTACTCCAGTTTGTAGCAGGGCGTTCAGTGGGTGCAGAATTGTGGACAAATTCGGCAAAAACTTATGGTAGTAATTCACCAATCCGAGGAATGACCTCAGTTGCGACACATTTTCAGGCGCTGGAGCCTTAACTACCGCTTCAATTTTGTCAGGGGACTTATGTAACCCCTCTTCATCAATCATGTGGCCACAATACGATATTTGTTTCTTAAAAAACTCACACTTGGGGCGATTGGCTCGTAGCCCATGTTCTCTTAGTCTAGTGAGCACCTGCTCTAGGTTGGCAAAGTGTTCACTGTCATTTTCACCTGTCACTAGGATGTCGTCCAAGTAACACTGAGTCCCCGGAATCCCTTGCAGGACTTGTTCCATCGCTCTTTGCCATATAGCCGGAGCTGATGCAACTCTGAATACCAGTCGATTATACTGGTAAAGACCTTTGTGAGTGTTTATCGTGAGATATTTCCTAGCGGATTCTTCAACCTCCATCTGCAAATATGCTTGCGCTAGGTCAATTTTTGTAAAACGTTTCCCTCCAGATAGTGAGGCGAAAATATCTTCTATCCTCGGAAGAGGATACTGTACTGTGTGAAGGACTGGGTTCACAGTCACCTTGAAGTCCCCACAGATGCGAGCCTTCCTTGGCTCCTCAGACTTATTGTTTAACGTTTTCTTCATGACAGGAATGATGGGTGTCGCCCACTCGCTCCAGTCTACCTTAGTTAACACACCTGCATTCTCCAGATTCTCCAGCTCTGCCTCGACGGCTGGGCGAATTGCATACGGTACCGGTCTTGCTTTGAAAAACTTGGTAATTGCATTCTCTTCTATTTTTATCGAGGCGGTTACGCCTTTAAGAGTTCCCAGTTCTTGTTGAAATACCTCTTTAGCGTTAGCCAAGATTTTTGACAATCGTCCAGGTGTGACGTCGTCATCCTTTTTACCAGCCACAGTCAGTGCCTGAATGGAGTGCCAGTCTAAACTTATCTTTCTGATCCATTCACGTCCCAATAACGGTGGTCCACCATCTTGCAGTATGTACAGATACAATTTCTGTATTTCCTTGCCGTTGTATTCGACAGGCACCCTTATTTTCCCTCTGGGGTATACTTTCTGCCCCGTATATGTCTTCAAGACAATGGATGTGTCTTTCAAGGGTATGTGTGAGAATAGCCGCTCGTAGTCTCGTCGATTCATGACGGTCAGGGCTGATCCTGTATCCAATTCCATTTTGACTTGGGACCCTGCTATCGTGAGGGTGACCCAAATGGTTCGGTGATCCTCTTTTGCGATTACGTTGTGTAGTTTGAGACAGCTTAGTCTCTTGTTCCCGGATTCACTATCGCTCTTCTGGTCTTCGGAACTACTGTCCGTCATCTTTTGTACTTTCCTGTACTTTTCCTTAGTAGTCTTTTTGTTGTCATTAGTCTTCTTCCCGAACCTGCAAACTCGTGCAATGTGTCCCATCTTTCTGCATTGCCTGCATGTTTTGTCCTTAGACCAGCAGTCCTTCTGGTCATGGGTTGTTCTGCCGCAGCGATAACATTTTTCAAATCCCCGTGTCATTTCATGGGTGCCGTATTCCTGTGGCTTTTGCTGTATTTCCGCAGCTCCCCTTGCTGCTGCTTCATACGATACTGCCACGCTGAAAGCCTTATCTAGCGTCAGCTCTTTCTCTGAGAGTAACCTCTTCTGGGTTCCTTCACTCAGGAGTCCACAGACAAATTTGTCCCGTAGGGTATCTGCCAGTCCTGCTCCGAACTGGCAGTGCTTTGATAGCTTGCGTAGTTCCGTAAGGTAATCAGCATTGCTCTCATCTTTATGCTGATTTCTCTTGTGGAATTTAAATCTTTCTGCTATCAGCAGCGGTGTAGGATTTAGGTGTTCCTGTAGGATATCAACAATTTCGTTAAAACTCTTCTCCATCGGTTTGACTGGAGTGATCAGGTTCCGCAATAGGCCGTACGTTCTTGCGCCCATTAAGTTTAGTAGTACCGATGCCTTTTTCTCATCGACTACTTCATTTGCCTTGCAATATACTTCGACTCTTTCCACATACGTGGTCCAGTCTTCGATTGCATTATCGAAGGCAGTGATATTGCCAGTCTTCGGCATCTTGGAGATCTAAGATGGCGCCTCCCGTGCTTTGCCTTCTTCCCTGATTGAACAAAATGGCGCCTCCCGCGCTTTGCCTTCTTCCCCGCTGGATTAAGATGGCGCCTCCCGCGCTTTCTGTCTTTTCCGCTGCTGCCAGCGCTGTTGCTGGTGTTTTTATGCCTTGATGGCGACACCCTATGGTCTTCGCGCGCTTCCCCCCGCGCTGCTGCCAACGCCGCTCTCCGCGGTCCCCGTGGCAAACTGCAGCTCCTCGCGGCTTTCTGCGCTTCTAATTTCTTTTTCTTTTATTTTAATTACTGTTCCTGTCGTCAGAGCAGACCCTATGGGACACTTCCCTCCCTCTTCTCAGGTCTGTACGCTGCCCGGCTTCGTAGCACCGGCCGCGCCCTGTGTGCTCCACCCTCTCTCTCTCTCTCCTCTTCCCGACAACGCTGCTTGGCCCCGTTGAAAAGCCACCCAATCGAGCTCTAGCCCGCCGCAGCCCAGGAAGGATCAGTGTACTACCTGCCACCAGCCCGATTAGCTGGAACACCATAGACTGGATAACCAAGTCCAGCTCTCGACAGCCTCTCCTGCAAATCTTCGAATTCGATGAATCAGAGGGCAGTTGCCCACGGTTGACGCCCATTTCTTCTGTTTGTTTGGGTTTTTTTTGGATTTCTTCCTTCTGGCTTCGACCTCTAATAAATTCGCTTCAGGGATGGATCCCCGTGAGGTGGTGCAGAACTGTAGGTAAGTTCGGATCTGTTCATCGCCAATGTAATGTCCGTGTGTAATTGAGACACGGACTGCAGAAGTTGGTTATAACGGGTGTTTACTGAATGGAGACAAAACTGGAACTACTATACAAAGTTACTACACAGGCTTATATACAGGGGTGGTCACTACTGGTACTGCAGTATACAGGGGCTGCAGAATATAGTTCCTTCTTCAAGGTACATACACTACAGAGGAGGACCTGGATGCAGGGCTGCGATGTGTTTTTCACTGTTGCACTCGAAGCACTTGATTGTCGCCTTGCAGTCTTTTGCCATGTGCATAGTCGACCCACAACACCTGAAGCAGATGCGATTCTCTTTCAGGTATGATTTGCGCTCATCAATAGGCTTGCCTCTAAAGCTTCGACACTTTTTGAGTGGGTGGGGCTTCTTGTGTATTGGACACTGACGATCTGGGTCATCCACTTTATTCCCAGCAGAACTGGATTGGTTGACTGAGGATTCGGCTGGAACATCTGTTTTGTGCACGCTCACAGAAGCTTTGTTGCTGTACTTTGTGGGTTTCTCTGTTCTCGAAGGAGCGTAACTGCTGGAGGTGGAGAAAGTGAAACTTGGATCATTCCCCACCTTTGCCTGTTGTTGGACGAACCTGGAGAAGAGAGAGAAGGGGGGGAAATGCCACTCCGTAGTCCTCCTTGTACTTGGATCCCTTAGCTATCCATTTCTCTTGAAGGTTGTAGGGGAGCTTTTCCACTATTGGGTTTACCCCACGAGCTGTATCCAAATACGAGAGGCCTGTCAGGTAAACTTCTCCCTTAGCACACTCCAGTTCGAGGAGAATGTCACCCAGTTCTCGAAGTTCGACATTATCTTTGTTGGTTAGCTTCGGAAAATCCTCAATCTTCTTAAGCAGTGCGTGTTCAATGACTTCTGGTGTCCCATAACAGTCTTCGAGACGTTGCCAAACCAGGTTGAGGCCTGCTGTGGGATTGCGGACGTGCGCTGAGCGAATTCTCCTCGCCTGTTCTGACAACTCAGCTCCGAGCCACTTTGTCATCAAATCTAGTTCTTCTCTGGCTGACAGATTCAAGTCCTTGGTGGTACTCAGGAAGGATGCTTTCCATGACCAATAATTTTCAGGACGGTCATCAAATTCTAGAAGACCTGAACTTAACAATTCTCGGCGGATGAGGTACCTAGAGAGGTCTTGTGCACCTTGTGGCTCGGGTAAGGACTGCATGGCTGGATTGGCCGAGTGCTGTGGAGGTCTCTGCAGGTAAGTCTTACTTGCTTCTTCTCTTTTAAGCTCAGTGTCTCCGAAAACAGGCTGTTTGTTACTGTGGTGAGTAGCTGGTTCTGCGTCGAGATACCTGGATGTTTCCTTGAAGAACAATTTGGAGTGTTGTTGGACATACTCACTTGTACGTTGCACTGGACTGAGGGGCTGTTCTAGAACATATGCTTCATGGCTGTGCTCCCCGCCTTCGTTCTCCTCATCTTCTTCATAAGCTGCAGCTTCAGCTTCAGCGGCAGCGGCAGCTCTCTGGCTTTGGAGAATGTGGAGACTGGCGTCGAGGTTAGCTCTCTGCTTCATCACACTAACGTCGAGGTCAGCTCTCTGCTTCATCACACTAGCTTCTTTTTCAGCGAAGGACAATTGAGCCTCGGCAGCTTTTGCCTTGGCATGTGCTTTGGCGGCTGCAGAAGCTGTTGATGATGACGGTCTGCTGGACCGCCGAGATGATCTAGAGGATGCTTTAGAGGACTGTGACTTGGCATCATTTGCTCGAAGAGGCTCATGCTTCTCGGTTGGCTGGTCAACGTCCTCTATGGTATATTGTCTTCCTGAGCGTAGACTCATGGTAGCTGAGTGGTATCTTCTTGTGCTTGAGCCCGCTGTGCTGTTGTCTTTTCACTATTCTGCCCTTGCAACGTGTTCCTATGCAGAGCTAGACAGGTAGCTAACAACTTGATATCTTCCCATAAAAATCACAAGGCTTGACTTTTCTTGTAAACTTTACTGAAAGATTCTTATTGTGAAACTGGAATACAATACAGAAATGGAAGCACACATTAGTACACAAGCACATAACTGATATGCATACACAAATTTAGGTAAGCCTGAGCAACACAGTACATTTGGCATGTAACTTACCAAAACACGTGAAAACACAGCTTACTGTGAATATACATTTAGCAAACTGAAAGGCATTCTCTTACATTCATTTTAAATTAGCCCTGTACATAGTGCATCAAAATACAGCTACAAGTTAACCAGCTAGACAGAGAGCGAGCACTTCACGGCTAGCTGTGTAAGTTTGCTTACAGAGAAAAGTTACAAACTAAACATTTTCTGCAAAATATAGTGTACACTAATCATCTATAACATTCTCAAGTACTTACAGACAAATAGTGTCCAAGGCCGGAGCATAGCAAGAAAATAACTTCCCAGACCATGTGTGGCTGCAGGTCTGTGATATACAGTAGTTTACTTTACTGTGCTTTACTGCACTTGCTAGGTACCAAATATCCACTAGGTGGCGGCACACAATGGAAATCGACCCAAATTACTCAAACCCCTGAATTAACTGGAAAACTAACATAAATTCCTAAAGGAAGGCAGCACACTTAGCTTGTCTATATCCCCTTGAAGCCTCCTTGCATCCTCCTCACAACTTACATTCCCACCCAACTTTGTATCATCAGCAAACTTGGATATATTACATGTGGTCCCCTCATCCAATCATTGATTGGCCCAGAAATTCGGGTCCCCACGTGTGAGTACGCGCTGGGTACTCACGCCTAGGCCCAACAAAAGTGCCGGTTTCGTGCATGCACTGCGCATGCGCAGGAAACCGGAACTTCCGTTTCCTTGAAAGAAGGGGTTGACAGGTGGAACGCGTACACCGGAGAGGCAGCGCATGCGCATCGAACTTACGTTTTTTTTGCAGGTTTCTCCGGGAGGGTAAGTCTCCAGCAGTTACACTTTTAAAAAGCAGGCACAAGGCCTGCTTTTAACAAGGTAAGTGGTGAATCAATTAAAATTAAAACATTTTTCCCACAGGTTTATTATTTTTTAATACTTTAAAGAAAGGTAAGTTTATTTTAGCCCTGTTAGAAAATGTAACTAATTTTTTCAAAATTTTAAATTATTGTTTAAAATAGTTATTTCATGTAATTTATAGTTATTTTAAAAATGTGATGATTTAAAAAAAAATTATTTGATGTTTTAGTTATGTTTTGGGGCTTATAGTATATTTATAGGTTTGACAGCTCTTCCTATCAAAGTTATGAATGAAGCATTCCCTGCTACCATTGGCTCTCCATGGTCCACGTGATCCCAGGGGACACTTCGAACTAACTGCGCCCCTGGCTTACGCAAGCACTGCGCGCCGGCAGTTGGAGGAGGCCCAGGATCGGAATCCCACGCGGGCCCACAGCACAACGGCCGGCGCGCAAGGTAAGTGCAGGTCAGAGGCTTGCACCCGCGGGAAGCCTCCGACCCGAATTTCTGGGCCATTGAATATGAATAGCTGAGGCCCAAGCACTGATCCTTGCGGCACCCCACTAGTTACAGCCTGCTAACCCGAAAATGACCCATTTATTCCTACTCTCTGTTTCTGTCCGTTAACCAATCCTCAATCTATGCTAGTATATTACCCCCAATCCCATAAACCCTAATTTTGTTTAATAACCTCTTGTGTGGCACCTTATCGAATGCCTTCTGAAAATCCAAATACACCACATCAAATCCACTGGTTCCCCTTTATCTATTCTGCTAGTTACAACCTCAAAAAACTCCAACAGATTTGTCAAACACGATTTCCCTTTCATAAATCCGTGTTGACTCTGCCCAATCCTATTATTATTTTCTAAGTGACCTGTTACCACGTCCTTAATAATTGATTCGAGCATTTTCCCTACTATTGATGTCAGGCTAACTGGTCTGTAGTTCCCTGTTTTCTCTCTCCCTCCTTTGTTAAATAGTGGGGTTACATTTGCTACCTTCCAATCTGCGGGAACTGTTCTAGAATTTATAGAATTTTGGAAGATGATGACCAATGCATCCACTATCTCTATACAATACAATAATACAATACAATACAAATCGCTTTATTGGCATGATAAGGTACATCTTATGTTGCCAAAGCATCAAAATACATTTATGGTTGAACACATAAACGCGGCTCCACCCATACAGTGTATAAACAGGTATATCCCTGAGTTTATAAATATATTTTCGCCTTGTTTATATATACTCTTGTCTTAGTTTACTGGTTGTCCCTCTGTTCATGGCAAGCTGTAACATAGTGTGCCGCCAGTGTTACACAGCTTCTCTCCTCCCCCAGTAGGAATGGGAGTTTTTGGTTGTCAGTCAGATTTCTGAATTCAGGGCATATTTGTGAGAATTTTTGGTAGAAATTCTCTCTGATGTCCTGATATTTTCCACAGGCTGTGAGGAAGTGCATCTCTGTCTCAACTACTCCCTGATTGCAGTGAGAGCATATCCTGTCTTCTCTTGGCAGCCTGGTCTGCCTGTGTCTGCCTTTTTCGATCGCTAGGCTATGTTCGCTAAGTCTGTACCTTGTCAAGGTTCTTCTCAGTTTGTTATCCTTTACCATGGTCAGGTAATCAGCTATGTTGTATTGTCTGTTTAGGGCCAAGTAGCAATTGAGTTTGCTTTGGGTTTTTGTTGTTTCTGCCCAATATGACAGATATTTTTCCTTTTGCTTAGCGACGATTGTGTTGGGTCGAATTCTTTGTGTTACCCTGTCACTGTCCTGGGGCTGGTTATTGTTAGTATTGTTATTAGTTACTTTATTGAGTCCCAGGACTAGTTGACTGAGGGTATTCTTCTTTATGGTCAGCTCTTGGCATTTCAGGGCGTCGTAGTGATAGCATTGGGGGTTGCTCATTTGTAGGTGATTCCAAAATTTGGTGGCTCTTTTTTGGATAGTGATTATTAATGGGTATTGGCCTAGTTCCGCCCTGCATGCGTTGTTTACTGTTTTCCTTTGAGTCCGGAGGATACTTTTACAGAATTCCGCATGTAGGATCTCAATTGGGTGTTTGTCCCATTTTGCAAAATCTTGTTGTGTTAGTGGTCCCCAGACCTCACTGCCATAGAGTGCAATTGGTTCAATTACTGATTTGAAAATTTTGAGCCAAATGCTAATTGGGATTTCTATTTGGATTGATTTTTTGATGGCATAGAAAGCCCTTCTTGCTTTCTCTTTCAGTTCATTCACAGCCAGTTTGAAGTTTCCCGTAGAACTGATTTTTAAGCCCAAGTATGTGTAGTGAGTGGTTTGTTCAATTTTGGTTGTTCCTACTGTGAAATTTATTGTGGGTCCATGTTGTTTGGATCTTTGCTGGAACACAAGGACTTTGGTTTTTTGGGGATTTATTGTCAGGGCCCAAGTCTGGCAGTACGACTCCAGCAGGTCCAGGTTCTGCTGTAGACCCTCCTTAGTTGGTGACAGCAGAACCAGGTCATCGGCATAGAGGAGGAATTTAACCTTGGATTCATATAGGGTGAGGCCGGGTGCTGTAGATTGTTCAAGTAGTTTTGCCAATCCATTAATGTAAATATTAAAGAGTGTCGGTGAGATTGGCGAGCCCTGCGTCACCCCCCGCCCCTGTGGGAAGTATTTTGTTTGTTTGTCTCCAATTTTAACTGCACATTTATTGTTTGTATACATTGATTTAATTACATCATATGTTTTACCTCCTACCCCGCTTTCGATAAGTTTCAGGAATAAACCGTCATGCCAGATGGAGTCGAAAGCCTTCTGGAAATCTACAAAGCATGCGTAGATTTTGCTTTTGTTATGGTGAACGTGTTTGTCAATTAGGGTCTGTAGGGTGAAGATATGATCGGATGTTCTATAGTTTGGCAGGAATCCAATTTGGCTTTTACTCAAGACATTGTGCTCTTCAAGGAAGTTTATAAGTCTTTTGTTTATGATGCTACAGAATACCTTCCCCAGGTTACTGTTTACACAGATGCCTCGATAGTTGTTTGGGTCAATTTTGTCCCCACTTTTGTATATGGGTGTTATGAGTCCTTTGTTCCAGATGTCAGGGAAATAACCGACACTCAGAACCAAGTTGAAGAGTTTTAGGATAGCCAGTTTCAGTTTGTCGTCTGCGTGTTTAATCATCTCGTTTAGTATGCCGTCTGTCCCGCAAGTTTTTCCTGGTCGCAGGTCCTTGAGTTTTTCAAGAAGTTCTTTTTCTGTTATTATGGCGTCTAGCGGGTTTTGGTTATCTTTTATGGCCATTTCAAGCTTTTCAAGTTTTTTGCGTATTTGGTGTTGCTCTGGTCCTAGTGTGTTTTTCTGGTATAATTTTTCAAAGTGGTTTACCCATGTGTCCCCATTTTGAATGGACAAATCGTCGTGTTGTTTTTTGTGTAGTGTTTTCAAGTTTCCCCAGCCATTGCTTTTAAAACCCTAGGATGTAGGCCATCAGGTCCAGGGGATTTATCGGCTTTCAGTCCCATTAATTTCTCCAGTACTATTTTTTTACTAATACTAATTTCTTTCAGTTCCTCATTCTTGCTAGGCCCTTGGTTCTAGAAAACTATCTTGAATGTATTTCATGAGCTTTTCCTCTGCAGTATTACTGCAAATTTGGTCTGCCCAGTCTATATGAAAGTTAAAGTTCCCCATGACTACTCCGACTAGTGTTTTCTGCCCCTTGTTGTTTCTTAGCTCGACTCAAACTGATTCTACATTTTGTTTTTCTGAGCCAAGATCCTTTCTCTCGATTGTCTTTATTCCCTCCTTTATTATCAGGGCTACCCCTCCTCCTTTTCAATTCTGCCTGTCTCTTCTAAAAGTCAAATATCCTGGAATATTTAGTTCCCAGCCTTGGTCACTGTAACCACGTCACTGAAATGGCTATTAAATGAAACCCATTTATTTCTATCTGCGCTATTAATTCATCTATTTTGTTGTGAATGCTTCGTGCATTCAGATACAGTACCTTTAGCTTAAATTTTATCTACTTTTCCCTGATGTCACTCTAGTTACTAATGCTCTATTACCTTTATTAATCTTTCTGTCCCTTCCTGTCCCACTCTGCTTATTTTTACCCAGATCACTACTCTGCTCTACAGCCTTGATATTTCTCTTACTTTTCGTGCTGCCTCTCTCTTTATAGCAGCTCCGCTCCTCTCGCCACAGGGTAGGGAGAGGGGATTTGAGTAAACAGATCCAGATTGGACTGGCGCAGGTGCGATGGGCTGAATGGCTTCCTTCCTTGCTGTCATTTTTGTGGTTCTATTTTTGTCACTTTGTCTCGAAGAACCCAAAGGAAAGTTGGAAGCTTCTGATTGTATGGAAACATCCAAAATGGAAGGACTGGATCAGGCTGACCGGATCAATGGGAAGTATCCAACCAGCACAGAGTGGTGGTCTGGCCTGGATGGAGAGAATTCTGGAATTTTACCACAGACATCCAACCAGAGGGAGACAGAGGAAAGGATGATCGGACTCATGGAGAACAGGATAGAGGAAGATGGGAATCTGTTGGAAGGTAAGGGATGGATTGTATTGTCTGTGATTGTTATTGTACCTCTCTCTGCTCCAGTGTGGAGCTCAGTGAGGGGCCTCTCTCTGTCCCAGTGTGAAGCTCAGTGAGGGGCCTCTCTCTGCCCCAGTGTGGTGCTCAGTGAGGGGCCTCTCTCGGCCCCAGTGTGAAGCTCAGTGAGGGGCCTCTCTCTGCCTGAATGTGGAGCTCAGCGGGGGCCTCTCTCTGCCCCAGTGTGGAGCTCCGTCAGGGGCCTCTCTGTCCCAGTGTGAAGCTCAGCGAGGGACCTTTGTCTGTTATTCTGGGGTCTCTTCAGGCCCTGGATTTTCTGGCCATCCCGGCTCAAGCACACGGTTAAGCTAGCAGCCTGGTCCTGATGATGTGATTGGAGCGGAATCTTCCTATTTAGAGAAGGGCCCGGCCAATTCCCGGTGAGTGTCCGTCTCACCAGCTCAGCAGAGCAGGTTCAAACGGTAGCGGCTCGAAAGTCAGCAAGATGGGCAGATTCAAATCGCCCCTTGAAGTTCATCCACGGGTAATTTACTGACTGATTTCTGATTGTATTGTAAAGGCCAGTTTTACTATCTTTTCTTGTCTCCCAACTAGAGGCTGGTGTTCAGAGCCTGAAGCCAGGGCCAGTCCTACAACTGCTGCCTCCAATTCATGGCACCAAAGGTCCAGGAAAGCAGAGAAGTATGGCGAGCATCAAGCACAAAGCCCATAGAACCAAGACTTCAGCAACAGGCATCGTTCGAGGCGCCGTGCCTGAGGAACTGAGGGGTAGGCCTGGACTGCGATACACAGGGGTTGGGGGATGAAACACTGGAACAGGAATAGGCCATTCAGCCCCTCGGGCCCGTTCCACCATTTATTTCCACCATTCAATGAGATCATGGCTGATCTGTATCTTAACTCCATCTACCCACCTTGGTTCTATATCCCTTAATACCCTTGCCTAACTAAAATCTATCCATCTCAGATTTGAAATTTTGAATTAACCCTAATTAAACCGAAGCCTAACCCTCCCCCGGCCCCAACCCTCCCCCGGCCCCAACCCTCCCCCGGCCCCAACCCCAACCCTCCTCCAGCCCCAACCCTCCCCCCCGGCCCCAACCCTCCCCCCCGTCCCAACCCTCCCCCCCGGCCCCAACCCTCCCCCCGGCCCCAACCCTCCCCCGGCCCCAACCCCAACCCTCCTCCAGCCCCAACCCTCCCCCCCGGCCCAACCCTCCCCCCCGGCCCCAACCCTACTCCTGCCCCAACCCTACTCCTCCCTCAACCCAACTCCCAGCCCCATCCCAACCCCCTGCTGTACCTGCCCTGGGAGTGTTTGATGGGACAGTGTAGAGGGAGCTTTACTCTGTATCTAACCCGTGCTGTACCTGCCCTGGGAGTGTTTGATGTGACAGTGTAGAGGAAGCTTTACTCTGTATCTAGCCCAGAAAACCAGCATTTCCAAAAATGTTGGTGGGCAGATATTATCCCTAAGGCTAGAGGGTATGATTAGAGCACTCCCACTCAAGGCAGGAAAGTGAATTATTCCAGAAATGATGGTCACGTTAATCGAACCTCAGTTGTAGGTCCATATTATGGGTGAAATTAGTGAACGCATTAGTCCTGGGCCAATCAGGGACTGTCGGATTTGAGACGCACAGGTCTTGCTTAACTGAACTGAATATTTCTGAAAATTGGATCGAGGCACAAGAGGGTTGATGTAGAAGTTTGCTGACATCAAATTAGGAACCATAGCAAACAGAGAGAATGTTACCGTCCGGCTAACTGAGGGTGCCACCATGGTGCCAAGGTAAAGGAACAGGGTAAATGAGTTTAGTGTGTAGAATTATAGTATCTGGCTGGCAGACAGAAAGCAAAGAGTTGGAATAAACGGGTCTTTTTCCGAGTGGCAGGCAGTGACTAGTGGGATACCGCAGGGATCGGTCCTTGGACCCCAGCTATTCACAATATATATTAATGATCTAGATAAGGGAACTAGATGTAATATCTCCAAATTTGCAGACGACACAAAGCTGGGTGGGCGTGTGTGCTGTGAGGAGGATGCCGACAAACTCCAGGATGATTTGGACAGGTTGGGTGATTGGGCAAAAGCATGGCAGATGCAATATAACGTGATAAATGTGAGGTTATCCACTTTGGTGGCAGAAACAGGAAGGCAGATTATTATCTGAATGGCAATAGATTGGGAGAAGGGGAAGTGCAACGAGACCTGGGTGTCCTTGTGCAGCAGTCGCTGAAGGTAAGCATGCAGGTGCAGCAGGCGGTTAAGAAGGCAAATGGTATGTTGGCCTTCGTAGCGAGAGGGTTTGAGTACAGGAACAAGGATGTCTTGCTGCAGTTATACAGGGCCTTGGTGAGACCACATCTTGAGTATTGTGTGCAGGTTTGGTCGCCTTATCTGAGGAAGGATGTTCTTGCCATGGAAGGAGTTCAGCGAAGATTCACCAGACTGATACCTGGGATGGCAGGAATGACATATGAGGAGAGATTGGGTCGATTGGGTTTGTACTCGCTGGAGTTTAGAAGAATGAGAGGGGATCTCATTGAAACTTATAAAATTCTGACAGGACTGGACAGACTAGATGCAGGAAGGATGTTCCCGATGGTCGGGGAGTCCAGAACCAGGGGTCACAGTCTAAGGATAAGGGGTAGGCCATTTAGGACAGAGATGAGGAGGAATTTCTTCACCCGGAGAGTGGTGAACCTGTGGAATTCTCTACCACAGAAGGCAGTAGAGGCCAATACATTAAATATATTCAAGAAGGAGTTGGATATATTTCTTAAGGCTAAAGGGATCAAGGGGTATGGGGAGAAAGCAGGGACAGGGTACTAAGTTTGGATGATCAGCCATGATCGCATTGAATGGCGGAGCAGGCTCGAGGTGCCGAATGGCCTGCTCCTGCTCCTATCTTCTATGTTTCTATGTGAGAACAGCAGGGTGCTGATTTGACTGAGATTTCTTTCTCTACCAGGGGGCATAGAGCAGGTGTACATTTGGGATTCTCTACTCTGTGGTCGGGAAACACTTGTTCCTGGCTCAGCACAGGTCCAGTCCCAAGCCCAGATCCATCCCAGCTTCAGGCTTTCAGCTGTCAATGGGGCTTGTCATTGTTGTTGTTTGTCTCCAAAGAGACCCCCCTCACAAAAGAAGGGAGGCACATAACTAAAAGGTGCCTCCATGACTAAGTGTAAAAGAGAAACAACCTTCTGAGACATGTTTGTTATTCAAAATGTCAACACTATCTTGACAATGTCAGTCTGCCCCTTAAGATTGATAAACAGCTCTGGAATCAGTAGTCCCTGGTTATTGTGGGGCAGTTTGCCCCTGAACTACACCTGGTGCTATTAGAGGAAATCTGGGTGCAAAGCCCTCTGACATTAATTTGCAGGAAATTGACATTGCCTATTCACATTCAGGCACAGAGGAAGTTTGGGGGCAGTGCTGTTCAGGATTTGCACCCATTTTTTCTCTGCGTAGCATTTGTCTCTCAGATTTAGGTACCTAACTTAAGAAAATTGCTCCTTTCAACTCCACTGAATGGAACTCGATAAATATTTGAAAAGAATAGAAATGGATACGGGGAACATAAGAACATAAGAAATAGGAGCAGGAGTAGGCCATTCGGCCCTTTGAGCCTGCTCCGCCATTCAATAAGATCATGGCTGATCTTCGACCTCAATTCCACTTTCCTGCAATATCCCCATATCCCTTGATTCCCTTAATATCCAAAAATCTATCGATCTCTGTCTTGAATATACTCAACGACTGAGACTCCACAGCCATCTGGGGTAGAGAATTACAAAGATTCACCACCCTCTGAGTGAAGAAATTTCTCCTCATCTCAGTACTAAATGGCCGACCCCTTATTCTGAGACTGTGACCTCTGGTTCTAGACTCCCCAGCCAGGAGAAACATCCTCCCTGCATCTACCCTGTCAAGCCCTGTAAGAATATTGTGTTTAAATGAGATCACCTCTCATTCTTCTAAACTCTAGAGTATATGGGCCTAGTCTACTCAATCTCTCCTCATAGGACTATCCCCCCATCCCAGGAATCAGTCTGGTGAACCTTTGTTGCACTCCCTCTATAGTAAGTATACCCTTCCTTAGGTAAGGAGACCAAAACTGTACATAATACTTCAGATGTGGTCTCACCAGGGCCCTATATAATTGCAGTAAGGTGTCTTTACTCTTATACTCAAACCCTCTTAGAATAAAGACCAACATACCATTTGCTTGCTGTACCTGTGTATTAACTTTCAGTGATTCATGTACAAGGACACCCAGGTCCCTCTGAACACCAATATTACACCATTTAAAAAATACTCTGCTTTTCTATTTTTCCTACCAAAGTGAATAACTTCACATTTCTCCACGTTATATTCCATTTGCCATGTTCTTGCCTACTCACTTAGCTTGTCTATATCCCCTTGAAGCCTCTTTGCATCCTCCTCACAACTTACATTCCCACCTAGATTTGTATTATCAGCAAACTTGGATATATTACATTACATTTGGTCCCCTCATCCAAATCATTGATATAGATTGTGAATAGCTGAGGCCCAAGCACTGATCCTTGCGGTACCCCACTAGTTACATCCTGCCAACCCAAAAATGACCCGTTTATTCCAACTCTCTGTTTTCTGTCCGTTAACCAATCCTCAATTTATGCTAGTATCTTACCCCCAATCCCATGAGCCCTAATTTTGTTTAATAACCTTTTGTGTGGCGCCTTATCGAATGCCTTCTGAAAATCAAAATACACCATGTCCACTGGTTCCCCCTCATCTATTCTGTTAGTTACAACCTCAAAAAACTCCAACAGATTCGTCAAACATGATTTGCTTTTCATAAATCCATGTTGACTCTGCCCAATCCTATTATTATTTTCTAAATGCCCTGTTACCACGTCCTTAATAATAGATTCAAGCATTTTCCCTACTATTGATGTCAGGCTAACTGGTCTGTAGTTCGCCGTTTTCTCTCTCCCTCCCTCTAAATAATGGGGTTACATTTGTTACCTTCCAATCCACGGGAACCGTTCTAGAATCTATGGAATTTTGCAAAATGACAACCAATGCATTCACTATCTCTGTAGCCACCGCTTTTAAAACCCTAGGATGTAGGCCATCAGGTCCAGGGGATTTATCGGCTTTCAGTCCCATTAATTTCTCCAGTACTTTTTTTTGCTAATTCTAATTTCTTTCAGTTCCTCATTCCTGCTAGACCCTTGGTTCTCCACTATTTTTGGGAGGATTTTTGAGTCGTCTTCCGTGAAGACAGACACAAAGTATTTGTTTAATTTCTCTGCCATTTCCTTATTCCCCATTATAATTTCTCCTGTCTCAGCCTGTAAGGGACCCACATTTACTTTTGCTAATCTTTTCCTTTTTACATACCTATAGAAGCTTTTACAGTCTGTTTTTATGTCTCTCGCTAGTTTACTCTCATATTCTATTTTCCCTTTCTTTATCAATTTCTTGGTCCTCCTTTGGTGAATTCTAAAATTCTCCCAATCCTCAGGCTTACTACTCTTTTTGGCAACATTATAAGCCTCTTCCTTTAACCTAATACTATCTTTAATTTCTCTTGTTAGCCACGGTTGGACCATTTTTCCCGTGGTGTTTTTATTCCTTAAGGGAATGTATATTCTTTGCAAATTATGAATTATTTCTTTAAATTTTTGCCATTACTTTTCTACTGTCATATCTTTTAATCTAGTTTCCCAACCTACCTTAGCCAACTCACCTCTCATACCTACGTAGTTTGCTTTTTTCAGGTTTAGGACTCTAGTTTCGGACTTAACTAACTCTCAAACTCAACAGCAGGGCAGGGAGAGGGGATTTGAGTAAACAGATCCAGATTGGACTGGCGCAGGTGCGATGGGCTGAATGACTTCCTTCCTTGCTGTCATTTTTGTGGTTCTATTTTTGTCACTTTGCCTCTAAGAACACAAAGGAAAGTCGGAAGCTTCTGATAGTATGGAAACATCCAAAATGGAAGGACTGGATCCGGCTGACCGGATCAATGGGAAGTATCCAACCAGCACAGAGTGGTGGTCTGGCCTGGATGGAGAGAATGCTGGAATTTTACCACAGACATCCAACCAGAGGGAGACAGAGGAATGGACGACAGGACTCGTGGAGAACAGGATAGAGAAAGATGGGAATCTGTTGGAAGGTAAGGGATGGATTGTATTGTCTGTGA
Organism: Somniosus microcephalus; assembly: GCF_052327205.1. NCBI lineage: Eukaryota > Metazoa > Chordata > Chondrichthyes > Squaliformes > Somniosidae > Somniosus > Somniosus microcephalus. The sequence goes on from NC_140990.1 coordinate 183,705,249, forward strand.
TTGTTATTGTACCTCTCTCTGCTCCAGTGTGGAGCTCTGTAAGGGGCACCTCTGCCCTAGTGTGGAGCTCAGTGAGGGGCCCCTCTCTGCCCCAATGTGGAGCTCAGTGAGGGGCCTCTCTCTGCCCCAGTGTGGAGCTCAGTGAGGGGCCTCTCTCTGTCCCAGTGTGAAGCTCAGTGAGGGGCCTCTCTCTGCCCTAGTGTGGAGCTCTGTGAGGGGCACCTCTGCCCTAGTGTGGAGCTCAGTGAGGGGCCCCTCTCTGCCCCAGTGTGGAGCTCAGTGAGGGGCCTCTCTCTGCCCCAGTGTGGAGCTCAGTGAGGGGCCTCTCTCTGTCCCAGTGTGAAGCTCAGTGAGGGGCCTCTCTCTGCCCCAGTATGGTGCTCAGTGAGGGGCCTCTCTTGGCCTCAGTGTGAAGCTCAGTGAGGGGCCTCTCTCTGCCCCAGTGTGGAGCTCTGTGAGGGGCCTCTCTCAGCCCGAATGTGGAGCTCAGCGGGGGCCTCTCTCTGCCCCAGTGTGGAGCTCCGTCAGGGGCCTCTCTCTGTCCCAGTGTGAAGCTCAGCGAGGGACCTTTGTCTGTTATTCTGGGGTCTCTTCAGGCCCTGGATTTTCTGGCCATCCTGGCTCAAGCCCACGGTTAAACTAGCAGCCTGGTCCTGATGATGTGATTGGAGCGGAATCTTCCTATTTAGAGAAGGACCCGGCCAATTCCCGGTGAGTGTCCGTCTCACCAGCTCAGCAGAGCAGGTTCAAACGGCAGCGGGTCGAAAGTCAGCAAGATGGGCAGATTCAAATCGCCCCTTGAAGCTCATTCACGGGTAATTTACTGACTGATTTCTGATTGTATTGTAAAGGCCAGTTTTACTATCTTTTCTTGTCTCCCATCTAGAGGCTGGTGTTCAGAACCTGAAGCCAGGGCCAGTCCTACAACTGCTGCCTCCAATTCATGGCACCAAAGGTCCAGGAAAGCAGAGAAGTATGGCGAGCATCAAGCACAAAGCCCATAGAACCAAGACTTCAGCACCAGGCATCGTTCGAGGCGCCGTGCCTGAGGAACTGAGGGGTAGGCCTGGACTGCGATACACAGGGGTTGGGGGATGAAACACTGGAACAGGAATAGGCCATTCAGCCCCTCGGGCCCGTTCCACCATTTATTTCCGCCATTCAATTAGATCATGGCTGATCTGTATCTTGACTCCATCTACCCGCCTTGGTTCCGTATCCCTTAATACCCTTGCCTATCAAAAATCTCAGTTTAAACATTTTGAATTAACCCACTAGAGTCAACGGCCTAGAAATTGGGTTTTGGCTTAGCCAGGGCTTTAGCGCCGGAAGTTAGTGCCGGCGCTAAGTCCCCTGCGCGCGCCAAAAATTCAGTGGCGCCGCGCCCAAACGGCTGCCGGCGCTACTGAAGGGTCTTAGCGCCTGGAAAAGGGCGCTAACTGCCGTTTCGCGCCACAATTCCAGCGCTGCGGCACCCGATGCGGTGCGGCAGGCTGGGGAAGTGCAGGCCTCCTCCTTCCGTTAAGGAGGAGCTGCCTGCACCCGGCCGCGGCCCGCGCAAATCTGCTTAAAAATGAGCCCGGCACCTCGGACAAGTGCCGGGCTTGCATCTGTTCCGGGGGGGGGGGCGGGAGAGAAGTCCGGGGAGGGAGCTGCGGGCAGGCGGCCGGCAGGAAAGCGGCCGGCTGCCGCGGGGCCTTTAATGCGCCGGCGCTAACTGCAGTAAGGCACCTCTGACAAAACGCTGGTTGCGGCTGCCACGGGCGAGGCGGCCGCAACTCAATTTCGGAGTTCGGGCGGGTTACCACGGCAACTGGGACGCTGCGCACACCGATGACGTCATCGGTGCCGGCGCAGCACTACCGGAGCAACGCCGATTTAGGGCCCCAGGGAATTTCACTACTGGCCATAACTCCGGCGCAAGGCCCTCTAGCGCCTCAAATGAGGCGCTAAGGCTACTGAATTTTCAGCCGAACAGCTTTTGGGGGAGAGAGAGTTCCAGATTTCCACTACGCTTTGTGTGGAGAAGTGCTTCCTGACACCACCCCTGACCGGCCTAGCTCTAATTTTAAGGTTATGCCCCCTTGTTCTGGACTCTCCCACCAGAGGAAATAGTTTCTCTCTATCTATCCTATCCAATCTTTTACTCATCTTAAACACATCAATTAAATAACCCCTTAATCTTCTATACTCAATGGAATACAAGCCTAGTCTATGTAAACTGTCCTCATCATTTAACCCTTTTAGCCCCGGTGTCATTCTGGTGAATCTGCGCTGCACCCTTTCCAAGGCCAATATATCCTTCCTGGGTGCGGTGCCCAGAAATGAACCCAGTACTCCAGCTGGGGTCATAGAAACATAGAAACATAGAGATAGGAACAGGAGTAGGCCATTCGGCCCTTCGAGCCTGCTCCGCCATTCAATGAGATCATGGCTGATCTTCGTCTGAGATCATAGCTGATCTTAGCAGTTCAGTACCCCGTCCCCGCCTTTTCTCCGTAACCCTTAATCCACTTAGCCTTCAGAAATATATCCAATTCTCTCTTGAAAATATTTATTGAATTAGCCTTCACAGCCCTCTGTGGCAGGGAATTCCACAGGCTCACCACTCTTTGAGTGAAGAAATTCTTCCTCATCTCTGTTTTAAATGATTTGCCCGCTATTTTTAGACTGTGGCCCCTGGTTCTGTGCTCCCCTGCCATTGGAAACATTCTCTCTGAATTCAGCCTGTCCAGGCCTGCCATAATTTTATATGTTTCGATGAGATCCCCTCTCAATCTTCTAAACTCCAGTGAGTACAAGCCCAAACTATTCAATCTCTCCTCGTAGGTCATTCCCGCCATTCCAGGTATCAGCCTGGTGAATCGCCGCTGCACTCTTTCCATGGCAAGAACATCCTTCCGCAGATGGGGCGACCAAAACTGTACACAATACTCCAGATGCGGTCTCACCAGCACCTTGTACAGCTGTAGTAAGGTATCCCTATTCCTATACTCGAACCCCCTTGATATGAAGGCCAACATACCATTTGCCTTCTTAATCGCCTGTTGCACCTGCATGCTCTCCTTCAGTGACTGGTGCACAAGAACACCCAGGTCCCTCTGCACTTCCCCATCTCCCAATCTATTGCCATTTAGATAATAATCTACCCTCCTGTTTTTACCCCCAAAGTGGATAACCTCGCATTTATCCACATTATAGTGCATCTGCCACGTATCCGCCCATTCCCCCAACCTGTCCAAATCGCACTGTAGCCTCCTGACATCCTCATCAGAGCCCACCCCTCCTCCTAGTTTAGTGTCGTCAGCGAATTTGGAAATATTGCATCCAATTCCCTGATCCAGATCATTTATATATATTGTGAACAGCTGGGGTCCCAGGACAGATCCTTGCGGCACCCCGCTGGTCACTGCCTGCCACTCCGAAAACGAGCCGTTTATTCCAACTCTCTGTTTTCTATCCGCCAGCCAGTTCTCTATCCACGTTAATACTTTGCCCCCAATCCCATGAGCCTTAATTTTGCATGATAATCTTTTGTGTGGAACCTTATCGAAGGCTTTCTGGAAGTCAAGGTACACCACATCCACTGGCTCTCCCCCATCTATTTTACCAGTTACTTCCTCAAAAAATTCCAGCAGATTAGTCAAACACGATTTACCCTTTGTAAATCCATGTTGACTCTGTCCGATCCTTTCCCCATTTGTCAAGTGCTCCGCTATTTTATCCTTAATAATGGACTCTAGCATTTTGCCCACAACCGATGTAAGGCTTACTGGTCTATAATTCCCTGCTTTCTCTCTACCCCCCTTTTTAAATATTGGGGTAACATTAGCTACCCTCCAATCCACGGGTACTGTTCCCGAGTCAATGGAGTTCCGGAAGATGATCCTTAGAGCATCTGCTATCTCCAGGGCCACCTCCTTAAGTACCCTAGGATGTAGTTTATCAGGCCCCGGGGATTTGTCGGCCTTCAGTCCCCTCAACTTACCCAACACCATATCCCTAGAGATACTAATTTCTGTCAGCTCCTCCCTCTCATTAGTCCCTATGTTTGCCGATATTCCTGGGAGGTTATTTGTGTCCTCCTTTGTGAATACAGAACCAAAGTATGAGTTTAATTGGTCTGCCATTTCCTTATTCTCCATTATATATTCTCCCGAATCGGACTGCAAGGGACCGACTTGGGATTTTACCAGTCTTTTCCTCCTGATATACCGATAAAAGCTTTTGCAGTCTGTCTTTATGTTTGCTGCAAGTTTACTTTCGTATTCTATTTTCCCCTTCCTGATTAATCCCTTTGTCCTCTTTTGCTGTATCCTGTACTGCCCCCAATCTTCCGGTCTGGTGCTTTTTTTTGCCAGTTGATATGCCCTTTTTTTTGATTTTATGCTGTCCCTAATTTCCCTCGTTATCCACGGTTGAGCCACCTTTTTAGGTTTATTTTTATGCCAAACCGGTATAAACATGTTCTGGAATTCTTCCATTCTATCTTTGAATGCTTGCCATTGTCTATCCACTGTCAATCCCCCCAGAAACACCACCCAATCAATCTTACCCAATTCCCGTCTCATACCCTCGTAATTCCCTTTATTTAAGTTCTGGACCTTAGTCTCTGATTCAATTTCCTCACTCTCCATCTCGACTGAGAGCTCGATCATATTATGATCGCTCTGACCCAAGGGGCCTCGTACAAGAAGATTGTTGATAAGTCCCTTCTCATTGCACAATACCCAGTCTAAAATGGCCTGATCTCGAGTCGGCTCCTCGACATATTGGTCCAGATAACCGTCCCGAAAACATTCCAGGAATTCCTCCTCCTCAGAATTTTTACTAATTTGGGTAGTCCAATCAATATGTAAATTAAAGTCACCCATGATGACAGCTGTGCTCTTATCGCACCAGAGCTTTATATAACTAACATAACTTCCAGCCCTTTGTATTCCAGCCCTCTTGAGATATGAGCCAACATTCCATTAGCTTATTATATTATTTTGTGTACCTGTCCACTTGCTTTTAGTGATTTCTATACTTGGACCCCTAAATCTCTCTGCTCCTCCACAGTTTCTGTGGTGTATGTAACCTGTTCCACCTTAAGAGAACTACCTTAAGAGATGTACTACTTTCTCTTGGCTGCTGTATACTGTAATACCGGTGGTGACCACACCGGTATATAAGTGTTGTGCAAGGATTTGCTGGGCAGTTCAGCCCTGACCTTCGAATAGTAAAGACCTGTTAAAAGTTATTCTTGTTGTCTGTGTCCAGTGATTGATCCTAAACCTAACTGGGACATACAGACTCAACAGTGGCGACGAGTCCGATCTTACCCTGCGGCAAATTTACATCCAAGGCAGCTTCGTCCTCAAAACGGGCGTCGAGAAGAGGCATCCGCCCTCATCATCCTGCTGAGCACCATCGCACGGGAGGCATCGAGAACCCGGGTTAAAAAGAAAAAGAATTCTGACCACGAAGCCCTCCATCAGCGACAGGCAGTGTTCATCCCTTCTACCACGGTGGTGGGTAAGCCGATCAGCGACACGAGCAGAAAGTCAGCCGCGTTGACTGTGGAGTAGGGGAGGGAAAACGGAGGAATAAGGGCGGAGTGCTCGACTATGGCCGGTAGAAAGGGCCGGGCTGCAATCGAGGCCGAGAGGCGCAGCGACTGGGGCAGCTTAAGGCTCGAGAGCCGCGGAGAACTCAAACGCAGCCGGTGTACAGGACCGAGCTGCGAGCGGGGCTGCGAGGCAAAACAGCGTTGGGGAGTTGAGAAGCTTAAGGCACGAGAGCCGCGGAGAATTCAAACGCAGCCGGTGTAAAGGACCGGGCTGCAAGCGGGGCTGCAAGGCAAAGCAGCGTCGGGGAGTGAGAACCGCTGGGGAGGCGAGAACGGCAGCAGCAAGGCAATCGCCATTGCAGCCAGCGGGGGAAGAAGGCAAACGCGGGAATCCGCCATTGTAGTCGGCGGGGGAAGAAGACGAGCGCGGGAAAGACCGCCAAGCGCGGGAAACCGCCATTTTAGTAGGCGGGGGAAGAAGACAAGCGCGGGAAGCCGCCATTTAAAAAAAAAAACATTTAAAAAACTTGCAAGGATGCCTAAACATGGGAGCATTAATACCTTTGATAGTGATGTCGAAGATTGGACCACGTATGTAGAACGCATGGAAGTTTATTGTAAAGCAAATAAGGTACCAGATGATGAGGAAGCATTAACCTTATTAAGCTCAATGGGGGCGAAGACATATGGGCTATTGAAGCACCTTCTATCACCAATTAAACCGGCGGATCAAACCTTCGCGAATATTGTTACTGTCCTGAAAAATCATTTAAACCCCACGCCGCTGATGATAGCGGAACGATTTAAATTTTACAGAAGAACGCAGTTGAAAGACGAAAGCAACGCTGAATTTTTAATTGAACTACGTAAGCTATCGAAGTACTGTCAGTTTGGGACAGGGCTAGCAGATGCGCTGAGAGATAAATTTGTGTGTGGATTGTTAAAAGAAGGAACACAAAAGCGACTGCTTGAAGAGAATGATCTTACGCTTGATAAAGCTGTCACTATTGCAACATCGCAAGAAGCCGCAGCAAGAGGCACTGCGGAAATGCAGCTACGGTCACCGGAACTCTGTACCAATCAAATGGTCTTGAGTACAGTAAAATGTTATCGTTGTGGAAAGACAACACACGATCAGAACCAGTGCTGGTTCAAAAATCAGGAATGCAGAAAATGTGGCAGGCTTGGTCACATAGCTAAAGTATGCCGGTCAGGAAAGAAGACCAGCAACAAAAAGTCACCGCAGGAAAAGTACAAAAAGGTACACAAGGTGACAGAGAACAGTTCGAACGAACAGAAGTCAGATTCAGACGCCAGCAGTAATGAACTGGGTAGTCTAAGAGTACACAATGTTGGTAAGGAAGCAGACCTCCAAACAATTTGGGTCACACTTCAGATAGCAGGAGTCCAAGTGAAGATGGAATTGGACACTGGATCGGCATTGACGGTCATGAATAAGAAAGATTACAAAAGGTTATTCCCACATATTCCCCTACGGGATACGGAGATTGTATTGAAAACATACACGGGGCAAAGAGTATACCCCATCGGGAAGATAGAGGTAAAGGTGGTCCACAAGGGCAAAGAAAGCCGAGGAATGGACTTATATGTGCTACCTGAGGGAGGTCCACCACTACTGGGACGGGAGTGGATTAGGAAAATAAATATGGACTGGCATTCCTTAAAAGCACTAACGGTAGATTCCGGTACAAAAGATGTCAAACCTAAACGATTGTCCAGAATATTGGACGATGCTAAAGAGGTGTTCCAACAAGGACTGGGAACACTGAGAGGAATTACGGCAAACATCAAGATTGAAGAACATGCAAACCCGAAATTTTTCAAAGCCAGACCGGTACCTTATGCAATACGACCTGCTGTGGAAGCTGAGCTGGAAGGGCTAGAACGTTCAGGAGTACTGTCTAAGGTAGACTGGAGTGAGTGGGCCACGCCCATTGTCCCAGTCATGAAGCGTTCATCGAGCAACAAGCCGGGGGAACCGGGGAAGGTTTGCATCTGTGGTGATTTCAAGATCACTGTTAATCCGGTGCTTCACACGGTGCAATATCCGCTTCCACGGATTGAGGATATCTTCGCTTCATTGTCTGACGGGAAACACTTCACCAAGATAGATCTGGCGCAGGCGTACTTACAGATGGAAGTTGAGGAAGAGTCACGCCAGTATCTCACGATCAACACACATAGAGGCTTGTACCGGTATAATAGACTGGTTTTTGGAGTGGCATCGGCTCCAGCAATTTGGCAGAGGGCCATGGAGCAGGTATTACAGGGAATTCCAGGTACACAATGTTACCTGGGCGATATTCTGATTACAGGAGATGATGACGAGGAACACCTTGCAAACTTGGAACTGGTGCTCACCAGATTGAAAGAATATGGTCTTCGAGTTAATCGCCAGAAATGTGAATTCTTTCAGAAGAGGATTTCGTACTGTGGTCATGTCATTGACCAGGAGGGGCTTCATAAGTCTCCTGACAAGATCGAAGCTGTTGTGAAGGCTCCCGCTCCGGATAATGTATCCCAATTGAGGTCGTTTCTAGGGTTGATTAACTATTACCATAAGTTTCTGCCAAATTTATCCACGGTGCTGCACCCGCTGAACGCTCTTTTGCAGAAGGGAGTACCATGGAAGTGGAGCAAGGACTGTAAGAGGGCCTTTCGTGAAAGCAAGGCATTGATCACCTCAGAGGAAGTGTTGGCTCACTTCAACCCAACGCTGCCTATTCGTTTGGCTTGTGATGCTTCTCCATATGGTATTGGGGCAGTACTCTCACACAAGTTGCCAAATGGCCAGGAGAGGCCAGTTGCGTTCGCATCCAGATCATTGACCTCCGCTGAGCGCAATTATGCTCAGACAGATAGGGAGGCTCTCAGCCTTGTGTGGGGAGTAAAGAAGTTTAATCATTACCTGCAGGGCCAAAAGTTTACGCTTCTGACAGACCACCAGCCGTTGGTATCCATTTTTAACCCTAAGAAGGGTGTTTCGGTGATGACAGCACAGAGACTCCAGAGATGGTCCCTTTTCCTAGGGGCACATCAATATCAGATAGAATTCAAAGGTACAAAGCAACATGGTAATGCTGATGGGCTGTCGCGCCTGCCACTACCTACAGAGGAGGAGGCACCGATGGTTGACCCTGTTGAGTTATTTCACTCGACCATCATCGAATGTTTACCAGTCACCAATGCAAGTATTGAAAGAGAAACCAGGAACGACCCGACACTGTCCAGGGTCTACGAAGTGACAGTGAAGGGATGGCCAGCACATGGTGATCCACTGTTACCGGCATTCTCAGCAAGATGAGAACAGCTGTCCGTCTGTCAAGGAACATTGATGTATGGAACAAGGGTGATTATTCCTCCTAAGTTAAGAGAGTGAGTTCTAAAGGAACTGCATGAAGGTCATCTGGGGGGAGTCAAGATGAAAAGCCTTGTTAGGGCTTATGTGTGGTGGCCGGGTATCGACCAACAGATAGAGGAGCTGACGAAAAGCTGCTCAGGGTGCCAAAAAGTGCAAAATGCACCTCCGATTGCACCGCTGCATCCATGGGAATGGCCTTCAACCCCATGGCAACGTGTACATATTGACTTTGCTGGTCCTTTCATGGACTCCATGTTTTTAATTGCGGTGGACGCACATTCTAAATGGCCAGAAGTGATTAAGATGACTACCACTACCTCGGAAAAGACGATCGCGGTGTTAAGAACGATATTTGCGAGAAATGGATTGCCAGAACAAATATGTTCAGACAACGGACCGCAGTTCGTGTCAGAAGAATTCCAGGGATTCATGAAGAAGAATGGGGTGAAACATTATACCTCTGCCCCATATCATCCGGCTACAAACGGGTTGGCCGAGAGATTTGTACAAACGTTTAAAAAAGCAATTAAGGCCATGAGCGAAGATCAGATTCCACTACAACACAAGGTGGACAAATTCCTACTGGCATATCGAAACGCCACTCATGCAGTGACAAACCAAAGTCCTGCCATGATGTTCTACAACAGGAGGTTGCGGTCCAGGTTGGACTTGTTAAAACCAAATGTGCAGAGGGAAGTTGAAAACAAACAGTTCCAGCATATAAATAACAAGACCACTCGGAGTTTCGAAATAGGACAACCAGTGTTAGCCCGGGACTATAAAAACGAGAAATGGCAATCTGGAACAATTCGGGCCAGACAAGGACCCCTGATGTACACGGTAGATATTGGTGAAAATGTAATACGGCGTCATGCTGACCAAGTGGTAGAATCGAGAACAAGGGTCGAACCCATGGTTACGGCAGAGACAACCGTGAAAGAAGTTAGTGAACCTGAAGCATCTACCTCAGAAGTGAATGTACCTGATGATGATGTTCAGTCCATAAGAGACCAACTAGATGAGTCAACCCAGCAACGAGAATCAGAGACCCCTGAAAGGCGTTATCCAACTCGAATCAGGAGGCCTCCTCAGAGACTGAATCTTTGAACTGTTTTGCATGAAGTTGTATATATATATGTTATTATGTTATGTTAAATGGGGATATAACTGTTAAGCTAAAAAGGGAGGATTGTGGTGTATGTAACCTGTTCCACCTTAAGAGAACTACCTTAAGAGATGTACTACTTTCTCTTGGCTGCTGTATACTGTAATACCGGTGGTGACCACACCGGTATATAAGTGTTGTGCAAGGATTTGCTGGGCAGTTCAGCCCTGACCTTCGAATAGTAAAGACTTGTTAAAGGTTATTCTTGTTGTCTGTGTCCAGTGATTGATCCTAAACCTAACTGGGACATACAGACTCAACAGTTTCCAGCTTCTCACCATTTAGAAAATACAATGATCTATCTTTCTTAGGTTCAAAGTGGATGACCTCACACTTCCCCACATTGAACTCCAGCAGCCACAGTTTTGCCCACTCACTTAATCTATCAATGCCCCTTTGCAACTTTCTGCTCCCTCCTACACCATTTACTGTGCTGCCTAACTTTGTTTCATCAGCAAACTTGGATATAGTAAGGAAGGCGAAAGAGCCATGTATTAGAGGGACAGTCCCTCCCGATCATACATAGAATTGTTCAGATGTTAAGAATGACTGTTGTGTGTGGGATTCTAATGTCATTGGAGTCTTGCTTTGCCTCTGATCCCAGATGCCCTGAATCACTGTACCTGATTTCATTGGTCATTCGATGGTGTTGCTCAGATTGTTGATTGTGATCTGCATTTTACTCTTTCTTTTTCTAGAAGTTCACAAAGACATCTCGGTGGGCAGCCTTCTCATGGGTCCTGATGGTGCGATTGTGCGACTCTCCCTGTTGGGATCTATCCAAGGTCCTGATGGCAGCTTCGTGGCCAGCTCTCCTCATCAGGAAGGTGAGTCACTCTCTTGAGTCTGAGCACTGGAACTGTGGAGCAGTCTCTGCTGCTTGTAAAGGTCCCTGTCTCTGAGGGGAAGGAGAAGGATTAAAGTGAGCGGCTTGTCCTTCATTCCATGTTAGATCATCACACGGCTTGCTTGTGGCCTGAATCATGTGATTACAGATGAGGCTGTTCACTGTCCTGTCCTCGCATGTGCGTGCGTTAGACCTAGTGTGTGTGTGTGCGCGGTACATGCGGTGTATATGTGTGCGGTACATGCGGTGTGTGAGCAGTGTGTGCGGTACATGTATGTGTGTGCGGTACATACGGCGTGTGTGTGCGCGCGCGCTACATGCGGTGTTTGTGTGTGCTGTACATACTGTGTGTGTGCGTGGTACATGCGGTGTGTGTGCGCAGTACATGCAGTATGTGTGTGTGCAGATTGTGCGGTACATGCGGTGTGTGTGCGCGGTACATGCGGAGTGTGTGTGCAGTGTGAGTGTGTGCGCGCTGTACATGCGGTGTGTCTGTGTGTGCATTGTGTGCGGTACATGTGTGAGTGTGCACAGTACATACGTTGTGCATGTGCAGTGTGTGCGGTACATGCGGTGTGTGTGCGCGCAGTACATACGGTGTGTGTGCAGTGTGTGTGTGCGCAGTACGTACGGTGTGTGTGTGCAGTGTGTGTGCGCAGTACATGCAGTATGTGTGCACGGTACATGCAGTGTGTGTGTGTGCGATACATGCGGTGTGTATGTGCGCGGTACATGCGGTGTGTGTGTGTGCGGTACATACGGTGTGTGTGTGTGCGGTACATACGGTGTGTGTGTGCAGTGTGTGTGTGTGCGCAGTACGTATGGTATGTGCACAGTAAATGCGGTGTGTGTGCGCGCGGTACATGCAGTGTGTGCGCAGTACATGCAGTGTGTGTGTGTGCAGTGTGTGCGGTACATATGGTGTGTGTGTGCACAGTAAATACGGTGTGTGTGTGTGCAGTGTGTGTGTGCGCAGTACATGTGGTGTGTGCACATGCGGTACCTGCAGTGTGTGTGTGCAGTTTGTGCGTGTGTGCACAGTACATGCGGTGTGTGCACGTGCAGTACATGCGATGTGTGTGCGCGCAATACATGCGATGTGTGTGCGCGCAATACATGCGGTGTGTATGCGCGCAGTACATGCGATGTGTGTGCGCGCAGTACATGCGGTGTGTGTGCGCGCAGTACATGCGGTGTGTGTGCGCGCAGTACATGCGATGTGTGTGCGCGCAGTACATGCGGTGTGTGCGCGCAGTACATGCGGTGTGTGTGCGCGGTACATGTGTGTGTGCGTGCAGTATGTACGGTGTGTGTGCGCAGTACATGCGGTGTGTGTGCGCGGTACATGCGGTGTGTGTGTGTGTGCACGCAGTACATGCAGTGTGTGTGTGTGTGTGCAGTACATGCGGGCGGTGTGTGTGTGTGTGTGGTACATGCGGTGTATGTGTGCACGGTACATGCGGTGTGTGTGTGCACGGTACATGCGGTGTGTGTGTGCACGGTACATGCGGTGTGTGTGTGCGGTACATGCGGTGTGTGTGTGCGCAGTATGTACGGTGTGTGTGCGCAGTACATGTGGTGTGTGTGCGGGACATGCGGTGTGTGTGTGTGCGCAGTACATGCGGTGTGTGTGCGCGATACATGCGGTGTGTGTGTGCGGTACATGCGGTGTGTGTGTGTGCGGTACATGCGGTGTGTGTGTGTGTGCGCGGTACATGCGGTGTGTGTGTGTGCGCGGTACATGCGGTGTGTGTGTGTGCGCGGTACATGCGGTGTGTGTGCGCGTTACATGCAGCGTGTGTGTGTGTGCAGTACATGCGGTGTGTGTGCGCGGTACATGCGGTGTGTGTGTGTGCGGTACATGTGGTGTGTGTGTGTGCGGTACATGCGGTGTGTGTGTGCGGTACATGCGGTGTGTGTGTGCGCGGTACATGCGGTGTGTGTGTGCGGTACATGCGGTGTGTGTGTGCGGTACATGCGGTGTGTGTGTGCGGTACATGCGGTGTGTGTGTGTGCGGTACATGCGGTGTGTGTGTGCGCGGTACATGCGGTGTGTGTGTGCGCGGTACATGCGGTGTGTGTGTGCGCGGTACATGCGGTGTGTGTGTGTGCGGTACATGCGGTGTGTGTGTGTGCGGTACATGCGGTGTGTGTGTGTGCGCGGTACATGCGGTGTGTGTGTGTGCGCGGTACATGCGGTGTGTGTGTGTGTGCGCGGTACATGCGGTGTGTGTGCGCGTTACATGCGGCGTGTGTGTGTGTGCAGTACATGCGGTGTGTGTGTGCGGTACATGCGGTGTGTGTGTGTGCGGTACATGCGGTGTGCGTGTGTGCGGTACATGCGGTGTGTGTGTGCGGTACATGCGGTGTGTGTGTGCGGTACATGCGGTGTGTGTGTGCGCGGTACATGCGGTGTGTGTGTGTGCGGTACATGCGGTGTGTGTGTGTGCGGTACATGCGGTGTGTGTGTGTGCGCGGTACATGCGGTGTGTGTGTGTGCGCGGTACATGCGGTGTGTGTGTGTGCGCGGTACATGCGGTGTGTGTGCGTGTTACATGCGGCGTGTGTGTGTGTGCAGTACATGCGGTGTGTGTGTGCGGTACATGCGGTGTGTGTGTGTGCGGTACATGCGGTGTGTGTGTGTGCGGTACATGCGGTGTGTGTGTGTGCGGTACATGCGGTGTGTGTGTGTGCGGTACATGCGGTGTGTGTGTGTGCGCGGTACATGCGGTGTGTGTGTGTGCGCGGTACATGCGGTGTGTGTGTGTGTGCGCGGTACATGCGGTGTGTGTGCGCGTTACATGCGGCGTGTGTGTGTGTGCAGTACATGCGGTGTGTGTGTGCGGTACATGCGGTGTGTGTGTGTGCGGTACATGCGGTGTGCGTGTGTGCGGTACATGCGGTGTGTGTGTGCGGTACATGCGGTGTGTGTGTGCGGTACATGCGGTGTGTGTGTGCGCGGTACATGCGGTGTGTGTGTGTGCGGTACATGCGGTGTGTGTGTGTGCGGTACATGCGGTGTGTGTGTGTGCGCGGTACATGCGGTGTGTGTGTGTGCGCGGTACATGCGGTGTGTGTGTGTGCGCGGTACATGCGGTGTGTGTGCGTGTTACATGCGGCGTGTGTGTGTGTGCAGTACATGCGGTGTGTGTGTGCGGTACATGCGGTGTGTGTGTGTGCGGTACATGCGGTGTGTGTGTGTGCGGTACATGCGGTGTGTGTGTGCGGTACATGCGGTGTGTGTGCGCGGTACATGCGGTGTGTGTGTATGCGGTACATGCGGTGTGTGTGTGCGGTACATGCGGTGTGTGTGTGCGGTACATGCGGTGTGTGTGTGTGCGGTACATGCGGTGTGTGTGTGTGCGGTACATGCGGCGTGTGTGTGTGTACGGTACATGTGGTGTGTGTGTGTGCAGTACATGCGGTGTGTGTGTGCGGTACATGCGGTGTGTGTGCGGTACATGTGGTGTGTGTGTGTGCAGTACATGCGGTGTGTGTGTGTGCGCACACACTCTGTCGGACAGGCAATACTGAGTGATTGTTGCACTGTTGGAGGTGCCGTCTTTCGGATGAAACGTTAAACCAAGGCCACATCTGCCCTCTCAGGTGGGTGTACAATATCCCATTTAATCTCCTCCAACAACCCATGTACTCTCTCCCTTATCATGGACTCTATCCACCCATTTAATCTCCTCCAACAACCAATGTATGCTCTCCCCTATCGTGGACTCCATCCATCCATTTAATCTCCTCCCACAGCCCATGTACGCTCTACCCTGTCAGGGACTCTACCCCACCCATTTAATCTCACCTGAAACGTTAACACTACATTCCTCTCTCTACAGATGCTGCCTGATCTGCCGAGTGTTTTCCAACATTTTCTGTTTATTTCCTACAATGTCCAATCCTGGTTTTAAGATTGAAAACCCAGGAGCAAGTAGCCAGCTGTAATCTAATGGGCGGAGTGGGAACTTTAGATCTGGGATGCTGTAGGAACAGGTTTCTCCTGCTTGATGTCTCCATGGTAACTGGGTTCTTTTTATTTTACAGGAGGACTGGCTCTTGAGTCTGGTGTCAGTGGTGAGAAGGCCAAGTTGGTTACTAATCAGCAGCTGGAAGGTGAGTTAGTGAATGGGACTGAACACAGATGCCGAACACCTCAGACAGGGAGTAGATTAGGGTCTGATAATAGAAAATAATTTCCAGGAATAATAACAGGCCGATGGGCCCAAGACTAAATCATTTTCCAGGAACCCAACAAATTGCCTCTTGACCCAATCGATACTTCAGTGACCCCCCACCTTGATTACCCTTTGGGTGAAGTTCCTCCTGAATTCCTCATTTATAATCTGTGTCCCTTTGGGATTTGAACCCTTTGCCTCCAGGAACAATTTCCCTCCATCCCCTTCATACTCCTGAAAACTTCAGTCAGATCATCTCAAACTTACCTCTTTTTCAAAGTGAACACACCCAACTTCCTTAACCTTTCCTCAGGACTGAAGTTACTGATACCCCGAATCCTCTTTGTTGCCCGCTCAGGCGCACCTCAAGTGATTGGGTATTAAACACCCACCCGAGCCGGGAATTACCCCCAGGCGTGTTTCCCGACCGACCGCCTAACCCCAGCAGGAGATCGGCGTAAACCCATCAACGCAGGACAGATGAAAAAACTCTTTCCTTTGAACAAATTTAGATCAGTATACCAGAGCGGGAGGTGCAGCGAAATGTTTTTATGCAGCGAGTAGTTATAATCTGGAACGCGTTGCCTGAAAGGGCGGTGCATGGAGATTCAATCATAACTTTCAAAAAGGAATTGGATATATACTTGAAAAGGAAAATTTTGCCGTGCTATGGGGAAAGAGCGGGGGAATGGGTTAACTGGAGAGGTCTTTCAAAGAGCTGGCACAGGCACAGGCACAATGGATGTGCTGATTTGTTCAAACAGTCAGGATGGATTTTGAGCTGAGTCCCCAACAGGAAGGTCCGGTCAAGGAGAAGACATCCCAGGGGGCACTGGGCGGGATAGTGGGGGCAGGCCGATGATTCTATCTGTCAATTTATGTAGGCAGAAACTCCGGGTCTACGGTCTCCTGATTTTCCGCCCAGCAAACTTAGGGACCACCACTCCTCATCGGGATCCCCAATTAGGACGATCAGCCCTCCAGTGACATCACTTCCTTCTGATTCCTTCCTGTTGTAGCTGGCGACATTGTTTACGAGATCGATGGAGACTCTGGTCTGTCCCAAACAACAACACAGCTGAGCTCAGAACAAAGGCGTGCGAGGAAGGTTGGTGCCAATTCAGCTTCTCTGGGATCCAGGGCACAATTCTACTTCACTGGATTCACTGAGCATTGCTGTGGAAGAAACAGGGCCCCCAACCAATGTACATGACATCACTGTCAGCACACAACTCCACAAATACATCGAGATCAGCTGAGGGGGTGGATGGATGGTATCCTATCCCACTGGAATCTGACTTCCAAACAGGCCCCAATTTGTATAGAGGATGTTACAGGATGCCTGGTGCAAGAAATAAACAAAAGTCATCTTGACACAGCTGAGGCTCAGTGTAGAGGGAGCTTTACTCTGTCACTAACCCGTGCTGCACCTGCCCTAGGCGTGTTTGATGGGTCAGTGTAGAGGGATCTTTACTCTGTATCTAACCCGTGCTGTCCCTGCCCTGAGAGTGTTTGATGGGTCAGTGTAGAGGGATCTTTACTCTGTATCTAACCCATGCTGTCCCTGCCCTGGGAGTGTTTGATGGGGCAGTGTAGAGGGAGCTTTACTCTGTATCTAACCCGTGCTGTCCCTGCCCTGGGAGTGTTTGATGGGGCAGTGTAGAGGGAGCTTTACTCTGTATCTAACCCGTGCTGTACCTGCTCTAGGCGTGTTTGATGGGACAGTGTAGAGGGATCTTTACTCTGTATCTAACCCGTGCTGTCCCTGCCCTGGGAGTGTTTGATGGGTCAGTGTAGAGGGATCTTTACTCTGTATCTAACCCATGCTGTCCCTGCCCTGGGAGTGTTTGATGGGGCAGTGTAGAGGGAGCTTTACTCTGTATCTAACCCGTGCTGTCCCTGCCCTGGGAGTGTTTGATGGGGCAGTGTAGAGGGAGCTTTACTCTGTATCTAACCCGTGCTGTACCTGCTCTAGGCGTGTTTGATGGGACAGTGTAGAGGGAGCTTTACTCTGTATCTAACCCGTGCTGTACCTGCCCTGGGAGTGTTTGATGGGGCAGTGTAGAGGGAGCTTTACTCTGTATCTAACCTGTGCTGTACCTGCCCTGGGAGTGTTTGATGGGGCAGTGTAGAGGGAGCTTTACTCTGTATCTAACCCGTGCTGTACCTGCTCTAGGCGTGTTTGATGGGACAGTGTAGAGGGATCTTTACTCTGTATCTAACCCGTGCTGTCCCTGCCCTGGGAGTGTTTGATGGGTCAGTGTAGAGGGATCTTTACTCTGTATCTAACCCATGCTGTCCCTGCCCTGGGAGTGTTTGATGGGGCAGTGTAGAGGGAGCTTTACTCTGTATCTAACCCGTGCTGTCCCTGCCCTGGGAGTGTTTGATGGGGCAGTGTAGAGGGAGCTTTACTCTGTATCTAACCCGTGCTGTACCTGCTCTAGGCGTGTTTGATGGGACAGTGTAGAGGGAGCTTTACTCTGTATCTAACCCGTGCTGTACCTGCCCTGGGAGTGTTTGATGGGGCAGTGTAGAGGGAGCTTTACTCTGTATCTAACCTGTGCTGTACCTGCCCTGGGAGTGTTTGATGGGGCAGTGTAGAGGGAGCTTTACTCTGTATCGAACCCATGCTGTACCTGCCCTGGGAGTGTTTGATGGGGCAGTGTAGAGGGAGCTTTACTCTGTATCGAACCCATGCTGTCGCTGCCCTGGGAGTGTTTGATGGGTCAGTGTAGAGGGAGCTTTACTCTGTATCGAACCTGTGCTGTACCTGTCCTGGGAGTGTTTGATGGGGCAGTGTAGAGGGAGCTTTACTCTGCATCTAACCCGTGCTGTACCTACCGTGGGAGTGTTTGATGGGTCAGTGTAGAGGGAGCTTTACTCTGTATCGAACCCGTGCTGTACCTACCGTGGGAGTGTTTGATGGGTCAGTGTAGAAGGAGCTTTGCTCTGTATCTAACCCGTGCTGTACCTGCCCTGAGAGTGTTTGATGGGGCAGTGTAGAGGGAGCTTTACTCTGCATCTAACCCGTGCTGTACCTGCCCCGGGAGTGTTTGATGGGGCAGTGTAGAGGGAGCTTTACTCTGTATCTAACCCGTGCTGCACCTGCCCCAGGAGTGCTGGATGGGGCAGTGTAGAGGGAGCTTTACTCTGGATCTAACCCATGCTGTACCTACCCTGGGAGTGTTTGATGGGTCAGTGTAGGGGGAGCTTTACTCTGTATCTAACCCGTGCTGCACCTGTCCTGGGAGTGTTTGATGGGTCATTGTAGAGGGAGCTTTATAATATATTATGTATCAGTCTTTACAGTAGAGGACACTAAAAATATCCCAACACTGGACAAACAGGGAGCTATGGGGGGAGGAGCTAAACACAATTAAAATCACTAAGGAGATGGTACTCGGTAAGATAATGGGACTTAAGGCGGATAAATCCCCTGGACCTGATGGCTTACACCCTAGGGTCTTGAGAGAAGTAGCGGTAGGGATTGCGGATGCATTGGTGGTAATTTTCCAAAACTCCCTGGATTCAGGAAAGGTCCCAGCAGATTGGAAAACTGCTAATGTAACGCCCTTATTTAAAAAGGGAGGTAAACAAAAGGCTGGAAACTATAGACCAGTTAGCCTAACATCTGTGGTTGGTAAAATGTTGGAGTCCATTATTAAGGAAGCAGTAACAGGACATTTGGATAAGCATAATTTAATCGGACAGAGTCAGCATGGTTTTATGAAGGGGAAGTCATGTTTGACAAATTTGCTCGAATTCTTAGAGGATGTAACATACAGGGTGGATAAAAGGGAACCAGTGGATGTAGTGTATTTGGACTTCCAAAAGGCATTTGACAAGGTGCCACACAAAAGATTACTGCACAAGATAAAAAATCACGGGATTGGGGGTAATATACTGGCATGGGTGGAAGATTGGCTATCTAACAGAAAACAGAGAGTTGGGATAAATGGTTCATTCTCGGGTTGGCAATCAGTAACTAGTGGTGTTCCGCAGGGGTCAGTGCTGGGACCCCAACCCTTTGCAATCTACATTAATGATTTGGAGGAGGGGACCAAGTGCAACGTATCCAAGTTTGCCGACGATACAAAGATGGGAGGGAAAGCAGTGAGTGAGGAGGACATAAAAAACCTGCAAAAGGACATAGACAGGCTAAGTGAGTGGGCAGAAATTTAGCAGATGGAATATAATGTTGGAAAGTGTGAGGTTATGCACTTTGGCAGAAAAAATCAAACAGCAAGTTATTATCTAAATGGAAAGAAACTGCAAAGTGCTGCAGTACAAAGGGATCTGGGGGTCCTGGTGCATGAAACACAGAAGGTTAGTATGCAGGTACAGCAGGTGATCAGGAAGGCCAATGGAATCTTGGCTTTATTGCAAGGGGGATGGAGTATAAAAGCAGGGAAGTCTTGCTTCAGTTATACAGGGTACTGGTGAGGCCACATCTGGAATACTGTGTACAGTTTTGGTTTCCATATTTAAGAAAAGATATACTTGCTCTCGAGGCAGTTCAGAGAAGGTACACTCGGTTGATTCCGGAGATGAAGGGGTTGACTTATGAGGAAAGGTTGAGTAGGTTGGGCCTCTACTCATTGGAATTCAGAAGAATGAGAGGCGATCTTATCGAAATATATAAGATTGTGAGGGGGCTTGATCGTGTGGATGCGGGGAGGATGTTTCCACTGATGGGTGAGATTAGAACTAGGGGGCATAATCTTAGAATAAGGGGCTGTCGTTTCAAAACTGAAATGAGGAGAAACTTCTTCACTCGGAGGGTAGTAAATCTATGGAATTTGCTACCTCAGAGAGCTGTGGAAGCTGCGACATTAAATAAATTAAAAAAGGAAATAGACAGTTTCCTAGCTGATAAGGGGATTAAGGGTTATGGGGAGCGGGCAGGGAAGTGGACGTGAGTCTAGGTTCGGATCAGCCATGATCCTATTGAATGGCGGAGCAGGCCCGAGGGGCCATATGGCCTACTCCTGCTCCTACTTCTTATGTTCTTTACTCTGTATCTAACCCGTGCTGTACCTGCCCTGGGAGTGTTTGATTGGACAGTGTACAGGGAGCTTTACTCTGTATCTAACCCGTGCTGTACCTGCCCTGGGAGTGTTTAATGGGACAGTGCAGAGGGAGCTTTACTCTGTATCTAACCCGTGCTGTACCTGCCCTGAGAGTGTTTGATGGGACAGTGTAGACAGAGCTTTACTCTGTATCTAACCCGTGCTGTACCCACCCTGGGAGTACTTAATGGGACAGTGTAGAGGGAGCTTTACTCTGTATCTAACCCATTCTGTAACTGCCCTAAGTGTGTTTGATGGGACAGTGTAGAGGAATCTTTACTCTGTATCTAACCCAAGCTGCCCCTGCCCTGGGAGTGTTTGATGGGACAGTGTAGAGGGAGCTTTACTCTGTATCTAACCCGTGCTGTACCTCTCCTGGGAGTGTTTGATGGGACAGTGTAGAGGGAGCTTTACTTTGTAACTAACCCATGCTGTACCAGCCCTGGGAGTGTTTGATGGGGCAGTGTAGAGGGAGCTTTACTCTGTATCTAACCCATGCTGTACCTGCCCTGGGAGTGTTTGATGCGACAGTGTAGAGGGAGCATTACTTTGTAACTAACCCATGCTGTACCTGCCCTGGGAGTGTCTGATGGGACAGTGTAGAGGGAGCTTTACTTTGTAACTAACCAATGCTGTACCTGCCCTGGGAGTGTTTGATGGGGCAGTGTAGAGGGAGCTTTACTCTGTATCTAACCCGTGCTGTACCTCTCCTGGGAGTGTTTGATGGGACAGTGTAGAGGGAGCTTTACTTTGTAACTAACACATGCTGTACCTGCCCTGGGAGTGTTTGATGGGACAGTGTAGAGGGAGTTTTACTGTGTATCTAACCCATGCTGTACCTGCCCTGGGAATATTTGATGGGACAGTGCAGAGGGTGCTTTACTTTGTAACTAACCCATGCTGTACCTGCCCTGGGAGTGTTTGATGGTACAGTGTAGAGGGACCTTAACTCTGTATCTAACCCGTGCTGCACCTGCCCTGGGAGTGTTTGATGGGGCAGTGTAGAGGGAGCTTTACTCTGTATCTAACCCATGCTGTACCTGCCCTGGGAGTGTTTGATGGGACAGTGTAGAGGGAGCTTTACTCTGTATCTAACCCATGCTGTACCTGCCCTGGGAGTGTTTGATGGGGCAGTGTAGAGGGAGCTTTACTCTGTATCTAACCCGTGCTGTACCCGCCCTGGGAGTGTTTGATGGGACAATGTAGACGGAGCTTTACTCTGTATCTAACCCGTGCTGTACCTGCCCTGGGAGTGTTTGATGGGGCAGTGTAGAGGGAGCTTTACTCTGTATCTAACCCGTGCTGCACCTGCCCTAGGAGTGTTTGATGGGACGGTGTAGAGGGAGCTTTACTCTGTATCTAACCCATGCTGTACCTACCCTGGGAGTGTTTGATGGGACAGTGTAGAGGGAGCTTTACTCTGTATCTAACCCATGCTGTCCCTGCCCTGGGAGTGTTTGATGGGACAGTGAAGAGGGAGCTTTACTCTGTATCTAACCCATGCTGTACCTACCCTGGGAGTGTTTGATGGGACAGTGTAGAGGGAGCTTTACTCTGTATCTAACCCATGCTGTCCCTGCCCTGGGTGTGTTTGATGGGACAGTGTAGAGGGAGCTTTACTCTGTATCTAACCCGTGCTGTACCCGCCCTGGGAGTGTTTGATGGGACAGTGTAGAGGGAGCTTTACTCTGTATCTAACCCATGCTGTACCTGCCCTGGGAGTGTTTGATGGGGCAGTGTAGAGGGAGCTTTACTCTGTATCTAACCCGTGCTGTACCTGCCCTGGGAGTGTTTGATGGGACAGTGTAGAGGGAGCTTTATTCTGTATCTAACCCATGCTGTACCTGCCCTGGGAGTGTTTGATGGGACATTGTAGAGGGAGCTTTACTCTGTATCTAACCCATGCTGTACCTGCCCTGGGAGTGTTTGATGGGACAGTGTAGAGGGAGCTTTACTCTGTATCTAACCCGTGCTGTACCTGCCCTGGGAGTGTTTGATGGGACAGTGTAGAGGGAGCTTTACTCTGTATCTAACCCGTGCTGTACCTGCCCTGGGAGTGTTTGATGGGGCAGTGTAGAGGGAGCTTTACTCTGTATCTAACCCATGCTGTACCCGCCCTGGAAGTGTTTGATGGGACAGTGCAGAGGGAGCTTTACTCTGTATCTAACCCGTGCTGTACATGCCCTGGGAGTGTTTGATGGGACAGTGTAGAGGGAGCTTTACTCGGTATCTAACCCGTGCTGTACCTGCCCCGGGAGTGTTTGATGGGACAGTGTAGAGGGAGCTTTACTCAGTATCTAACCCATGCTGTACCTGCCCTGGGAGTGTTTGATGGGACAGTGTAGAGGGAGCTTTACTCTGTATCTAACCCATGCTGTACCTGCCCTGGGTGTGTTTGATGGGGCAGTGTAGAGGGAGCTTTACTCTGTATCTAACCCGTGCTGTACCTGCCCTGGGCGTGTTTGATGGGACAGTGTAGAGGGAGCTTTATTCTGTATCTAACCCATGCTGTACCTGCCCTGGGAGTGTTTGATGGGACATTGTAGAGGGAGCTTTACTCTGTATCTAACCCATGCTGTACCTGCCCTGGGAGTGTTTGATGGGACAGTGTAGAGGGAGCTTTACTCTGTATCTAACCCGTGCTGTACCTGCCCTGGGAGTGTTTGATGGGACAGTGTAGAGGGAGCTTTACTCTGTATCTAACCCGTGCTGTACCTGCCCTGGGAGTGTTTGATGGGGCAGTGTAGAGGGAGCTTTACTCTGTATCTAACCCATGCTGTACCCGCCCTGGAAGTGTTTGATGGGACAGTGCAGAGGGAGCTTTACTCTGTATCTAACCCGTGCTGTACATGCCCTGGGAGTGTTTGATGGGACAGTGTAGAGGGAGCTTTACTCGGTATCTAACCCGTGCTGTACCTGCCCCGGGAGTGTTTGATGGGACAGTGTAGAGGGAGCTTTACTCGGTATCTAACCCATGCTGTACCTGCCCTGGGAGTGTTTGATGGGACAGTGTAGAGGGAGCTTTATTCTGTATCTAACCCGTGCTGTACCTGCCCTGGGAGTGTTTGATGGGACAGTGTAGAGGGAGCTTTACTCTGTATCTAACCCGTGCTGTACCTGCCCTGGGAGTGTTTGATGGGACAGTGTAGAGGGAGCTTTACTCTGTATCTAACCCATGCTGTACCTGCCCTGGGAATGTTTGATGGGACAGTGTAGAGGGAGCTTTACTCTGTATCTAACCCGTGCTGTACCTGCCCTGGGAGTGTTTGATGCGGCAGTGTAGAGGGAGCTTTACTCTATATCTAACCCGTGCTGTACCTGCCCTGGGAGTGTTTGATGGGACGGTGTAGAGGGAGCTTGACTCGGTGTCTAACCTGAACACTCCTGAACCCTGATTTGGAGAACTCAATGCCCTTGAGGTGAGGTCTCCGCTCCAGCTTTCCCAAACAGCTCATCAGCCTGATGGCTCTGTCTTTGCTTGGTGTTGTGGACCATTATGACCACAGCCAATTTCAGCACCTTGATGAATTGCCCAGCGCCAATGACATGGTGCAGACCACAGCTGTCAAGACCATCATCTGATCGCAGGCCTCCTTGAGCAGGCACTCGATGATGCCATGCTCTTCTGGGATCATCCCTCGCCTACTCCATAGCTTCAACCAGAGTTGAGCTGCAGTGATTGGGCGGGGGACTGTAATGATATCAGCAAATAGTGATGTTATTTGCCTGTTTGATTATGATGCCTTACCAGCATGTTTGCATGTATTGATTACTTATGCCTGACCAGCAGAGGTCATGTGACAGAGACAAGCAGTTTGGTTTAGTTTCGGTTTCGTTCTAGATGGATCACTAGCATGGTGTCTCCTGAAATGCTGTATAAAGAGTTGAACAGACTTTAGATTAAAAGACATTCTCTTTCATAAATGTCTCGTCATTGAACTCACAAAGAAATCAATACATGGTGTCAGAAGTGATTGAAAGAGATGAAGAGGAAAAATCTGAAGTTAAATCAGCTCTCCACAGATTAGCAAGCCAAAAGAGAACATCGTTGCTTACCATTGGAGAATAGCTAACGAAGTGAAAAAATGGAAGGATTACACCCACCAGCGAAGCTTCAGTTGACAGGTAATGTGGCTGAAAATCGGAGGAGATTCAAACAATGTGTGGAATTGTATTTAGCGGCAATCGGAGCTGACGAGAAAAGTGATAAACAGAAATCGTCAGTGTTCTTACATGTCGTGGGTGATGAAGCGCTGGAGGTGTATAATAACTTCACATTCGCTGCTGATGGAGACAAAATGAAGCTAGATAAAATAATGGAACAGTTTGAGGCCTACTGCATACCTAAACGTAACATGACGTTTGAGAGGCACAGATTTTTCACATGTGTACAGAAAAGGGGTGAGACTATTGATCAGTATGTGACTGAACTGAGAAACAGAAGCAAATCGTGTGAATTTGGGGGACTGACAGACTCGCTGATAAAAGACAGACTGGTGTGTGGTATTCCGAATAATGGTCTAAGGGAAAGACTGCTAAGAGAGCAAGATCTAGACCTGGGAAAAGCCATAGCACTGTGTAGGGCTACAGAGACTGTGAAGTTGCAGGCAAAGGAGCTGTTCAGTGACAATAGCTGCAACGTGGATGCAGTGAGAAAGAACGGATACAAACCGTTTAACAAAAAGAGCGCCAATGTGAAAAAAGAGGCGTGGCCAGCGAACGAAAATGAAAGGGACAATCGAAAGTCATGTAGTCGATGCGGTACACAGCATGCACCAAAAAAGTGTCCAGCATATGGTAAAACATGCAATAGATGCAACAAAAACAACCATTATGCCCGTTGCTGTAAGAACCAAGCACAACAAAGCAAGGTCCATACAGTAGATGAAAACGAGATAGAGGAGTTCTATGTAGATGTTGTGTCTGAAAACAAAAAAGAAGAGACTGGATGTTGACACTAAAAGTGAATGACATACACATTCCATTTAAATTGGATACTGGAGCACAAGTTAATGTGATATCAGAGACTGATTTTAAGAAAATTAGACCCAGACCAAAGATACATGGAATAAAAGTGAGTGACAGGATACTCAGGTACTGATATACCAGTGAAAGGAAGATGCATTGTCAAAGTGACACACAAGGACAGAGAGCACACGCTAGCATTAATCGTGGTGCCAAAGGATGTGCAAGCCATACTAGGTTTAAAAGCCTGTGAGACTGAACCTGGTAAAGAGAGTCCTCATTGTGGAAAGCGAAGAAGAGACAGTCTATGATGAACTCATGAAAGAGTACAACGACCTATTTAAAGGTCTAGGCTGCCTGCCAGGAGAACACACGATCAGAGTAGATAAAAGTATGCCAACGGTCATACATCCATGCAGAAAAGTTCCATTTGCTCTTCAAAAGCAACTGAAGGCAGAGTTGGACAGGATGGAAAGCCTGAACGTGATTCAAAAGATAGATGAGCCAACTGAGTGGGTGAGTTCCCTCGTCGTTGTGGACAAAAAGAATGGAAAGCTCAGAATTTGCCTGGATCCAAGAGATCTAAACAGAGCAATAAAGAGAGAGCACTTCAAGCTTCCTACACGTGAGGAAATCATGGCACAGTTTGCAAATGCAAAGTATTTCAGCAAGTTAGATGCATCATCAGGATTTTGGCAGATGAAATTGGACGAGGCAAGTTCAAGACTGTGCACGTTCAACAGTCCATTTGGCAGATACAGATTCCTAAGGTTACCATTTGGCATTGCCTCAGCTCCTGAAGTGTATCACAAGACTATCCATATGATCTATGAGCACCTGGAGGGAGTTGATACATCAATGGATGACATCATAGTATGGGGAACCACGAGAACTGAGCATGACGAGAGACTGAAAAAAGTGCTGGAAGCAACAAGGAAAACAAACCTGAAGCTGAATAAAGAGAAATGCCAGCTCGGGGTGACAGAACTAACATTCGTGGGAGCTATCCTTAGCAGTGAGGGCGTCAGACCAGATCCCAGAAAAGTGTCCGCCATTGAGAATATGCCAAAGCCACAATGCAAAATGGACGTGCAGGGGTTTAATGGAATGATCAACTACATGGGTAAATTCATATCCAACCTCTCAGAAAAGATGGCGCCACTGAGACGACTAACTGAAAAGAACATAGAATGGGAATGGAATCATGAGCATGAGAAGTCATGGAGCGATCTAAAGAAACTGCTCACAGAGGAACCAGTTCTGAGGTTTTATGACCCAGCGAGACCCATCAAGATATCATCAGATGCATCACAGAGTGGGCTCGGTGCCGTTCTTCTGCAAAAATATGACTACTGGCAACCTATTGCATATGCATCGCGCTCAATGACAGACGCGGAGACGCGATATGCTCAAATAGAAAAGTTGCTGCTCAGCATCACATACGCCTGTGAAAGATTTCACCAGTTTGTGGCAGGACAAGCAATCCGTGTAGAGACTGACCATAAGCCCTTGATTGCATTGTTCCAAAAGCCACTAAATAGCTGTCCGCTTAGAATACAAAGAATGATGATCAGGCTGCAACGCTATACACTGAATGTTGCGTACACACCGGGTAAGCTGATGTATACAGCAGGCACGTTGTCCAGAGCTGTTGACCCAAGTGAGCCCGTAAACACCACAATGGATGAAAAAGTGAACGCCTACGTGGACATGATCACAAGTGCACTGCCAATAGCAGATGCAAAAATGGAGCTCATAAAGACTGAGACAAACAAAGATGAAACAATGAGACGACTGAGGAAAAGCATCTTGGATGGATGGCCCAACATGAAGCAAGACTGCTCACCTGACATGGCAGAGTACTGGAACTGCAGGGCGGAACTATCAGTGGTCGAAGACATCATCTACAAAGGAAGTAAAATAGTTATCCCAAAGAGTCTGAGAAAAGAGATGCTAAAAAGGATCCATGGAGGACATCTGGGAATCGAAAAGTGTAAGAAAAGAGCACGAGAGGTGATGTACTGGCCACGAATCAACCAAGATGTGACAAATGAGGTGTCAAACTGCACAATATGCCTGAAATATCGAGCAAACAATCCGGTAGAACCACTAAAGCCACACCCAGCACCAGACAGACCTTACCAGAAGGTAGGTGCTGACCTATTCGTATGTCAAGGGAAGGACTATCTTGTAGTCACAGACTATTACTCCCTGTATCCAGAGGTTTGTAGACTGTACACCACCACTGCAGATGCTGTGATAAGATGTATGAAAGCCATATTCTCCAGACATGGCGTGGCAAGCGAGGTCTTCACAGACAACGGACCCCAGTTTTACAATGCAAGTTTCCGACACTTTGCCAAAGAGTGGGACTTTGTCCACACAACGTCAAGTCCTCACTTTCCACAGTCCAATGGACTAGTGGAAAAATCGGTCCAGACAGTGAAAAGACTGATGTACAAGGCAAAAGACAGTGGAACTGACTTCTACCAGAGCATGCTTGTATACCGCACAACGCCGCTCGAGTGTGGTAAGTCACCAGCCCAACTCCTTATGGGACGTCGGCTAAGGTCAAACCTCCCCATCCCGGAGAACCTCCTGAAAACAAAAGAGGGGGAGAAAGTGAGGAAGTTCAAAGAACAACAGAAAGAAAAGCAAAAGTACCACTATGACAGAGGAACACAAAACCTACCTGAACTCCACACTGGTGACCAAGTAAGGTTCAAAGACAAAACAAACATATGGACTCAGAAGGGAACTGTCCTGAGTGAAGTTCAACCAAGATCATACACCATTCAGACAGATGAGGGTGCTGTTCTGAGAAGAAATCGTCGAGATCTTCTCATGGGACCAGCCACAGCAAGTCAGAAGACTGATACTGTTGAACAACCTGATCACACAGCTGAGAAACCATCATCTGAGGCAACAACTCAGATTCAAGGACAATCAATCAGAAAATCCTCAAGACACGTGAAGCCTCCTGAGAGACTCATTGAGCAAATTTAAGGACTATTGTTATAGAAGGAAGTAATGTTATCTTATTCTTTCTTCAAGTTCTAGTGTAGTTACATATTTCATGTGAACACACAAAGCAAGGTTAAAAAACCTTGATCATGATAATGATAATGTAAGTTCATTAAGTGTTACCGTTAAAATGCAGATTAATACAAAGAAAACATGTTGTTAGTTAAAAGTAAAATACTTTTGTTTTAAGAAAGGGAGATGTAATGATATCAGCAAATAGTGATGTTATTTGCCTGTTTGATTATGATGCCTTACCAGCATGTTTGCATGTATTGATTACTTATGCCTGACCAGCAGAGGTCATGTGACAGAGACAAGCAGTTTGGTTTAGTTTCGGTTTCGTTCTAGATGGATCACTAGCATGGTGTCTCCTGAAATGCTGTATAAAGAGTTGAACAGACTTTAGATTAAAAGACATTCTCTTTCATAAATGTCTCGTCATTGAACTCACAAAGAAATCAATACATGGTGTCAGAAGTGATTGAAAGAGATGAAGAGGAAAAATCTGAAGTTAAATCAGCTCTCCACAGATTAGCAAGCCAAAAGAGAACATCGTTGCTTACCATTGGAGAATAGCTAACGAAGTGAAAAAATGGAAGGATTACACCCACCAGCGAAGCTTCAGTTGACAGGTAATGTGGCTGAAAATCGGAGGAGATTCAAACAATGTGTGGAATTGTATTTAGCGGCAATCGGAGCTGACGAGAAAAGTGATAAACAGAAATCGTCAGTGTTCTTACATGTCGTGGGTGATGAAGCGCTGGAGGTGTATAATAACTTCACATTCGCTGCTGATGGAGACAAAATGAAGCTAGATAAAATAATGGAACAGTTTGAGGCCTACTGCATACCTAAACGTAACATGACGTTTGAGAGGCACAGATTTTTCACATGTGTACAGAAAAGGGGTGAGACTATTGATCAGTATGTGACTGAACTGAGAAACAGAAGCAAATCGTGTGAATTTGGGGGACTGACAGACTCGCTGATAAAAGACAGACTGGTGTGTGGTATTCCGAATAATGGTCTAAGGGAAAGACTGCTAAGAGAGCAAGATCTAGACCTGGGAAAAGCCATAGCACTGTGTAGGGCTACAGAGACTGTGAAGTTGCAGGCAAAGGAGCTGTTCAGTGACAATAGCTGCAACGTGGATGCAGTGAGAAAGAACGGATACAAACCGTTTAACAAAAAGAGCGCCAATGTGAAAAAAGAGGCGTGGCCAGCGAACGAAAATGAAAGGGACAATCGAAAGTCATGTAGTCGATGCGGTACACAGCATGCACCAAAAAAGTGTCCAGCATATGGTAAAACATGCAATAGATGCAACAAAAACAACCATTATGCCCGTTGCTGTAAGAACCAAGCACAACAAAGCAAGGTCCATACAGTAGATGAAAACGAGATAGAGGAGTTCTATGTAGATGTTGTGTCTGAAAACAAAAAAGAAGAGACTGGATGTTGACACTAAAAGTGAATGACATACACATTCCATTTAAATTGGATACTGGAGCACAAGTTAATGTGATATCAGAGACTGATTTTAAGAAAATTAGACCCAGACCAAAGATACATGGAATAAAAGTGAGTGACAGGATACTCAGGTACTGATATACCAGTGAAAGGAAGATGCATTGTCAAAGTGACACACAAGGACAGAGAGCACACGCTAGCATTAATCGTGGTGCCAAAGGATGTGCAAGCCATACTAGGTTTAAAAGCCTGTGAGACTGAACCTGGTAAAGAGAGTCCTCATTGTGGAAAGCGAAGAAGAGACAGTCTATGATGAACTCATGAAAGAGTACAACGACCTATTTAAAGGTCTAGGCTGCCTGCCAGGAGAACACACGATCAGAGTAGATAAAAGTATGCCAACGGTCATACATCCATGCAGAAAAGTTCCATTTGCTCTTCAAAAGCAACTGAAGGCAGAGTTGGACAGGATGGAAAGCCTGAACGTGATTCAAAAGATAGATGAGCCAACTGAGTGGGTGAGTTCCCTCGTCGTTGTGGACAAAAAGAATGGAAAGCTCAGAATTTGCCTGGATCCAAGAGATCTAAACAGAGCAATAAAGAGAGAGCACTTCAAGCTTCCTACACGTGAGGAAATCATGGCACAGTTTGCAAATGCAAAGTATTTCAGCAAGTTAGATGCATCATCAGGATTTTGGCAGATGAAATTGGACGAGGCAAGTTCAAGACTGTGCACGTTCAACAGTCCATTTGGCAGATACAGATTCCTAAGGTTACCATTTGGCATTGCCTCAGCTCCTGAAGTGTATCACAAGACTATCCATATGATCTATGAGCACCTGGAGGGAGTTGATACATCAATGGATGACATCATAGTATGGGGAACCACGAGAACTGAGCATGACGAGAGACTGAAAAAAGTGCTGGAAGCAACAAGGAAAACAAACCTGAAGCTGAATAAAGAGAAATGCCAGCTCGGGGTGACAGAACTAACATTCGTGGGAGCTATCCTTAGCAGTGAGGGCGTCAGACCAGATCCCAGAAAAGTGTCCGCCATTGAGAATATGCCAAAGCCACAATGCAAAATGGACGTGCAGGGGTTTAATGGAATGATCAACTACATGGGTAAATTCATATCCAACCTCTCAGAAAAGATGGCGCCACTGAGACGACTAACTGAAAAGAACATAGAATGGGAATGGAATCATGAGCATGAGAAGTCATGGAGCGATCTAAAGAAACTGCTCACAGAGGAACCAGTTCTGAGGTTTTATGACCCAGCGAGACCCATCAAGATATCATCAGATGCATCACAGAGTGGGCTCGGTGCCGTTCTTCTGCAAAAATATGACTACTGGCAACCTATTGCATATGCATCGCGCTCAATGACAGACGCGGAGACGCGATATGCTCAAATAGAAAAGTTGCTGCTCAGCATCACATACGCCTGTGAAAGATTTCACCAGTTTGTGGCAGGACAAGCAATCCGTGTAGAGACTGACCATAAGCCCTTGATTGCATTGTTCCAAAAGCCACTAAATAGCTGTCCGCTTAGAATACAAAGAATGATGATCAGGCTGCAACGCTATACACTGAATGTTGCGTACACACCGGGTAAGCTGATGTATACAGCAGGCACGTTGTCCAGAGCTGTTGACCCAAGTGAGCCCGTAAACACCACAATGGATGAAAAAGTGAACGCCTACGTGGACATGATCACAAGTGCACTGCCAATAGCAGATGCAAAAATGGAGCTCATAAAGACTGAGACAAACAAAGATGAAACAATGAGACGACTGAGGAAAAGCATCTTGGATGGATGGCCCAACATGAAGCAAGACTGCTCACCTGACATGGCAGAGTACTGGAACTGCAGGGCGGAACTATCAGTGGTCGAAGACATCATCTACAAAGGAAGTAAAATAGTTATCCCAAAGAGTCTGAGAAAAGAGATGCTAAAAAGGATCCATGGAGGACATCTGGGAATCGAAAAGTGTAAGAAAAGAGCACGAGAGGTGATGTACTGGCCACGAATCAACCAAGATGTGACAAATGAGGTGTCAAACTGCACAATATGCCTGAAATATCGAGCAAACAATCCGGTAGAACCACTAAAGCCACACCCAGCACCAGACAGACCTTACCAGAAGGTAGGTGCTGACCTATTCGTATGTCAAGGGAAGGACTATCTTGTAGTCACAGACTATTACTCCCTGTATCCAGAGGTTTGTAGACTGTACACCACCACTGCAGATGCTGTGATAAGATGTATGAAAGCCATATTCTCCAGACATGGCGTGGCAAGCGAGGTCTTCACAGACAACGGACCCCAGTTTTACAATGCAAGTTTCCGACACTTTGCCAAAGAGTGGGACTTTGTCCACACAACGTCAAGTCCTCACTTTCCACAGTCCAATGGACTAGTGGAAAAATCGGTCCAGACAGTGAAAAGACTGATGTACAAGGCAAAAGACAGTGGAACTGACTTCTACCAGAGCATGCTTGTATACCGCACAACGCCGCTCGAGTGTGGTAAGTCACCAGCCCAACTCCTTATGGGACGTCGGCTAAGGTCAAACCTCCCCATCCC
Source organism: Somniosus microcephalus (assembly GCF_052327205.1). Taxonomy (NCBI): domain Eukaryota; kingdom Metazoa; phylum Chordata; class Chondrichthyes; order Squaliformes; family Somniosidae; genus Somniosus; species Somniosus microcephalus. The sequence continues at coordinate 183,737,493 of NC_140990.1, forward strand.
GGAGAACCTCCTGAAAACAAAAGAGGGGGAGAAAGTGAGGAAGTTCAAAGAACAACAGAAAGAAAAGCAAAAGTACCACTATGACAGAGGAACACAAAACCTACCTGAACTCCACACTGGTGACCAAGTAAGGTTCAAAGACAAAACAAACATATGGACTCAGAAGGGAACTGTCCTGAGTGAAGTTCAACCAAGATCATACACCATTCAGACAGATGAGGGTGCTGTTCTGAGAAGAAATCGTCGAGATCTTCTCATGGGACCAGCCACAGCAAGTCAGAAGACTGATACTGTTGAACAACCTGATCACACAGCTGAGAAACCATCATCTGAGGCAACAACTCAGATTCAAGGACAATCAATCAGAAAATCCTCAAGACACGTGAAGCCTCCTGAGAGACTCATTGAGCAAATTTAAGGACTATTGTTATAGAAGGAAGTAATGTTATCTTATTCTTTCTTCAAGTTCTAGTGTAGTTACATATTTCATGTGAACACACAAAGCAAGGTTAAAAAACCTTGATCATGATAATGATAATGTAAGTTCATTAAGTGTTACCGTTAAAATGCAGATTAATACAAAGAAAACATGTTGTTAGTTAAAAGTAAAATACTTTTGTTTTAAGAAAGGGAGATGTAATGATATCAGCAAATAGTGATGTTATTTGCCTGTTTGATTATGATGCCTTACCAGCATGTTTGCATGTATTGATTACTTATGCCTGACCAGCAGAGGTCATGTGACAGAGACAAGGAGTTTGGTTTAGTTTCGGTTTCGTTCTAGATGGATCACTAGCATGGTGTCTCCTGAAATGCTGTATAAAGAGTTGAACAGACTTTAGATTAAAAGACATTCTCTTTCATAAATGTCTCGTCATTGAACCCACAAAGAAATCAATACAGGGACCAGGACAGGTGAGTTGCTTTTTGGTGTGTTGTGGTCTCTGTCACTGGCCATGGCTGAGCTCAGCAGTTGGGACAGTTCTGGTTCTGTGCGAATGGATTAGCACCCTTCCTTTACCCAGCTGCGGTCGGGTTCTTTGTGACTTGGCTTGGGGGTGGTCGGGGAAGAGATGATCTTTGAGGAGCTCAGCGTTCTTCGTGTCTGTCTCCCAGCACATCTGTAGGTGTTGGCTTGGAAGTGTTGCCCGCAGATAATTGGCTAATGATTTTGACTTCCTGAGTCGGGTTTTCATTCAGTGTCGTCCCCCCCGCCACCCCACTCCCGCCACCGAGGCTTGTCGCTTTTGAGACTCGGATAGAGGGAACCTGCACAAATCTCATCACCAAGGGATGGTACGGGTCTGTGGACTGATCCGAGCAAGGTTCAGTCGCAGAGAGGATTGTGGCGCATGGCTCAGCTGAGGGCCCCTGAAACCTGCCAGAGCCTCTGGTGTAAGGAGGATGTGAAAAGGGGAACAGAGTCTGCGATCTCCTCACCAGGCTCCGTGTCACAAGCTATTCAGCTGAAACTTGAGCGGTAGCGCGGCGTGCTGGTTGGGATAACTGGGTTGAAAGGTAGTTTGGAAGTCCAGGATTAACCAGCAAGTGGCATGGAGCAGTTAGAATCCAGCCCTCCCTACTTACCTGCAGTTAGTTTCTTTAAAAAAAAAGATTTGTTCTTGGAATGTTTGTGACACTGACAAGGCCACATTTACTGCCCATCTTAGTTGCCCTGATGGCATCATGGGTCAACCACATAGCGTGGGATTGGAGTCACGTGTAGGTAGGCCAGACCGGGTAGAGGAGTGGCAGGTTCCTCTCGCTGAAGGACATTAGTGAACCAGTTGGGTTTTTACAACAATCTGGCATATTTTACTGTTATTTCTTTGGTGCCAGATTTATTGAATTCAATTTCACATCTTGCACTGATAGGATTTGAGCTCAGTTGTTGTACAGATAAACTCCGACGGGTTCACTGAAGTAAGCCGCAGGGTGTCCAGGGGTTTCTGTTGGTTCTCTCTCCGATGGGCCTGAGGCTGGAGGCACTGTTCTAATTCTGCTTTCTTCAGCTGTGATAGAGGGGGGCCCAGGCAGCCTGTGTGAAGTACCTGATTTGTTTTATTCAGAGTATTCACTGCTCTACAGCCCTGTTCTGAATATTAGGAACATAAGAACATAGGAACAGGAGTAGGCCATTGAGCCCTCGAGCCTGTTCCGCCATTCAATGAGATCATCTGCGACCTAACTCCATATACCCACCTTTGCCCCATATCCCTTAATACTTTTAGTTAACAAAAAGCTATCAATCTCCGATTTAAAATTAACAATTGATCTAGCATCAATGCCATTTGTGGAAGAGAGTTCCAAACTTCTACCACCCTTTGTGTGCAGAAGTGTTTCCTAATTTCACCCCTGAAAGGTCTGCCTCTAATTTTTAGATTATGCCCCCGAGTCCTAGAATCCCCAACCAGCAGAAATAGTTTCTTTCTAATTACCCTATCTGTTCCCCTTAATATCTTGAAAACTTCGATCAGATCACCCCTTAACCATCTAAATTCTAGGGGATACAACCCTAATTTGTGTAATCTCTCCTTGTACCTTAACCCTTGAAGTCCGGGTATCATTCTGATAAACCTATGCTGCACTCCCTCCAAGGCCAATATATCTTTCCTAAGGTGTGGTGCCCAGAACTGCTCACAGTACTCCAGGTGTGGTCTAACCAGGGTTTTGTACAGCTGCAGCATAACTTCTAACCCCTTGTATTCGAGTCCTCTAGATATAAAGGCCAGCATTCCATTAGTCGTTTTAATTATTTTCTGTATCTGTTCATGACATTTTAATGGTCTATGTACCTGGACCCCCAAGTCTCTTTGGACCTCCACTGTTTTTAGCTTTTCACCATTTAGAAAGTACCCTGTTCTATCCTTTCTGGTCCAAAGTGGATGACCTCACATTTGCCTACATTGAAATCCATTTGCCACAGTTTTGCCCATTCACTTAATCTGTCGATATCCCTTTGTAATTTTATACTTCCATCTACACTGCCTACAATGCCGCCTATCTTTGTGTCATCAGCAAATTTGGATATATGACTTTCTGTGCCTTCATCTAAGTCATTAATAAATACTGTGAATAGTTGAGGCCCCAACATAGAACCCTGCGGGACATCACTAGTCACATCCTGCCAATTAGAGTACCCGCCCATTATCCCTACTCTGTCTCCTGCCACTCAGCCAATTTCCTAACCAGGTCAATAATTTGCCCTCAATTCCGTGGGCTTCCACCTTAGTTAACAGTCTCTTATGTGGGACTTTATCAAATGCCTTCTGGAAGTCCATATAAATAACATCCATAGACATTCCCCTGTCCACTTCCTTAGTCACCTCCTCAAAAAATTCCATCAGGTTTGTCAGGCATGACCTACCTTTCACAAATCCATGCTCGCTCTCTCTGATCAACTGAAAATTTTCAAGGTGTTCAGTCACCCGATCCTTAATTATAGACTCTAGCAATTTCCCCACAACAGGTGTTAGGCTAACTGGTCTATAATTCCCTGGTTTCCCTCTCTCGCCATTCTTAAATAGCAGAGTGACATGCGCAATTTTCCAATCTAAAGGAATGGTTCCCGAATTGAGCGAACTTTGGAAGATTATAGTTAGGGCATCTGCAATGTGCTCACCTACTTTCTTTAAAACCCTGGGATGGAAACTATCTGGTCCTGGGGATTTGTCATTCTTTAGTACCATTATTTTCTTCATTACTGTTATTTTACTTACGTTAATTTTGGTGAGTCCCTGTCCCTGATTCAATATTAGTTTCCTTAGCATTTCTGACATGCTCTTCCTCTACTGTAAATACTGACGCAAAGTAATTATTCAACATGTCCGCCATTTCCTTATTGTCATTGGGAATATCACTGCTTTCAGTTTTTACGGGGCCAACATTGCTCCTGACTACCCTCTTTTGACCTAATTTAATTGTAAAAATTCTTTGGGGGAAAAATTGAGTCGCACCCCCTTTGGGGCGCTAACTTTGCCGGGGTGCCCCAAAAAAATTAGCGCCCCCGCGGCTGAAATTCATCAGTAGCGCCCCAAGAGGGAAGCGGGGTGCTACTGGAAGTGCCCCGCCTCCCTCTTGGGGTGCTGCGAGTGAATATCACGGTGCTACGTGGCGCTGTGGAACATTGTGTTGCGGTACTGCAGGTCTTCCTCCCCTTCTTAAAGGGGCGGGGCCTTGCGCAACGCGACCCGGAGCCCAGCTGGGCCACCAGGGTACAGAGTGCCGGCAAAAGAGCCCGGCACGCAAGAGAAGCGCAGGGCTCACAGAGCGCAGCCGGCACTCTGCAGGGGGGCTGTTCAGGAGGCTGGGGACAGCAATGGGGGCAGGTGCTGGCAGGCAGCCAGCAACAAAAATGGCCGCCCGGCACCTCGCATTTAATTCGCGCTTCCCTGGCCGCAGGTAGTCCCCCCTGACCCCATCGGACATAGCGTCCGGCGGTAAGTCAGGGGGCGCTATCGAAGATGGCGGCTGGGGCACGAGCGGGGTGCTACACATGGTGATGACGTCATTGCCGGCGGTGCAGCGCCGCGGGGCGCTAACGGTAACCGCTGCCGCTAACCTCCCACTGAATTTCGCAGGAGGCATTGGCGGCGCCGCGCCCGGGCGCTAGTTGCTTTGCATCCCGTTAGCGCCCTAAGAGCAACCGAATTTTTAGGCCTTTGTGTTGATTTTGATATCTCTTGCAAGTTTCTTTTCATACCAGCTTTTTGTAGCTCTTACTATCTGTTTTGTGGCCCTTTGCTGTTCTTTGTATCGCCAGGATCTGTGCTAATTTTTGCATTTTTGTTTACTTTTTCTTTTAGCTTTATGCTGTTCCTTACCTCTTTAGTCGTCCATGGCTATTTTTTTTTTGGCACGTAGAGCTCTTGCCCCTCAGGGGTATAAACTGGTTCTGTATCACCTTAAATTCTTTTTTGAACATCTCCCACTGATCTTCTGTCATTTTACCCATTAACAGATTTTCCCAGTTTACTGTGGACAGTCTCTATCTCCTCCCATTGAAGTCGGCCTTACCCAAATCTAGAATCTTAGTAGCTGTTTCGGGTTTTTCCCCTTTCAAACGCTACGTTGAACTCGATCATATTATGATCGCTATTGGATAAATATTGATGCACAGTTAGGCTGTTAACCAAATCTGGCTCATTACTCATTACTAAATCTAATATGGCATGCTCCCTTGTTGCCTCTAGGACATAGTCAAAAAATATCCTGGACACACTCAAGGAATTCACTACTTTTCTGACAGGTGCTAGTCTGCTTATCCCAATCCATAAGAAAGTTAAAATCCCCCATTAAAACCACTCTGCCTCTACTGCACGCTTGTCTAATCTCTGCATTTATTCAATCGAGCTCTTCACAGCTGCTACCAAGGGGCCTATACACAACTCCCACTAGTCATAAATCCTTTCCTACTTCTTAATTCTACCCATAAAGTCTCCACTGCCTGCTTACCTCTCGTTATATCCTCTCTTATCATTGAAGTAATTTCATCCTTAATCACGAAGGCTACTCCTCTCCCTCTGCCATTTTCCCTATCTTTCCTGTAGACCTTATAACCTGGTATATTTAGTTCCCAGTCCTGACCGTCTTGCAGCCTGTCTCAGTAATGGCCACCATGTCATACCCTCCAATTTGAATTTGCGCCTGCAGTTCATTCAATTTATTCCTTATACTCCGTGCGTTGGTATAAAGAACGTTTATTTGGGCCACATACCCTCGCCTGTCGTTAGGCTCTAATGTTTTACTCACTTGTTTCTTATTTCTCTCTCCTGGTTTAATCACTTTACATCTTTTAGTTTTCCCTTTACATGTAATGCCTAAAGCACGATTTCTGATTGTTACTCTACTCCCATCCCTTTCATTTGTTTTTGAACTACTATTTGTCCTACAATTTCCACCTGAGCCTTCCCCCCACCCATTTACTAGTTTAAAGTCCTTGTGAATGCGCTATTTATCCTTTCCGCTCGGACCCTGATCTCCGGTGGAGCCCGTCCCAACGGTACATTCCCTTCCTGTCCCAATACTGGTGCCAGTGCCCCATGAAATGGAACCCCTCTTTCCCACACCATTCCTTTAGCCACGTGTTCACATCCCTAACCAGCTTATCTCTACACCAATTTGCACGTGGCTCAGATAATAATCTAGAGATTATAACCCTTGGGGTCCTGTTCTTTAATTTAGCTGCTAGTTCCTGGTACTCTTCAAACATGACCTCTTGCCTACTCTTCCCTATATTGTTGGTCCCAACATGGATCACAATGACTGGATCCTCCCCCTCCCTATCCAGTATCCTTTCAAGCCAGTTCGAGAAGTCCCTCACCCTGGCACAGCTAGGCAACATTCTATGGGGGACTCTCGATCTGTCCCCCTAATTATAGAATCCCCCACAACTACGACATTACGCTTCCTCGCATCCTCCCCGCTTAGGACAGCCTCCTGCTCCAAAGTGCTATAGTCCGCATTCTGGCTGTCCTTCCGATAGTCTTTATTCTTATCCTCACTGGTAGCAAGTACATTGTACTTGTTGGAGAGGATCAGTTTCTGTGGATCCTCGTTCCCTTTCTTAGCTGGGTGCCCCTTATTCTGCACACTATCGGCCACTCCAACCCAATTCTGATCCTGCACCTCTCTACGAGGTGTGACCGAAGTTGGGAGCATACTGTCCAGATACTCCTCCCCCTCCCCTATGTGTCGGAGTGTCTCCAACTCGCACTGCAGCTGAATGAATCTGAGCTGGAGAGATTTGAGACGGAGACATCTACTGCAGACGTGTTCGCTCGGGACAGTCTCGCTGTCCACAAACTTCCACATACTGCAGTTCAGACACACAACCTGCCCTGCCATATCTTAGTCTAATCTTCTTTTATTTATTTAGATAGTTAAAGTCTTTGTTCAAATGATTATTTATAGTTATATTAATTAGTTTATCTAGTTAGGTTTTAATTTAATAAAGTACATTATAGTTTCCCAGCTCTTAGTTTAAACCACTGTCCTAGCTTAGGGAGAAAAAACTTTAATTCTCACCAACCAATCACCTACCTGCTGTCCTGTGACGTCACTCCTGGTTTCTTTGTTGTTTTTCAATTCGCCGGAATTGTACTGCCTCCTCTGTGCTGTCGCTGCTCAAGTCCGCGCTATCCTCGGGTCCCGCTCTGTTTAAGTACTGCCTCCTCAGTGTCGCTGCTCAGGTCCGCGCTATCCTCGGGTCCCGCTCTGTTTAAGTACTGCCTCCTCAGTGTCGCTGCTCAGGTCCGCGCTATCCTCGGGTCCCGCTCTGTTTAAGTACTGCCTCCTCAGTGCTGCTGCTCAGGTCCACGCTATCCTCGGGTCCCGCTCTGTTTAAGTACTGCCTCCTCAGTGTTGCTGCTCAGGTCCACGCTATCCTCGGGTCCCGCTCTGTTTAAGTACTGCCTCCTCAGTGTTGCTGCTCAGGTCCGCGCTATTCTCGGGTCCCGCTCTGTTTAAGTACTGCCTCCTCAGTGCTGCCGCTGCTCAGGTCCACTCTCACCTACAGACTGAGAAACCTTTGAACGTAGAACATAAGAAATAGGAGCAGGAGTAGGCCAGACAGCCCCTCGAGCCTGCTCCGCCATTCAATATGATCATGGCTGATCTTCAACCTCAACTCCACTTTCCTGATCCCCATATCCCTTGATTCCCTTAGAGTCCAAAAATCTATTGATCTCAGCCTTGAATATGCTCAATGACTCCGCATTCACAGCCCTCTGGGGTAGAGAATTCTAAAGATTCACAACCCTCTGAGTGAAGAAATTTCTCCTCATCTTAGTCCTAAATGGCCGACCCTTATCCTGATACTATGCCTCCTAGTTCTAGACTCTCCAGCCAAGGCAGACAGCCTCTCAGAATTGTATATGTTTAAATGAGATCACCTCTCTTTCTTCTACACTCCAGAGAGTATAGGCCCAATCTACTCAATCTCTCCTCTTAGGACAACCCTCTCATCCCAGGAATCAATCCATTTGTACCTCATTCTATTTCTGATCATTTTTAGGCTTCCAGGCGAGGTGGCTGGAGACAGATTGACCCTGATGGGAACTCCTCAGGTAAGGAACAGGCTGACGGGTGATGGGCCTCCACTCACCATGCAGCCATTTAAACTCTGACTATAGGCCAGAGCCCTGCCGACCAATGCAAACCCGTGGGAGTGTCCTGTCCCACCGTGCCGGACAGCAACGCACTTGGGGTGAGTTAGACTGAGATACGTGAGGTGCAGCAGCTGGGAGTCTCCTGGGATTGCTCTGTTCATGTGCTCAGTGTGAGTTAGACTGAGACACATGAGGTGCAGCTGTGAGTTCCCTGGGTTTGCACCCCTATTGCACTTGGTGAGTTAGACTGAGATACATCAGGTGCCGCCACCAGGATGAGTCAGATGGAGGTGAGGAGTTTGGGAGCCTGAAGAGTCTAGAAACTTCGTACAATGATTTCTGCAGCTGGAAACACTTTCTGAACCTGCTTCTTTTTGGATTTTTCTCTATAAAGATCTGCACTTGCTTCTGACTGCGACTTACAGGGTCCCCCCACCCCCTCACCCGTTGTCAGGGCATCTCGGGAGCGGCTATGCCCTTCGCAACTTCTCCATGACTGAGGAGGAGGTCCTGTCTCCAGTGGATCCAGAACTACCGGTGGATCCAGAACTACCTGTGTTGTCCCTCACTGAGATGGGTCTGCAGGAAGGGAGGGTAGAAGCTAAGAATGAATGAGTATCACCCCCTCGGTATTGAGGAGACAGGGAAAAGGATGAGAGGTTGTGTCCCTGGTGCTTCAGTGGGATTCCAGGGCAAGAATGCAGGGATTCAGTCATTAAAACAGTGCTGGCAAGATTCAGCATGGCAACAGCCAATTGAATGCCCATGGGCTCCCTGGCCTGGTCCTTGAAGGGGCCGAGGGGTTTAAAGGTGGGAATGTCCCTTAGGAGTGCAAACCCAGGAAACTCACAGCTGCACCTCACGTATCTCAGTCTAACTCACACTGAGCACACGAGCAGAGCAATCCCAGGAGACTCCCAGCTGCTGCACCTCATGTATCTCAGTCTAACTCACCCCAAGTGCTTGCCTTTAGCGGGCCTTAAATGGCAGGTTACCCCGCAGTAGAGTGACTGAGGGTAAGGCGGGCAGTTGAGTGTGTACCAAAGGGCATAGGAGAGCTGAAGTAAGAGATGAGGGCATGTGAGGCTGTTAAAGTGGAGGAAGGGGTTTTTGGGGTGTGCGTTCCAGTTATTGGTGTTGGGGAATTGTGTGGCCATAGTGCAGGAAATTGAGTTAGAGCCGTCCTTAACCAGAGAGCAGTGTGAAGGGTTAGTTGTGCAAGAGTTGCTTTTGAGGCTGAAGAATGCTGGTGCCCTGGGTGGGCAAGGAAGAAGAGGAGAGAGTGCCCATTGTGTTACCTTGCCAGCCCTGGTGATTATGTTGAACTTTTTGTGGCACTGGCCTGGATTCCAGGAGGTGAGGGAGTTGGAGTCGGTGCTGGTCCTTCGGTGAGGGAGCTGGACTCAGTACCAGTCCTGGGGTGAGGGAGTTGTACTCAGTACCAGTCCTGGGGTGAGGGAGTTGGACTCAGTGCCAGTCCTGGGGTGAGGAAGTTGGACTCAGTACCGGTCCTGGGGTGAGGGAGTTGGACTCAGTGCAGGTCCTTGGGTGAGGGAGTTGGACTCAGTGCCGGTCCTGGGGTGAGGGAGTTGGACTCAGTGCCGGTCCTGGGGTGAGGGAGTTGGACTCAGTGCCGGTCCTGGGGTGAGGGAGTTGGACTCAGTACCAGTCCTGGGGTGAGGGAGTTGGACTCAGTACCAGTCCTGGGGTGAGGGAGTTGGACTCAGTGCCAGTCCTGGGGTGAGGGAGTTGGACTCAGTGCCAGTCCTGGGGTGAGGGAGTTGGACTCAGTGCCGGTCCTGGGGTGAGGGAGTTGGACTCAGTACCAGTCCTGGGGTGAGGGAGTTGGACTCAGTGCCGGTCCTGGGGTGAGGGAGTTGGACTCAGTGCCGGTCCTGGGGTGAGGGAGTTGGACTCAGTACCAGTCCTGGGGTGAGGGAGTTGGACTCAGTGCCAGTCCTGGGGTGAGGGAGTTGGACTCAGTGCCAGTCCTGGGGTGAGGGAGTTGGACTCAGTGCCAGTCCTGGGGTGAGGGAGTTGGACTCAGTGCCAGTCCTGGGGTGAGGGAATGGACTCAGTGCCGGTCCTGGGGTGAGGGAGTTGGACTCAGTGCCGGTCCTGCAGTGAGGGAGTTGGACTCAGTGCCGGTCCTGGGGTGAGGGAGTTGGACTCAGTGCCCGTCCTGGGGTGAGGGAGTTGGACTCAGTGCCAGTCCTGGGGTGAGGGAGTTGGACTCAGTGCCGGTCCTGGGGTGAGGGAGTTGGACTCAGTGCCGTTCCTGGGGTGAGGGAGTTGGACTCAGTACCGGTCCTGGGGTGAGGGAGTTGGACTCAGTACCGGTCCTGGGGTGAGGGAGTTGGACTCCGTACCGATCCTGGGGTGAGGGAGTTGGACTCAGTACCAGTCCTGGGGTGAGGGAGTTGGACTCAGTACCGGTCCTGGGGTGAGGGAGTTGGACTCAGTACCAGTCCTGGGGTGAGGGAGTTGGACTCAGTGCCGGTCCTGGGGTGAGGGAGTTGGACTCAGTGCCGTTCCTGGGGTGAGGGAGTTGGACTCAGTGCCAGTCCTGGGATGAGGGAGTTGGACTCAGTGCCGTTCCTGGGGTGAGGGAGTTGGACTCAGTGCCGTTCCTGGGGTGAGGGAGTTGGACTCAGTGCCGTTCCTGGGGTGAGGGAGTTGGACTCAGTGCCGTTCCTGGGGTGAGGGAGTTGGACTCAGTACCGGTCCTGGGGTGAGGGAGTTGGACTCAGTACCAGTCCTGGGGTGAGGGAGTTGGAATCAGTGCCGGTCCTGGGGTGAGGGAGTTGGACTCAGTGCCGGTTCTGGGGTGAGGGAGTTGGACTCAGTGCCGGTCCTGGGGTGAGGGAGTTGGACTCAGTGCCGGTCCTGGGGTGAGGGAGTTGGACTCAGTACCAGTCCTGGGGTGAGGGAGTTGGACTGAGTGCCGGTCCTGGGGTGAGGGAGTTGGACTCAGTACCAGTCCTGGGGTGAGGGAGTTGGACTCAGTGCCAGTCCTGGGGTGAGGGAGTTGGACTCAGTACCGGTCCTGGGGTGAGGGAGTTGGACTCAGTGCCGGTCCTGGGGTGAGGGAGTTGGACTCAGTGCCGTTCCTGGGGTGAGGGAGTTGGACTCAGTGCCAGTCCTGGGGTGAGGGAGTTGGACTCGGTGCCAGTCCTGTGGTGAGGGAGTTAGACTCAGTGCCGGTCCTGGGGTGAGGGAGTTGGACTCAGTGCCGGTCCTGGGGTGAGTGAGTTGGACTCAGTACCAGTCCTGGAGTGAGGGAGTTGGACTCAGTGCCAGTCCTGGGGTGAGGGAGTTGGACTCAGTGCCGGTCCTGGGGTGAGTGAGTTGGACTCAGTAACTGTCCTGGGGTGAGGGAGTTGGACTCAGTGCCAGTCCTGGGGTGAGGGAGTTGGACTCAGTGCCGGTCCTGGGGTGAGGGAGTTGGACTCAGTGCCAGTCCTGGGGTGAGGGAGCTGGACTCAGTGCCAGTCCTGGGGTGAGGGAGTTGGACTCAGTACCGGTCCTGGGGTGAGGGAGTTGGACTCAGTGCCAGTCCTGGGGTGAGGGAGTTGGACTCAGTACCAGTCCTGGGGTGAGGGAGTTGGACTCAGTGCCGGTCCTGGGGTGAGGGAGTTGGACTCAGTACCAGTCCTGGGCTGAGGGAGTTGGACTCAGTGCCAGTCCTGGGGTGAGGGAGTTGGACTCAGTGCCAGTCCTGGGGTGAGGGAGTTGGACTCAGTGCCGGTTCTGGGGTGAGGGAGTTGGACTCAGTGCCAGTCCTGGGGTGAGGGAGTTGGACTCAGTGCCGGTTCTGGGGTGAGGGAGTTGGACTCAGTGCCAGTCCTGGGGTGAGGGAGTTGGACTCAGTGCCGGTCCTGGGGTGAGGGAGTTGGACTCAGTGCCGGTTCTGGGATGAGGGAGTTGGACTCAGTGCCAGTCCTGGGGTGAGGGAGTTGGACTCAGTGCCGGTCCTGGGGTGAGGGAGTTGGACTCAGTGCCGGTTCTGGGATGAGGGAGTTGGACTCAGTGCCGGTTCTGGGATGAGGGAGTTGGACTCAGTGCCAGTCCTGGGGTGAGGGAGTTGGACTCAGTGCCGGTCCTGGGGTGAGGGAGTTGGACTCAGTGCCGGTTCTGGGATGAGGGAGTTGGACTCAGTGCCAGTCCTGGGGTGAGGGAGTTGGACTCAGTGCCGGTCCTGGGGTGAGGGAGTTGGACTCAGTGCCGGTCCTGGGGTAAGGGAGTTGGACTCAGTGCCGGTCCTGGGGTCTATGCCTCTTGCCTTGAACCTGCTCCAGGAGGGCGAGGTGGCCTCCATCAGTGAAGTTGTGTGTTCTTCTCCTGGATGGGGTGGGGCCTTGCCCTGCCCTGCCGCTTCTGGGTCTAGACGGTGCTCGAGTAGTCCTAACTCTGTACGCCTGATTAAAATATTGTTGAGACATGCAGTGTGGTTATAAGCGAGTGAAGTGAGGGAGCTGACCCTTGTCCCTCTCTTTGCCTGGTTGTCCCCAGTCTGCATGTTGAACAGTGCAGGCTGAACAGTCTTTTTAAAGGCTGCACGGGTGTCTACAGTTAGTTCTGTCGCTTACACCCATTTTAAACCTGTTTTACACCAATGGGAATGGAACTAAGCTGAACCAGGAAACCCGTGTGTAACTCCTTCTTGAGACCACTGGTGGGCACATTTCTTTAAAGGGGTAGCAGCGGAGTGACTCACCGCGAGGAGATGTTCGGCCAGGGTTTAAACTGGTGGCTTGTGTCTTTCTTCCGCTAAAATCTAATGAGTATTGAATTGGCAGGAGGACCAGTAAGTGCAACAGCCAGAGGGGCAAAGGTTAACTCGAACAGAGGGACAAAGATTAACTCGAACAGAGGGACAAAGGTGAAGCGCCAACGCCCGGAAGCCCCTGGTGACCCTGAGGAGATGATGCTGGGTGAAGATGGAAATCTGCGTCATTCTTATCAGTCTCCGCGTTCCCATCAGAGCTCAGTCTACAACTCAGTATATGAGGGAGAGTCGGCCCAGGACATGAAAGGCGGTGCACATGGTAAGGGGTGGACTATAAATGAATCCTCGGGACGCCCCAGCACGTGGGCTGAGTGAGCTCCTTACTCTACAGGAGCAACTTTTGTCCAGCTAAACACTTAAAGAATCCACGTCTTGCATAACATACAAAGCAGCAAAGAAAACTACACTATCCTTATTGTGGACTAAATAATAACTTTCAACAATTCCCTGTTGCGGGGGGTGCATTCAGTGAAGCTGAATGTTTCTTGGGTGAATGTTGCTGTCTTCTAATTCCTGCTGTGTTGGCATCAATTCAATTTTTTCCAACATCTCAAGGGTCTATGATGATCAGAAGTTATAGAAATGTGATATTGCTACTCCATTGTCCCAGATTGATAATGAAAACAGTTTCAGTGGTTCGCCAATTGGCCCTGAGGAGACCAGATTATACCATCAGCTACAGCATGTGATCACTCACTAAGCAAAACTCAGCTTAAAGGCAACACTTCAATATCAATCATGGTGAGAGCCCCGCCGTGAATGTTTGATGGGACAGTGTCGAGGGAGCTTTACTCTATATCTAACCCATGCTGTACCTGCCCTGGGAGTGTTTGATGGGGCAGTGTAGAGGGAGTTTTACTCTGTATCTAACCCGTGCTGTACCTGCCCTGGGAGTGTTTGATGGGGCAGTGTAGAGGGAGCTTTACTCTGTATCTAACCCGTGCTGTACCTGCCCTGGGAGTGTTTGATGGGGCAGTGTAGAGGGAGCTTTACTCTGTATCTAACCCGTGCTGTACCTGCCCTGGGAGTGTTTGATGGGACAGTGTAGAGGGAGCTTTATTCTGTATCTAACCCAGGATGAAAGCGCTATGACTATGATAAAGCTGACCACATGGTGCTAACTCGCAACTCCCAGTAATCCTGTGTTGTTAACCATTCCTGGAGTGCTGTGTCGATGCTGCTGTTAGATAAGCACCTTTCTCACTGACTGTGCTATTCTCTGTTCTCAGGTTCCACTTATGGAAAATCTGCTCCAATCACCACCCTGACAGGCTGGTCCCAGTCAGAACTTAGCAGTTTAACTGCAACTGAGGAGCTGGAGACATTGTGCAGTCTCCATCCAGTGTGAGTGTTATTGTATTATTGTTGATAGAGTAGATAGGTAGAAACTGTTTCAACTGGCAGGCGGGTCGGTAACCAGAATAAGAACCAGAGGCGACAGGAGGAAAAGTCTTTACGCAACAAGTTGCTATGATCTGAAATGCACTGCCTGAAAGGGTGGTGGAAGCAGATTCAATAGTAACCTTCAAAAGGGAATTTGATAAATACTTAAAGGGGAAAAAAATTGCAGGGCTCTGAGGAGTGGGATTAATTGGATAGCTCTACCGGCACAGGCACGATGGGCCAAATGGCCTCCTTTTGTGCTGTATCATTCTATGAGCCCACAGGTTCTCTTGCGTTCTCCCACTTTATATTATGGAGTCCTCCTGGACACAGATCTCACCTGAGAGATTTCTCCCACAAACCAGCCGCTGTATCAGGGAAGTAATTCATTGGCATCCCCGCATTCAGGGTCAGTACACCACTCCATGTTGGGGCTGGGTGGATACAGTGGGGCAGTCTGCAGTCCTGAAGGGGAGATTTCCCCCTTTCTGTGTCTCCAACAGGACTCACTGGCTGAGTGCAGAGCGACACAGCTGTGGGTGAGATCAGTGGCCAGACTCCCCTCCCTGCTGGACAGGAAGAAACAGGCACAGACAAGCATGCAGCAGCCTGGTTCTGTCACCCCAGACCTTTGCCTTCAGTGTCCCTCCAGATGTTTAACTGTGGGCCGTGCTCTGTTCTGTGTAGTGATGGTGGATGTTCCCCCAATCCCAGTGGAAGGGGAGGTCTTCTGGTAAAGGATGGCCTTGTGGCTGCAGAGGATTCTGGGACAGACACAGAAGACCAGGAGGCCGAACTGTGGAGCCAACTCAGCGAGGGAAACACTGGAATCAAGGCCGTGAGTTGGACAGACCAGAAATCCTCTCCATCTAGGCTTAAATGGTTAGCTGATTTGATGCCTGAATGGCTGCCTGGTTTGGCGCCTGGGAGCAGGTTGATCTGCCTGGCCTGGAGCCAGGAGCCTGGTAGCAGGTTGATCTGCCCGACCTGGGGCCTGGGAGCAGGTTGATCTGCCTGGCCTGGAGCCAGGGGCCTGGGAGCAGGTTGATCTGCCTGGCCTGGGGCCAGGTTGATCTGCCCAGCCTGGGGCCTGGGAGCAGGTTGATCTGCCCGGCCTGGAGCCAGGTTGATCTGCCCAGCCTGGGGCCTGGGAGCTGGTTGATCTGCCTGTCCTGGAGCCTAGGGCCTGGGAGCAGGTTGATCTGCCCAGCCTGGGGCCTGGGAGCAGGTTGATCTGCCTGTCCTGGAGCCTGGGGCTTGGGAGCAGGTTGATCTGCCCAGCCTGGGGCCTGGGAGCAGGTTGATCTGCCTGTTCTGGGGCCTGGGAGCAGGGTGATCTGCCCGGCCTGGAGCTTGGGGCCAGGTTGATCTGCCCAGCCTGGGGCCTGGGAGCAGGTTGATCTGCCTGTTCTGGGGCCTGGGAGCAGGGTGATCTGCCCGGCCTGGAGCTTGGGGCCAGGTTGATCTGCCCAGCCTGGGGCCTGGGAGCAGGTTGATCTGCCCGGCCTGGAGCCTGGGGCCTGGGGCCAGGTTGATCTGCCCAGCCTGGGGCCTGGGAGCAGGTTGATCTGCCCGGCCTGGGGCCTGGGGCCAGGTTGATCTGCCCAGCCTGGGGCCTGGGGCCAGGTTGATCTGCCCAGCCTGGGGCCTGGGAGCAGGTTGATCTGCCCGGCCTGGAGCCTGGGGCCTGGGGCCAGGTTGATCTGCCCAGCCTGGGGCCTGGGGCCAGGTTGATCTGCCCAGCCTGGGGCCTGGGAGCAGGTTGATCTGCCTGTCCTGGAGCCTGGGAGCAGGTTGATCTGCCTGTCCTGGGGCCTGGGAGCAGGTTGATCTGCCTGGCCTGGGAGCAGCTTCTCCTGTAGGGTCACCAACCCTTCCAGATAGGGCTGGAGTCTCCAGGAATTAAAGTTCAATCTCCTGGATGCTGCTAAAAACAAATTGGGAGAAAAATCTCATTAACAAATGGTGTGGCTTCATTTTCTTTGAACAGTTTTGTTATAAAAATATTGGAGATGGGGAAAGGCTGTTTGTTTGAGGGGGGAGGGGCATTTATAGACAGGAGGTCATGTGATGAAACCTCCAGGAACACATACACGTGCATGAGCTGTGACTTGGTATTGTGTGTATTGGCTGGGCTGAGGCCTAGGACTGAGTGCGTTGGCTAGATTGAAGCCTAGGACTAGGTGTGTTGGCTGGGCTGAGGCATGGGACTGAGTAGGCGGCTGTCCAGCCTGAGGACAATGTAGGAGTAAATGTTTGTAAAATTGTTTTCTCTCCACAGAAGAAACAAAAGAGCAAAATAAAGAAAGGAAAGAAAAATCCCAACCAGGATCCAAATATCCAGAGCAGCTACACAGTGCCCAGCAGCTCAGAAGAGCCGAGGAGCTCACTGGGGTCAAACCAGGCATCAGGGCCGAACAAAACATCGGGGCCGAGGAGCTTACTGGGGCCAAACCAGGCATCAGGGCCGAACAAAACATCGGGGCCGAGGAGCTTACTGGGGCCAAACCAGGCATCAGGGCCGAACAAAACATCGGGGCCGAGGAGCTTACTGGGGCCAAACCAGGCTCCGGGGCCAAACAATGAGAAAAACAAGAATAATGGACGTGCTGAGTTTGTAGTAGGTGAGCAATATTGGGAATGATGTCACTGGGTGGCTCTGGGGGCTCCTGATGATGTCACTGGGTGGCTCTGGGGGCTCCTGATGATGTCACTGGGTGGCCCTGGGGGCTCCTGATGATGTCACTGGGTGGCTCTGGGGGCTCCTGATGATGTCACTGGGTGGCCCTGAGGGCTCCTGATGATGTCACTGGGTGGCCCTGGGGGGCACCTGATGATGTCACTGGGTGGCCCTGGGGACTCCTGATGATGTCACTGGGTGGCCCTGGGGGCTCCTGATGATTTCACTGGGTGGCCCTGGGGGCTCCTGATGATGTCACTAAGTGGCCCTGGGGGCTCCTGCTGATGTCACTAAGTGGCCCTGAGGGCTCCCGATGATGTCACTCGGTGGCCTTGAGGGCTCCTGATGATGTCACTGGGGGGCACCTGATGATGTCACTGGGTGGCCCTGGGGGCTCCTGATGATTTCACTGGGTGGCCCTGGGGGCTCCTGATGATGTCACTAAGTGGCCCTGGGGGCTCCTGCTGATGTCACTAAGTGGCCCTGAGGGCTCCCGATGATGTCACTGGGTGGCCTTGAGGGCTCCTGATGATGTCACTGGGTGGCCCTGGGGGCTCCTGATGATTTCACTGGGTGGCCCTGGGGGCTCCTGATGATGTCACTAAGTGGCCCTGGGGGCTCCTGCTGATGTCACTAAGTGGCCCTGAGGGCTCCCGATGATGTCACTGGGTGGCCTTGAGGGCTCCTGATGATGTCACTGGGTGGCCCTGGGGGCTCCTGATGATGTCACTGGGTGGCCCTGGGGGCTCCTGATGATGTCACTGGGTCAGCCTGTGGTCAAACACATTTAGCCATGGACCTGCTCTCACTCCAATGACTCCCCTGTCCCGAGTGAGTCAAGGTGCTGACTCTCGCTGATCCTCTCAATCACTTTTAACTAGTTTAACCAGATGGAAGCGAATGAACAGCAGCCATACTGAAATTTAAAAGTAAATAGAACCTGCCCTTTATTTGTTTAGGAAGACCCAGGGAAAAAAAAGTCCAGCAGCAACACCTGTCCCAGGTGAAGCAGCAGAAGGAAGCTTCCAAACTAGGGAAGAAGGAGGCAATGAGAGGTGGTGAGGAGGACACACAGCACAGCTCAGAGGGACTCCTGCATTCAGCGATCAGAAAGAACGCTCCAACCCCAGTGTCAGCAGTCACGGCAATCACCACTGACCAGGGCCCAAACTCCTGCTTCACCGACACCACAACTACAGGCCCAGCGTCGGAGCAGGCGAGGCGGAGAGAACGATTGGGAGTAAGTGACACAGTGTGGAACTTGCGCAAACTGCAGGACGTGCACAGTAGGTCAGTCAGCATCTGAAAGGGAAAGATAGACGTATGCACCAGGGGAGAGGGGTAGTCAGAGCTGTTCTGATTAAGTGGGGGGAACTTTCACCCCAAAAATGGGTGGGTTTGGGTCAGCTGGGATATTAAAATGCTAAAAATCTCAAACTCGAATCCAACCCGCCTCGAGCCCGCCCACTTGGTTTTAACAGAGAGGGGCGGGAGGTAGGCAACCAATCCGCTCCCAAGAGATAGGTGGCACATTTAAATATTTTAATGAGGCTGCGTGCCTCACACTTTACCTCCATTTTAGATTGAACCCTGGCTGGCCGGGTTTGCAGCTGAAGGGAGGTGAGGACTGCTGGATCCAGCAGGTACGTGCCTTTCCAGCACTGCTTGTGGACCAGGAGGAGCAGGAGTGCTTCCCCCCCAGCCCCCCAAGCAAGTCTGTAAACCACACCCGCAATCAGCCAACACCCCACCACCCCACCGTCCCGTGATTGGAACAATCCCCCCACATCCCCAAAATCAGACCCAACCCCACCCCGTGATCAGATTCACCCCACCCCCACAATCAGACCACTCCCACCCCACAATTGGACCCCCGAGCCACGATCTCCCACTGACCCGGCCTTTTCAATCCCTCCCTCCCTCCACTGTGCTTCCAGGCTGCAGACTCCAATCTCCCCCAGCCTTTCTGATCTCCCCCCACCCCCCACAGAGTAAAGCTCCCTCCTCAGGGTCCCATCAAACACTCCCAGAGTAAGTACAGCACGGGTTAGATACAGAGTAAAGCGCCTTCTTCACTGCCCCATCAAACACTCCCAGGGCAGGTACAGCATGGGTTAGATACAGAGTAAAGCTCCCTCTACACTGTCCCATCAAACACTCCCAGGGCAAGTACTGCACGGGTTAGATACAGAGTAAAGCTCCCTCTACACTGCCCCATCAAACACTCCCAGGGCAGGTACAGCACGGGTTAGATACAGAGTAAAGCTCCCTGAAGTAAAGGGAATTAAGGGTTGCAGGGAGCGGGCAGGAAATTGGACATGAGTCTAGGTTCGGAATGGTCATGGCCCTGTGGGTAGTGGAGCGGGCCCAGGGGCCGTGTAGCTTGGTTCTGCTCCTACTGTGTTCTAATTCTGTGTTAGATTTCAGGAGATGGTTTTATTCCTGTTCCTGGCTGGGGTGGAGATCGCCTTTACAGAAGGTAAGTACTGTAGAAAATATAGGGACAGAGTGATCTCCTGGAAGAATTTCGATCGCCTAGATGGGTCGGAGAGGAATTTCCCAGATTTGTTTCTCCCAAATTGGCTATTGGGTCTTTATCTGGTTTTTCGCCTCTCCCGGGAGATCACATGGGTTCGGGTGGATGCACAGTGATAGAAGATTTGAGGTTAGGATCAGATCAGCCATGATCTTATTGAATGGTGGAGCAGGCTCGAGGGGCCGATTGGCCTACTCCTGCTCCTATTTCTTATGTTCTTATGTACACTGTCCCATCAAACACTCCCAGGGCAGGTACAGCACGGATTAGATACAGAGTAAAGCGCCTTCTTCACTGCCCCATCAAACACTCCCAGGGCAGGTACAGCACGGGTTAGATACAGAGTAAAGCTCCCTCTACACTGTCCCATCAAACACTCCCTGGGCAAGTACTGCATGGGTTAGATACAGAGTAAAGCTCCCTCTACACTGCCTCATCAAACACTCCCAGGGCAAGTACAGCACAGGTTAGATACAGAGTAAAGCTCCCTCTACACTGCCCCATCAAACACTCCCAGGGCAGGTACAGCACGGGTTAAATACAGAGTAAAGCTCCCTCTACACTGTCCCATCAAACACTCCCTGGGCAAGTACTGCATGGGTTAGATACAGAGTAAAGCTCCCTCTACACTGCCTCATCAAACACTCCCAGGGCAAGTACAGCACAGGTTAGATACAGAGTAAAGCTCCCTCTACACTGCCCCATCAAACACTCCCAGGGCAGGTACAGCACGGGTTAAATACAGAGTAAAGCTCCCTCTACACTGTCCCATCAAACACTCCCAGGGCAAGTACTGCACGGGTTAGATTGATCTACTGTTACTCTCCAACCTCTTGACTATGTCCTACTTCCTGCAGTGGCAAAGATCGAAAGGAACATTGGGGTAGAGTTTGGTGTGTGTTGTGTAACTATGACTAATTTGGCAGTCATCCGAGCCCAATCTGGGTGTGTTCGGGTCTAGTTAAATGTTCAGACGTTCCTTGTAGCTATCTAAAAGAAGGTAATTGTCCTTTGCATATGTAAATGAGGGACCTCAACGTCTGCTTTAGGCCCCTCACTGGACATGCTCCGCTCGTGATTCTTCACCAGCCTCCCACGGAAACTAAGTTTATTTGCTGAGTAGACATTTATATATTGTTGCTGAGTATCCAGGAGGAGCTGGAGTGCTTCCCTCCCCCCAACTCCCCTCCAGCTGCACAGTCCTCGCAATTGCCCCTCCCCATCCTGGGACTTCCCCTCAGGCTGCTGCTGGAGAGGTAAAGGGGCCGATATTCCTCCTGGTAAAGTGGGCGAACCATCTGCAGAGCCACCACAGGAGCCAGCAAGCTCACACAAAATCCGATCTCGGGCCTTCCGGTTCAGGCTCCAAAATGGGCCTAAAGCAATTTCTCCCCAGTAATTCCACTAAAATCCAATGGGGGCCTTTTTACAGGGAGCTGCACGCTAACTGCCTTTTGTGTCCAATTAGGAAAGCACTGAGCGCCCACAGGGGACTACACCTGCACCAGGGTCAAAGCACCCCATGCAGTCGGGGAACAACAGGCTGGAGGGTGGGCAGAAGCCCGATCGGGGGCAGAGGCCTGATCAAGAGCAACAGGATTACAGCGAGCAGAGACGACGGGAGACAGAGCAGCGAATCCAACAAGAATTGGATGAAGATCAGAGGAGGAAGGAGCAGGAGATCAGGTAGCGAAAGGTTGTGGATGTGGATAAGTGAGGTTTAAATTATTGGTTGTCGGGTTTGTACCACAGCTTACCCACTCTCAGTCCGAGACACGTGAAGGGCCCATGGTACATGCAGGTAACACACTGAGGGTCCCAGACAGCCCCTCACACAGCGGGGAGGGAGGGGGAAACGACCCAATCCGCAGTCTTCACCCTCTCCTCAGAGCTCAGATGCCTGGAGCTCAGATGCCTGAAGCTCAGTATGAGTTTGGTTGCCCTTTTCCGCACTGTTTGCAGTACCTGGATATCCCTGCGATAGTGCAGAGACCACCTGGAGTACTGGGTACAATTCTGGGCCCTAGTATAACTCTCTCCCTCTCTCCATAGTTCACTGTTAGTTGTTTCTCCTCTGCCATTCCCTGAGGAATGAAGGAGGAACCTGTGGCCCACTCCACGTGGCACAGTGCACTGGCACGCTAACGTATCGAACCTTTGGCCGCTTTCACCCCCGCTACAAGCATATGACCCGCAGGTGAACGTGTCGCCGCGGTAACGGTGCAAGCGGGGGCCCCAACAACCGATCGCCCGTCTCACTTTGCTTCTGATTCGCAGGTTTAAAAGGCAGCAGTGCGAACGTGAAATGTTAGAGCAGGAAGAGGCCGAGCTGAGCCGACAAATTGGGGAGCAGCGTGAACGTGAACGGGGACACAGGCAACAGGAGGAGTATCGGAGGAAGGTCCAGGAAATGCAGCAGAGAAAGGAGAGGAGCCTGGCAGAGAAAGCAGGTGTGTGTGCAACAGACATCACTGGATCCCGCAATAACAACAGAAAACACTGGAAAAACTCAGCAGGCCAGGCAACATCCGTGGAAAGAAATTAGAGTCAACGTTTTGGGTCAAAACCCTTTGTCAAGACTAGTCCACTAGTCCTATCACCATCTCGTCTCGTTTTGAATACCTCTTAATGGGGGAGAAATTCAGTATCGCCCCGTTTGGGGCGCTAGTTCTGGCGGTGCGCAAAGATTAGCGCCAGGCGCACGTTCTCGCCACTTCGAGCGATATTGGGTTGCATCGCCCCTGGAGGTGATTGCGACGCTAAATCAGGCACTGCACGGTATTCTTAAGGCGCTAACCCGGCGGCGCGACGCAATTTCTCCGCAGGCGGGCGCAGCGCAGGTGCCGTCAATTATCGATTTCACCCAGACACGCTGGCGCCAGCCAGCTCTTAAAGGGCCAGATCGATTCTCTTCTGCAGCCACACTCTGCGCCTTGTAGGCCTCAAAATCGGCGGCAACCTACCTGTGGCGGCCAAAACTTCACCCACATGGAGAGGGCCAGGGAGAGAGCGCAGCGCTTCACCGAGGGAGCATTGGATGCTCTGGTTGACGCGGTGGAGCGCCGGCGATCTGTGCTGTACCCGGAGAATGGCAGGAGGCCTCATCAAACCGAATACCGCAGAGCTTGGAGGGAGGTTTCCCAAAGAGTCACCTCCAGCAGCATGGTTCCGAGGACTCCTGTGCAATGCAGGAAGAAGTTCAACGACCTCACTCGGGTCGTCAGGGTGAGTGCCTTTTTCAGAATCATCTTCATCCCTCCACCTGCACCTCACTTTATGGTCAGAGGGTCTGTAAAGCCCCAGTGGCCAGCTGTGATCCAGCACCCATGGCCCTTTCTGGAAACACACACGCACATTCAGCACAGTGCATAATGTAAGGGCTATTCGACCATGGGAGGCATGTGATACCAGATCAGGCCAGCATTATGTCAGGGCTATCCGACCAGGGGAGGCATGTGATACCAGATCAGGCCAGCATTATGTCAGGGCTATCCGACCAGGGGAGGCATGTGATACCAGATCAGGCCAGCATGTTTCATCACACCCCGTCCTTTCTCTTGCAGGCCAAGCTGGCGAGTAACCGCAGGCAGCAGCTTTGGACCGGAGGAGGCCGGCCTCACCTGCAGACCCTTACAGACCTGGAGGAGCGAGTCCACCAGATCGTCGCAAGCCGGATGACTGGCCCCGTCGCCTCTGGAGATGCCGACCCCATTGTGGACAGTGATGGTAAGGCCATGACCTTTTTGACCTCTCTCCTTCCAGTTGTTCCCCACACCAGCATGCTTTTTCAATCAACCCAATTCAAAGCATTGCAGCACTCATGCATCCCTTGCCGCCACCCTGTCCTTTCGCTAAAGCCACTCTTGAACCTCCCTGCTTTCAGATGCTGCATCACCAGCTCGGGAGGCGGGCCCTCAAGCTGCCACTGCGACTAACTCCAGAGGCGACGAGGAGGAGGAAGCCGGACCATCCGCTCAACCCTCAGGCGAGCCAGCCCATCTCCAGACTGGGGAGACTCCTTCCTTGGAGGGGAGCGGGGGGGGCAATGCTCTGAGGAGGACCCAGCTGCAGCAACGCGAGGGGGGTAAGGAAGCTCGGGGGCCGTCTCTCCGGAGGGCGAGTCGGGCCGTGAGTCCTGCTGCACAGAACACAGAGGAGGTGCGTGCCCTCGCTGAAATGAGTGCCCAGGCTAGGCTGAGGCACACTGAGCTTATGGCTGCAGTGGGAAGGATGCCCGAATCCATTGAGACACTGGCAAGGAGTGTCCAAGACTTCAGCACAGCACAGGCAGCGAGTGTGCAGGACTTCAGCGCAGCACTTGCAAGGAGTGTGCAGGACTTCAGCGAAGCACTGGCAAGGGTTGTCCAGGGCTTCAACGAAGCAATGGCACCTGCCACACAAGTGCTGAGTGCTGCGACGCAGTCACTCGCTGGTCTCATGCAGACGCAGATTGAGGCCACGCGAGCACTGACTGCTGCCACCCTCGCTGGATCGGGCAGGATTCCCCGGGGCCCTTGCAGCACCACAGCAGACCAGCAATCTGTGCACCAGCCGATTGCTGCGCATGCTGCGGTGCTGGCCCGTCAGAGTGCCAGTGTGTCGGCTGACCAGGGAGCTGCTGTCCGCTCTCAGGATGACAGTATTCCTGATGCCACCACTGGCACTTCTCCACTGCAGCTGCCACCACCTGTAGGACAGAATGCTTCCGCCCATGCAGAGTTGGAGCAGTCAGCAGCCGGGCCCTCCATGCCCAGAGGTCGTCCAGGCTGTCCCTCAGGGGCATCTGCGGTTTCGGACAGTCAGCAGGCCTCCACCAGCCTTGTTGCAGCCACTGGGGTCCCATTACGGAGGAGCTGCAGGGTGGGAAGGGGCCAATGCCGAAAGGGAAGCAGATCACCATTGAGGGGGGAAAAGTAGAAGGTGCTGCTGATTCCTGTTATTTGTTTCATTCAAGGCAGAGGATGCTGGTCTGAATGTTAGTTATGTTTTGGACAGTCTCCCGGGTGTGAGAGGCACTTCTGTTGCCATTGCTTTGTCAGGCGGGAAGGAAGCACATTTTGTACAATAAACAACTTTCTTTATTCAGAATGGCCATGTCTGTTCTTTTGACAAATTTTGCCCTTGAGCGGCTTAGGGGTAGCAGAATGGTTCCATTCATGTTGTTGGAATGGCAGCAAACATTCCCTGAGAGGGGCCTGGAAGTGACTCGCTATAAGCCTCTAACAACAACAACCACCACCGCCGCCGCCGATTGTAACGTTCTTCAGCAGGGGTGCTGGACGAACGGAGCGGGGTCATCAGCCAGGGGCACAGAGGATAGCCCTTGTCCCCGAGAAGCCAGCCTCCTGGGTGAGCCGGGGCCTCAAAGGTCTACCACAGAAGTCTGGCGCAGGAAGGCGTCGTGGCTACTGCCTGGAAACTGGGCATTGACAGCGAGTATCAGCTGTCGGTGGTCACAGACCAGCTGCACATTCAAAGAATGGAACCCCTTTCGGATGCGGAAATCCTCCGTATTCTCTAGAGGCGCCCGCAAAGCCACATGCGTGCAGTCAGTGGCGCCCTGCACCATGGGGAAGCCCGCTATTGTTGCAAAGCCCTCTGCGCATTCTCGCTGTTTGTCCGGGGTCATTGGGAAGGAGATGTACTGCCGTCTCCTTCTAAAGAGGGCATTAGTCACTTGATGGATGCAGCAATGCACCGCGAACTGTGAGATGCTGGCAAAGTCCCCAGTAGCAGCCTGAAAGGAGCCACTGGCATAGAAGTTTAGAGCCACAGTGATCTTCACAGCCACCGACAGAGATGTCCTGCACCTTAGTTGAGGCTGCAGATCTGGCTGAAGCAGGTGGCAGAGCTCATTGACCACCTCCTTACTGAAGCGCAGCCTTCGGAAACACTGCTCCTCCGACATGTTGATATGTGAAAACTGCTGGCGGAAAACCCTGGCAGTGTAAGGTCTCGTGTGGCGACGTCTGTAGGCCCTCCTCCGTCTGGCCATGCCTGCCACTCTATCCCTACGTCTCTATGCCCTGTCCAAATGATTGAGAAGCACGACGTTCCCATCCAATGCAGCCCCCATAGTAAGAGCGCACTGAAAGTTATGCCGGTTGAGAAGCTCACCAACTGCAAAGTGATGTTCAGAAGGCTGAAGTTCCTCTGCCAGCGCTGGCTCACTGCAGAAATGGCTCTCCGTGTGTAGCTGAGCAACTCTCTCTCTCTCTCTCTCCAAGAAGTTGTGGTCCAAAAATGGCTACCAAGAATAATCCAGAACAGTCCCCTTTAAATAGCGCCCCCCGAGCCCGACAGCGACTGGGAAACGTTCCAGGTAACCTGTCCTTGTTAGTGCCAGGCTGAACGGAGGGGGGCGCCACTGAATTTCCGGTCTGGGGTGCACCAAAGGCGTTGCACACTGAAATGACGTCATGATCTGCGTGCGCCGGTGAGCGGGCGCTAAGGTTTAGCGCCGGCGCAAAATGTCCGCGCAATATGGGAAGCGGCGCCTGGGTGCTAGTTGGTTAGCGCCCCACTTCTCGGCCTCTTTAGGCACTAATGGGTGGCGCAGCCAACTGAATTTTTCCCCCAATGTCTCCTCTTTTGTTCTCTCCCAGCCTGGCCTCTTAATCTATTTCATTCCCTGTGCCTCTTTAGTCTTGATAAAGGGTTTTGACCCGAAACGTTGACTCTAATTTCTCTCCACGGATGTTGCCTGGCCTGCTGAGTTTTTCCAGCATTTTCTGTTGTTATTTCGGATTTCCAGCATCTGCAGTATTTTGCTTTTGTACTGGATCCTGCAAACCTACTGCAGACACCAGTACTGCCTTCAGCTCACTGGGTGCTGTACATGTACAGGAGCCGACACTGAGAGACATGGGCCGTACAGTACCAGGCAGGAGTGAATCATTCCCTCTTACCCACTGGGTGCTGTACATGTACAGGAGCCGACACTGAGAGACACGGGCCGTACAGTACCAGGCAGGAGTGAATCATTCCCTCTTACCCACTGGGTGCTGTACATGTACAGGAGCCGACACTGAGAGACATGGGCCGTACAGTACCAGGCAGGAGTGAATCATTCCCTCTTACCCACTGGGTGCTGTACATGTACAGGAGCCGACACTGAGAGACACGGGCCGTATAGTACCAGGCAGGAGTGAATCATTCCCTCTTACCCACTGGGTGCTGTACATGTACAGGAGCCGACACTGAGAGACACGGGCCGTATAGTACCAGGCAGGAGTGAATCATTCCCTCTTACCCACTGGGTGCTGTGCATGTACAGGAGCCGACACTGAGACACACGGGCCGTACAGTACCAGGCAGGAGAGAATCATTCCCTCTTACCCACTGGGTGCTGTGCATGTACAGGAGCCGACACTGAGACACACGGGCCGTACAGTACCAGGCAGGAGAGAATCATTCCCTCTTACCGGCTGAGAAGGTGATCCAAATTAGAGACTGATGATTGGGTGACTTCAAACTTGGGTTGAAATGCCTGTAGCTTGTAGGAGGAAGGGAGAGGAAAGGGAAGGCTGAGGGAGGGGAGAGAAGACTGAGGGAGGAAAGGGAAGGCTGAGGGAGGAGAGGGAAGGCTGAGGGGGGTGGAGGGAAGGCTGGGGAAGAAGAGGGAAGGCTGAGGGAGGAAAGGGAAGGCTGAGGGAGGGGAGGGAAGGCTGAGGGAGGGGAGGGAAGGCTGAGGGAGTTGAGGGAAGGCTGAGGGAGGGGAGGGGAGGCTGAGGGAGGGGAGGCTGAGGGAGGGGAGGTGAGGCTGGGGGAGGGGAGGCTGAGGGGGGAGGGGAGGCTGAGGGAGGGGAGGGAAAGCAGAGGGAGGGGAGGCTGAGGGAGGAGAGGGAAGGCTGGGGGAGGAGAGAGGGAGTTGGAGCAGGGGGAGGGAGGGAGTTGGAGCAGGGGGGCAGAGGGAGTTGGAGCAGGGGGAGAGAGGGAGTTGGAGCAGGGGGAGAGAGGGAGTTGGAGCAGGGGGAGAGAGGGAGTTGGAGCAGGGGGAGAGAGGGAGTTGGAGCAGGGGGAGAGAGGGAGTTGGAGCAGGGGGAGAGAGGGAGTTGGAGCAGGGGGAGAGAGGGAGTTGGAGCAGGGGGAGAGAGGGAGTTGGAGCAGGGGGAGAGAGGGAGTTGGAGCAGGGGGAGGTAGGGAGTTGGAGCAGGGGGAGAGAGGGAGTTGGAGCAGGGGGAGAGAGGGAGTTGGAGCAGGGGGAGAGGGAGTTGGAGCAGGGGGAGAGAGGGAGTTGGAGCAGGGGGAGAGAGGGAGTTGGAGCAGGGGGAGGGAGGGAGTTGGAGCAGGGGGAGAGAGGGAGTTGGAGCAGGGGGAGAGAGGGAGTTGGAGCAGGGGGAGAGAGGGAGTTGGAGCAGGGGGAGAGAGGGAGTTGGAGCAGGGGGAGAGAGGGAGTTGGAGCAGGGGGAGAGAGGGAGTTGGAGCAGGGGGAGAGAGGGAGTTGGAGCAGGGGGAGAGAGGGAGTTGGAGCAGGGGGAGAGAGGGAGTTGGAGCAGGGGGAGAGAGGGAGTTGGAGCAGGGGGAGAGAGGGAGTTGGAGCAGGGGGGCAGAGGGAGTTGGAGCAGGGGGAGAGAGGGAGTTGGAGCAGGGGGGGAGAGAGGGAGTTGGAGCAGGGGGAGAGAGGGAGTTGGAGCAGGGGGAGAGAGGGAGTTGGAGCAGGGGGAGAGAGGGAGTTGGAGCGGGGGAGAGAGGGAGTTGGAGCAGGGGGAGAGAGTGAGTTGGAGCAGGGGGAGGGAGGGAGTTGGAGCAGGGGGAGGGAGGGAGTTGGAGCAGGGGGAGAGAGGGAGTTGGAGCAGGGGGAGAGAGGGAGTTGGAGCAGGGGGACAGAGGGAGTTGGAGCGGGGGGAGAGGGAGTTGGAGCAGGGGGAGAGAGGGAGTTGGAGCAGGGGGGAGGGAGTTGGAGCAGGGGGGAGGGAGTTGGAGCAGGGGGAGAGAGGGAGTTGGAGCAGGGGGGAGGGAGTTGGAGCAGGGGGAGAGAGGGAGTTGGAGCAGGGGGGAGGGAGTTGGAGCAGGGGGAGAGAGGGAGTTGGAGCAGGGGGAGAGAGGGAGTTGGAGCAGGGGGAGAGGGAGTTGGAGCAGGGGGAGAGAGGGAGTTGGAGCAGGGGGAGAGAGGGAGTTGGAGCAGGGGGAGAGAGGGAGTTGGAGCAGGGGGAGAGGGAGTTGGAGCAGGGGGAGAGAGGGAGTTGGAGCAGGGGGAGAGAGGGAGTTGGAGCAGGGGAGAGAGGGAGTTGGAGCAGGGGGAGAGGGAGTTGGAGCAGGGGGAGAGAGGGAGTTGGAGCAGGGGGAGAGAGGGAGTTGGAGCAGGGGGAGAGAGGGAGTTGGAGCAGGGGGAGAGAGGGAGTTGGAGCAGGGGGAGAGAGGGAGTTGGAGCAGGGGGAGAGAGGGAGTTGGAGCAGGGGGAGAGAGGGAGTTGGAGCAGGGGGAGAGAGGGAGTTGGAGCAGGGGGAGAGAGGGAATTGGAGCAGGGGGAGAGAGGGAGTTGGAGCAGGGGGAGAGAGGGAGTTGGAGCAGGGGGAGGGGGAGTTGGAGCAGGGGGAGAGAGGGAGTTGGAGCAGGGGGAGAGAGCAGGATACCGGAACAGGCTCCTTCGACAGCAAGTATAGAATGGCATTCGAACCCTTGTGCCTATCAGGGCTGGGCCAGCTGACACCAGCCGGCATGGTCATAGGGGTCTCGTACCTTGGGTTGAAGACGGGATGGACAGGGGTTCCGTTCCTCAACCCTGCGTGTGGGATCGAGCTATGCTGTGATGCCCTCCACTGTCAAATATCTAGCCAACGTTGTCCAGCCACATGGGGAGGATTGGGAGGGCAGCGGGAGCCATAGAAGTTTAGCCCAGCAAAGAATCAAGCCCTGAGTGAGCGGGTTAGGAGATAAAGGATTGAGGGGTGAGGCTGGAGAATGCACAGTGTGTAAGCTGCCTGTGTTTGTCACCTTGCTGCATCCACAGAGGAGGCCATGAGACTAGAGAGGGCGCGCCAGCAGCAGCTGGAGGAGGAGATGGAGCTCCTGAAGGGAATGGATGACCCGCAGAGACTGGAGTACCTGCGAAGGAAGCAGATCGAAGAACAGCAACTCACGGAGGATCTTGAGGAGCGACAGAGGAAGGAGGGAGAGAGGGGCAGGTGTCTGATGCATGAGGCGAAGCAGGAAGCAGTATCTTTACTGTGGTGAGTGTCAGAGTGTCCCACAGTACTCCCAGACTGGTCCCATACCCACAGAGCAGTGTACTCCCAGACTAGAGCCAGACAAACAGAGCACTGTACTCCCAGACTGGTCCCATACCCACAGAGCACTGTACCCCCAGACTAGACCCAGACACACAGAGCACTGTACACCCAGACTGGTCACAAACCACAGAGCACTGTACTCCCAGAATAGACCCAGACAAACAGAGCACTGTACTCCCAGATTGGTCCCAAACCCACAGAGCACTGTACTCCCAGATTGGTCCCATACCCACAGAGCACTGTACTCCCAGACTAGACCCAGACACACTGAGCACTGTAGTCCTAGACTTGTCCCAAACACACAGAGCACTGTACTCCCAGACTAGACCCAGACACACAGAGCACTGCACTCCCAGACTGGTCCCAGGCACACACAGCACAGTGCTCTCAGATTGGTCCCATACCCACAGAGCACCAAACTCCCAGACTAGACCCAGACACACAGTACACTGTACTCCCAGACTGGTCCCAGACACACAGAGCACAGTACTACCAGACTAGACCCAGACACACATAGCCCAGTACTCCAGACTAGACTCAGACACATTTAGCACTGTACTCCCAGACTAGACCCAGAAACACAGAGCACTCTACTCCCAGACTAGACCCAGGCACACAGAGCACTGTACGCACAGACTAGATTCAGACACACAGAGCACTGTACTCCCAGGCTAGACCCAGACACACAGAGCACAGTACTCCCAGACTGGTTCCATACCCACAGAGCACCAAACTCCCAGATGAGACCCAGACACACTGAGCACTGTACTACCAGACAGCTCCCAAACCCACAGAGCACAGTACTCCCAGACAACACCCAGACACACAGAGCACTGTACTCCCAGACAGGTCCCAGACACAGTACACTGTACTCCCAGACTGGTCCCAGACACACAGAGCACTGAACACCCAGACAAGACCCAGACACACAGTGCACTGCACTACCAGACTGGTCCTATACCCACATAGCACAGTACTCCCAGACTAGACCCAGACACACAGAACACAGTACTCCCAGGCTAGACTCAGATACACACATCACTGTACCGCCAGAATAGACGCAGACACAGAGAGCACAGTATCCCAGACTAGACCCAGACACACAGAGCACAGTAGTCCCAGACTCGACCCAGACACACAGATCACTGTAGTCCCAGACACACAGAGCACTGTACCCCCAGACTAGACTCAGACAGAGAGAGCACTGTACACCCAGACACACAGAGCACATTACTCCCAGACTAAACCCAGACACACAGAGCACTGTACTCCCAGACTAGACCCAGATACACAGAGCACAGTACTCCCAGACTAGACCCAGACACACAGACCACTGTACGCCCAGACTAGACCCAGACACACAGAGCTCTGCACTCCCAGACTAGACCCAGACACAGAGAGCACTGTACTCCCAGACTGGTCCCAAACCCACAGAGCACAGTGCACACAGAACACAGTACCGCCGGACTAGACCCAAACACACAGAGCATTGTACTCCCAGACTGGACCCAGACACACAGAGCACTGTACTCTCATACTAGACCCAGGCACACACAGCAATGTACCTCCAGACTAGACCCAGACACATAGAGCACCCTACTGCGAGACTGGACCCAGACACACACAGCAATGTACCTCCAGACTAGACCCAGACACACAGAGCACTGTACTCCCAGCCTAGACCCAGAAAAGCAGAGCACTGTACTTCCATACTAAACCCAGACACACAGCGCGCTGAGCTCCCAGACTAGACCCAGACACACAGAGCACTCTACTCTCAGGCTAGACCCAGACACACACAGCAATGTAATTCCAGACTAGACCCAGACACACAGGTCACTGTATTTCTAGACTAGACCCAGACACACATAGCACTGTACTCCCAGACTAGACCCAGACACACACAGCACTCCCAGACTAGACCCAGAGACACAGTGCACTGTACCCCCAGACTAGAGCCAGAGACAGAGAGCACTGTACTCCCAGCATAGATCCAGACACACAGAGCACTGTACTACCAGACTAGACCCATACCCACAGAGCACTGTACTCCCAGCATAGACCCAGACACATAGAGCACTGTACTCCCAGACTAGACCCAGACACACAGAGCACTGTCTGCACAGATTAGACCCAGACACACAAAGCATTGTACTTCCAGTCTAGACCGAGACACACAAAGCACTGTACTCCCAGACGAAACCCAGATTCACAGAGCACTGTACTCCCAGACTAGACCCAGACACACAGAGCACTGTACTCCCAGACTAGATGCAAGCACACAGAGCACTTTACTCCCAGACTAAACCCAGATTCACAGAGCACTGTACTCCCAGACTAGACCCAGACACACAGAGCACTGTACTCCCAGACTAGGCCCAGATACACAGAGCACTCTACTCTCAGACTAGACCCGACACACAGTGCACTGTGCTCCCAGACTGGTCCTATACCCAGAGAGCACAGTAATCCCAGACTAGACCCAGACACACAGAACACAGTACTGCCAGACTAGACCCAGACACACTTAGCACTGTGCTCAAAGACTGGTCCTACACCCACAGAGCACAGTACTCCCAGACTAGACCCAGACACATAGAGCACCTTAATGCGAGACTAGACCCAGACACACAGAGCACTGAACACACAGACTAGACCCAGACACATAGAGCACTGTAATCCCAGACTGGTCCCATATCCACAGAGCACAGTACTCGCAGACAGGTCCCAGACACACAGAGCACTGTACTCCCAGACTAGGCCCAGACACACAGAGCACTGTACTCTCAGACTAGACCCAGACAGAGAGAGCACTGTACTCCCAGACTGGTCCCACACCCACTGAGCACAGTGCACCCAGACACAAAGAAAACAGTACCGCCGGACTAGTCCCAAACACACAGAGCATTGTACTCCCAGACTAGACCCAGACACACAAAGCACTCTACTCTCAGACTAGACCCAGACACACAGAGCATTGTACTCCCAGACTGGACCCAGACACACATAGCACTGTACTCCCAGACTAGACCCAGACACACACAGCACATTACTCCCAGACTAGATCCAGACACACACTGCACTGTACACCCAGACTGGTCCCAGACACACAGAGCACTGTACTCCCAGACTTGAAGGAGACACACAGAGCACTGTACTACCAGACTAGACCCATACACACAGAGCACTGTATTCCCAGACGAGACCCAGACACACAGAGCATTGTACTCCCAGACACACAGAGCACAGTACTGCCAGACTAGACCCAGACACACTTAGCACTGTACTCCCAGTCTAGACCCGGACACACAGAGCACTGTACTCCCAGACTAGACCCAGACACACTTAGCACTGTACTCCCGGACTAGACCCTGACACACAAAGCACTGTACTCCCAGACTAGACGCAGACACACAGAGCACTGTGCTCCCAGACTAGACCCAGACACACAGAACACTGTACTCCCCGACTAAACCCAGACACACAGAGCTCTGCACTCCCAGACCAGACCCAGACACACAGAGTACTCTACTCCCATACTGGTCCCATACCCACAGAGCACTGTAAACCCAGACTCGACCCAGACACATAGAGCACCCTACTGCGAGACTAGACCCAGACACACACATCAATGTACATCCAGACTAGACCCAGACACACAGGTCACTGTCCTCACTGAGTAGACACAGACACACAGAGCACTGTAAACCCAGACTAGACCCAGACACACAGATGACTGTACTCCCGGACTAGACCCAGAGACACAGAGCACTGTACTCCCCGGCTAAACCCATACTCACAGAGCACTGTACTCCCAGACTAGACCCAGACACACTGAGCACTGTACTCCCAGACTAGCAGCAGACACACAGAGCACTGCACTCCCAGACGAGACCCAGACACACGGAACACTGTAAGCCCGGACTAGACCGAGACACACAAAGCACAGTACTCCCAGACTAGACTCAGACACATGTGGTAAACCACTTTTATCGTTCACTATCGTTACACTATAGTTATCACTGTTATATCGTTACTCTATGGTTATCACTGTTCAGACTGTTGTATCACTATACGAGGTCGCCTCTTGTCACGCTGTTATACCTGGGCTGACCACTGCTGACTCCGCCCATGGCTCCACCTACCTGCCCAGGTATAAAGGTGGTCGACTGGCTGGCATTCCTCCTTGTTGGATCCGATCACCCACGAGGGTGGGCTCTGTTATTTAGCCAATAAAAACCTATAGTTACTTTCTTAACTCGTCGCTTTTCATTGGATGAATTGATAGGTATATCAATTTTATTGGCTAAATAACAGAGCCCACCCTCGTGGGTTTGATAGGTATATCAACACACAGAGCATTCTACTCCCAGACTAGACCCAGACACACAGAGCACTGTACTCCCAGACTAGACTCAGAGCACTGTACCCCCAGGCTAGACCCAGACACACAGAGCACTGTACTCCCGGACTACACCCAGAGACACAGAGCACTGTACTCCCCGACTAAACCCATACTCACAGAGCACTGTACTCCCAGACTAGACCCAGACACACTGAGCACTGTACGCCCAGATTAAATCAAGGCCCACGGAGCACTGTACTCCCAGACTAGACCCAGGCACACAGACCACTGTACTCCCAGACTAGACCAAGACACACACAGCACTATACTTCCAGACTACACCCAGACAGA
The DNA here is from genome assembly GCF_052327205.1 of Somniosus microcephalus. Taxonomy (NCBI): domain Eukaryota; kingdom Metazoa; phylum Chordata; class Chondrichthyes; order Squaliformes; family Somniosidae; genus Somniosus; species Somniosus microcephalus. The sequence continues at coordinate 183,771,917 of NC_140990.1, forward strand.
GAGCACTGTATTCTCAGAGTAGACCAAGACACACAGAGCACTGTACTCCCAGACTGGTCCCAAACCCACAGAGCACAATGCTCCGAGACTACACCCAGACACACAGAACACAGTACAGCCGGACTAGACCCAAACACACAGAGCATTGTACTCCCAGACTAGACCCAGACACACAGAGCACTCTACTCTCAGACTAGACCCAGACACACAGATCACTGTACTCCCAAACCAGATCCATACACACAGAGGTCTGTACTCCCACACTAGATTCAGACACACAGAGCACTGTACTCCCAGACTAGACCCAGGCACACAGAGCACTGTACTCCCAGACTGGTCCCAATACCCACAGAGCACAGCGCTCCCAGACTACACCCAGACACACAGAACACAGTACCGCCGGACTAGACCCAAACACAGAGCATTGTACTCCCAGACTAGACCCAGACACACAGAGCACTCTACTGTCAGACTAGACCCAGACACACTTAGCACTGTACTTCCAGGTTAGACCCAGACACACAGAGCACACTACTCCCAGACTAGACCCAGACACACACAGCAATGTACATCCAGACTAGACCCAGACACACAGGTCACTGTACTTCCAGACTAGACCCAGACACACACAGCACAATACTCCCAGACTAGACCCAGACACACACGGCACTGTACACGCAGACTAGACCCAGGCACACAGAGCACTGTACTCCCAGACTAGACCCTAGCACACTGAGCACTGTACTCCCAGACTAGACCCAGGCACACAGGTCGCTGTACTCCCTGACTAGACACAGACACACTGAGCACTGTACTCCTAGACTAGTCCCACACCCACAGAGCACAGTGCTCCCAGACTACACACAGACACACAGAACACAGTACCGCCAGACTAGACCCAAACACAAAGCATTGTACTACCAGGCTAGACCCAGACACACAGAGCACTCTACTCTCAGACTAGACCCAGACACACAGAGAACTCTACTCCCGGACTAGTCCCAGAGACACTGAGCACAATACTCCCCGACTAAACCCATGCTCACAGAGCACTGTACTCCCAGACTAGACCCAGACACACTGAGCACTGTACGCCCAGGCTAGATCCAGGCACACAGAGCACTGTACTCCCAGACTAGACCCAGGCACACACAGCACTGTACTCCCAGACTAGACCAAGACACACACAGCACTATACTTCCAGACTACACCCAGAAACAGAGCACTGTACCCCTAGACTGGTCCCATACACACAGAGCACTGTACTCCCAGAGTAGACGCAGGCCCACAGAGAATTCTACTCTCACACTAGACCCAGACACACTGAGCACTGTACTCCCAGACTCTACCCAGACACACAGATCACTGTAATCCTGGACTAGACCCAGATGCACAGTGCACTCTACCCCCAGACTAGAGCCATAGACACAGAGCACTGTACTCCAAGCCTAGACCCAGACACACAGTGCACTGTACTCCCAGACTAGACCCAGACACACAGAGCACTGTCCGCACAGAGTAGACCCAGACACACAGAGCATTCTACTCCCAGACTGGTCCCAGACACACAGAGCACTGTACTCCCAAACCTGATCCATACACACAGTGCACTGTACTCCCAGACTAGACGCAGACACACTGAGCACTCTACCCTCAGACGAGACCCAGACACACAGAGCACTGTACTTCCAGACTAGACCCAGACACACACAGCGCACTGTACTCCCAGACTAGACCAAGACACACACAGCACTATACTTTCAGACTACACCCAGACACAGAGCACTGTACTCCTAGACTTGTCCCATACCCACAGAGCACTGTACTCCCAGAGTAGACGCAGGCCCACAGACAACTCTACTCTCACACTAGACCCAGACACACAGAGCACTGTCCGCACAGACTAGACCCAGGCATACAGAGCACTGTACTCCCAGACTAGACACTGGCACACTGAGCACTGTACTCCCAGGCTAGACCCAGACACAGAGAGCACTGTACTCCCAGACTGGTCCCAAACCCACAGAGCACAGTGCTCCCAGACTACACACAGAACACAGTACCGCCAGACTAGACCCAAACACGGAGCATTGTACTACCAGACTAGACCCAGACACACAGAGCACTCTACTCTCAGACTACACCCAGACACACAGAGAACTCTACTCCCACACTAGACCCAGTCACAGAGCACTGTACTCCGAGACTTGACCCAGACACACAGCGCACTGTACTCCCAGACTAGTCCCAGGCACACAGAGCACTGTACTCCCAGACTAGACCCAGACACACAAAGCACTCTACTCCCAGACTAGACCCAGACACATAGAGCACCCTACAGCGAGACTAGACCCAGACACACACGGCAATTTACTTCCAGACAAGACCCAGATACACACAGCACAGTACTCCCAGACTAGTCCCAGACACACACTGCACTGTACACCCAGACTGGTCCCAAACCCACAGAGCACAGTGCTTCCAGACTACACCCAGACACACAGAACACAGTACAGCCGGACTAGACCCAATCACAGAGCACTGTACTCCCAGACTAGACCCAGACACACAGAGCACTCTACTCTCAGACTAGACCCAGACACACTTAGTACTGTACTCCCAGACTAGACCCAGACACACAGAGCACACTACTCTCAGACTAGACCCAGACACACAGAGCACTGTCCGCACAGACTAGACCCAGGCACACAGAGCACTGTACTCACAGACTAGACACTGGCACACTGAGCACTGTATTCCCGGACTAGACCCAGGCACACAGAGCACTGTACTCCCAGACTAGACACTGGCACACTGAGCACTGTACTCCCAGGCTAGACCCAGACACAGAGAGCACTGTACTCCCAGACTGGTCCCAAACCCACAGAGCACAGTGCTCCCAGACTACACCCAGACACACAGAACACAGTACCGCCAGACAAGACCCAAACACACAGAGCATTGTACTCCAAGCCTAGACCCAGACACACAGTGCACTGTACTCCCAGACACACACAGCACTGTCTGCACAGATTAGACCCAGACACAAAGAGCATTCTACTCCCGGACTAGACCCAGACACACAGAACACAGTACCTCCGGACTAGACCCAAACACACAGAGCATTGTACTCCCAGAATAGACCCAGACACACACAGAACTCTACTCCCAGACTAGGCCCAGTCACACAGAGCACCCTACACTCAGACTAGACCCAGACACACAGATCACTGTAATCCCGGACTAGACCCAGAGACACAGTGATCTGTACACCCAGACTAGAGCCAGAGACACAGAGCACTGTACTCCAAGCCTAGACCCAGACACACAGTGCACTGTACTCCCAGACTAGACCCATGCACACAGAGCAATGAACACACAGACTAGACCCAGACACACAGAGCACTGTACTCCCAGACTAGACCCAGACACACAGAGCACTGTACTCCCAGATTAGACCCAGACACATTTGTACTGTATTCCCAGGTTAGACCCAGACACACAGAGCACACTACTCTCAGACTAGACCCAGGCACACAGAGCACTGTACTCCCAGACTGGTCCCAAACCCACAGAGCACAGTGATTCCAGACTACACCCAGACACACAGAACATAGTACAGCCGGACTAGACCCAAAACAGAGCACTGTACTCCCAGACTAGACCCAGACACACAGAGCACTCTACTCTCAGACTAGACCCAGACACAGAGAGCAATGTACTCCCAGACTATACTCAGACACACAAAGCACTCTACTCCCACACTAGACCCAGACACATACAGCACCCTACTGCGAGACTAGACCCAGGCACACACAGCAATGTACTTCCAGACTAGACCCAGGCACACAGGTCACTGTACTTCCAGACTAGACCCAGACACATACAGCACTGTACTCCCAGTCTAGTCCCAGACACACACAGCACAGTACTCCCTGAGTAGCCCCAGACACACACTGCACTGTACACCCAGACTGGTCCCAGACACACAGAGCACTGTACTCCCAGACTAGACCCAGACACACACAGCACAGTACTCCCAAACTAGACCCAGACACACAGAGCAATGTACTCCCAGACTAGACCCAGACACACAGAGCACTGTACTCCCAGGCTAGAAGCAGACAGAGCACAGTACTCCCAGACTAGACTCAAACACACACTGCATTCTACTCCCAGACTAGACCCAGACACACAGAGCACTGTACTCCCAGACTAGACCCAGACACACAGAGCACTGTACTCCCAGGCTAGACTCAGAGCACTGTACTCCCAGACTAGACCCAGACACACAGAGCACTGTACTCCCGGACTAGACCCAGAGACACAGAGCACTGTACTCCCGGACTAAACCCATACTCACAGTGCACTGTACTCCCAGACTAGACCCAGACACACTGAGCACTGTACGCCCAGATTAAATCCAGGCACACGGAGCACTGTACTCCCAGACTAGGCCCAGGCACACAGACCACTGTACTCCCAGACTAGACCAAGACACACAGAGCACTGTACTCCCAGACTAGACCCAGGCACACAGAGCACTGTACTCCCAGACTAGACACTGGCACACTGAGCACTGTACTCCCAGACTAGACCCATACCCACAGAGCAATGCAAACCCAGACTAGACCCAGACACACAGATCAATGTACTCCCGGACTAGACCCAGAGACATAGAGCACTGTACTCCCTGACTAAACCCATGCTCACAGAGCACTGTACTGCCAGACTAGACCCAGACACACTGAGCACTGTACACCCAGGCTAGATCCAGGCACACAGAGCACTGAACACCCAGACTAGACCAAGACACACACAGCACTGTACTCTCAGACTAGACACAGACACAGAATGCACTATACTCCCAGACTGGACCCAAACCCACAGAACACAGTGCTCCCAGACTACACCCAGACACATAGAACACAGTACCGCCAGACTAGACCCAAACACAGAGCATTGTACTACCAGACTAGACCCAGACACACAGAGCACTCTACTCTCAGACTCGAACCAGGCACACAGAGCACTGTACTCCCAGACTAGACCCAGACACACAGAGCACCCTACTGCGAGACTAGACCGAGACACACACAGCACTGTACTCCCAGACTAGAGCCAGAGAGACAGAGCACTGTACTCCAAGCCTAGACCCAGACACACAGTGCACTGTACTCCCAGACACACAGAGCACTGTCCGCACAGATTAGACCCAGACACAAAGAGCATTCTACTCCCAGACTAGACCCAGACACACACAGCACTGTACTCCCAGACTGGTCCCAGACACACAGAGCACTGCACTCCCAAACCAGATCCATACACACAGAGCACAGTGCTCCCAGACTACACCCAGACACACAGAACACAGTACAGCCGGACTAGACCCAAACACAGAGCACTGTACTCCCAGACTAGACCCAGACACACAGAGCACTCTAATCTCAGACTAGACCCAGACACACTTAGCACTGTACTCCCAGGTTAAACCCAGACACACAGAGCACACTATTCTCAGACTAGACCCAGGCACACAGAGCAATGTACTCCCAGACTATACTCAGACACACAAAGCACTCTACTCCCACACTAGACCCAGACACATACAGCACCCTACTGCGAGACTAGACCCAGGCACACACAGCAGTGTACTTCCAGACTAGACCCAGACACACAGGTCACTGTACTTCCAGACTAGACCCAGACACATACAGCACTGTACTCCCAATCTAGTCCCAGACACACACAGCACAGTACTCCCAGACTGGACCCAGACACACACTGCACTGTACACCCAGACTGGTCCCAGACACACAGAGCAATGTACTCCCAGACTAGACCCAGACACACAGAGCACTGTACTCCCAGACTAGAAGCAGACAGACAGAGCACAGTACTCCCAGACTAGACACAGACACACAGTGCATTCTACTCCCAGACTAGACCCAGACACACAGAGCACTGTACTCCCAGATTACACCCAGGCACACAGAGCACTGTACTCCCAGACTAGACCCAGACACACAGAGCACTGTACTCTCAGACTAGACGCAGACACAGAGAGCACTGTACTCCCAGACTGGTCCCAAACCCACAGAGCACAGTGCTCCCAGACTACACGCAGACACACAGAACACAGTACCGCCAGACTAGACCCAAACACGGAGCATTGTAGTCCCAGACTAGACCCAGACACACAGAGCACTGTACTCCCAGACTAGAAGCAGACAGACAGAGCACAGTACTCCCAGACTAGACACAGACACACAGTGCATTCTACTCCCAGACTAGACCCAGACACACAGAGAACTCTACTCCCACACTAGACCCAGTCACAGAGCACTGTACTCCGAGACTAGACCCAGACACACAGGTCACTGTCCTCACTGAGTAGACACAGACACACAGAGCACTGTACTCCGAGACTAGACCCAGACACACAGAGCACTGTAAACCCAGACTAGACCCAGACACACAGATGACTGTACTCCCGGACTAGACCCAGAGACACAGAGCACTGTACTCCCCGGCTAAACCCATACTCACAGAGCACTGTACTCCCAGACTAGACCCAGACACACTGAGCACTGTACTCCCAGACTAGCAGCAGACACACAGAGCACTGCACTCCCAGACGAGACCCAGACACACGGAACACTGTAAGCCCGGACTAGACCGAGACACACAAAGCACAGTACTCCCAGACTAGACTCAGACACATGTGGTAAACCACTTTTATCGTTCACTATCGTTACACTATAGTTATCACTGTTATATCGTTACTCTATGGTTATCACTGTTCAGACTGTTGTATCACTATACGAGGTCGCCTCTTGTCACGCTGTTATACCTGGGCTGACCACTGCTGACTCCGCCCATGGCTCCACCTACCTGCCCAGGTATAAAGGTGGTCGACTGGCTGGCATTCCTCCTTGTTGGATCCGATCACCCACGAGGGTGGGCTCTGTTATTTAGCCAATAAAAACCTATAGTTACTTTCTTAACTCGTCGCTTTTCATTGGATGAATTGATAGGTATATCAATTTTATTGGCTAAATAACAGAGCCCACCCTCGTGGGTTTGATAGGTATATCAACACACAGAGCATTCTACTCCCAGACTAGACCCAGACACACAGAGCACTGTACTCCCAGACTAGACTCAGAGCACTGTACCCCCAGGCTAGACCCAGACACACAGAGCACTGTACTCCCGGACTACACCCAGAGACACAGAGCACTGTACTCCCCGACTAAACCCATACTCACAGAGCACTGTACTCCCAGACTAGACCCAGACACACTGAGCACTGTACGCCCAGATTAAATCAAGGCCCACGGAGCACTGTACTCCCAGACTAGACCCAGGCACACAGACCACTGTACTCCCAGACTAGACCAAGACACACACAGCACTATACTTCCAGACTACACCCAGACAGAGAGCACTGTATTCTCAGAGTAGACCAAGACACACAGAGCACTGTACTCCCAGACTGGTCCCAAACCCACAGAGCACAATGCTCCGAGACTACACCCAGACACACAGAACACAGTACAGCCGGACTAGACCCAAACACACAGAGCATTGTACTCCCAGACTAGACCCAGACACACAGAGCACTCTACTCTCAGACTAGACCCAGACACACAGATCACTGTACTCCCAAACCAGATCCATACACACAGAGGTCTGTACTCCCACACTAGATTCAGACACACAGAGCACTGTACTCCCAGACTAGACCCAGGCACACAGAGCACTGTACTCCCAGACTGGTCCCAATACCCACAGAGCACAGCGCTCCCAGACTACACCCAGACACACAGAACACAGTACCGCCGGACTAGACCCAAACACAGAGCATTGTACTCCCAGACTAGACCCAGACACACAGAGCACTCTACTGTCAGACTAGACCCAGACACACTTAGCACTGTACTTCCAGGTTAGACCCAGACACACAGAGCACACTACTCCCAGACTAGACCCAGACACACACAGCAATGTACATCCAGACTAGACCCAGACACACAGGTCACTGTACTTCCAGACTAGACCCAGACACACACAGCACAATACTCCCAGACTAGACCCAGACACACACGGCACTGTACACGCAGACTAGACCCAGGCACACAGAGCACTGTACTCCCAGACTAGACCCTAGCACACTGAGCACTGTACTCCCAGACTAGACCCAGGCACACAGGTCGCTGTACTCCCTGACTAGACACAGACACACTGAGCACTGTACTCCTAGACTAGTCCCACACCCACAGAGCACAGTGCTCCCAGACTACACACAGACACACAGAACACAGTACCGCCAGACTAGACCCAAACACAAAGCATTGTACTACCAGGCTAGACCCAGACACACAGAGCACTCTACTCTCAGACTAGACCCAGACACACAGAGAACTCTACTCCCGGACTAGTCCCAGAGACACTGAGCACAATACTCCCCGACTAAACCCATGCTCACAGAGCACTGTACTCCCAGACTAGACCCAGACACACTGAGCGCTGTACGCCCAGGCTAGATCCAGGCACACAGAGCACTGTACTCCCAGACTAGACCCAGGCACACACAGCACTGTACTCCCAGACTAGACCCAGGCACACACAGCACTGTACTCCCAGACTAGACCAAGACACACAGATCACTGTAATCCTGGACTAGACCCAGATGCACAGTGCACTCTACCCCCAGACTAGAGCCATAGACACAGAGCACTGTACTCCCAGACTAGACCCAGACACACAGAGCACTGTCCGCACAGAGTAGACCCAGACACACAGAGCATTCTACTCCCAGACTGGTCCCAGACACACAGAGCACTGTACTCCCAAACCTGATCCATACACACAGTGCACTGTACTCCCAGACTAGACGCAGACACACTGAGCACTCTACCCTCAGACGAGACCCAGACACACAGAGCACTGTACTCCCAGACTAGACCCAGACACACACAGCGCACTGTACTCCCAGACTAGACCAAGACACACACAGCACTATACTTTCAGACTACACCCAGACACAGAGCACTGTACTCCTAGACTTGTCCCATACCCACAGAGCACTGTACTCCCAGAGTAGACGCAGGCCCACAGACAACTCTACTCTCACACTAGGCCCAGACACACTGAGCACTGTACTCCCAGACTAGACCCAGGCACACAGAGCACTGTACTCCCAGACTAGACGCAGACACACTGAGCACTCTACTCTCAGACTAGACCCAGACACACAGAGCACTGTCCGCACAGACTAGACCCAGGCACACAGAGCACTGTACTCACAGACTAGACACTGGCACACTGAGCACTGTACTCCCGGAATAGACCCAGGCACACAGAGCACTGTACTCCCAGACTAGACACTGGCACACTGAGCACTGTACTCCCAGGCTAGACCCAGACACAGAGAGCACTGTACTCCCAGACTGGTCCCAAACCCACAGAGCACAGTGCTCCCAGACTACACACAGAACACAGTACCGCCAGACTAGACCCAAACACGGAGCATTGTACTACCAGACTAGACCCAGACACACAGAGCACTCTACTCTCAGACTACACCCAGACACACAGAGAACTCTACTCCCACACTAGACCCAGTCACAGAGCACTGTACTCCGAGACTTGACCCAGACACACAGCGCACTGTACTCCCAGACTAGTCCCAGGCACACAGAGCACTGTACTCCCAGACTAGACCCAGACACACAAAGCACTCTACTCCCAGACTAGACCCAGACACATAGAGCACCCTACAGCGAGACTAGACCCAGACACACATGGCAATTTACTTCCAGACAAGACCCAGACACACACAGCACAGTACTCCCAGACTAGTCCCAGACACACACTGCACTGTACACCCAGACTGGTCCCAAACCCACAGAGCACAGTGCTTCCAGACTACACCCAGACACACAGAACACAGTACAGCCGGACTAGACCCAATCACAGAGCACTGTACTCCCAGACTAGACCCAGACACACTTAGTACTGTACTCCCAGACTAGACCCAGACACACAGAGCACACTACTCTCAGACTAGACCCAGACACACAGAGCACTGTCCGCACAGACTAGACCCAGGCACACAGAGCACTGTACTCCCAGACTAGACACTGGCACACTGAGCACTGTACTCCCAGGCTAGACCCAGACACAGAGAGCACTGTACTCCCAGACTGGTCCCAAACCCACAGAGCACAGTGCTCCCAGACTACACCCAGACACACAGAACACAGTACCGCCAGACTAGACCCAAACACACAGAGCATTGTACTCCAAGCCTAGACCCAGACACACACAGCACTGTCTGCACAGATTAGACCCAGACACAAAGAGCATTCTACTCCCGGACTAGACCCAGACACACAGAACACAGTACCTCCGGACTAGACCCAAACACACAGAGCATTGTACTCCCAGAATAGACCCAGACACACACAGAACTCTACTCCCAGACTAGGCCCAGTCACACAGAGCACCCTACACTCAGACTAGACCCAGACACACAGATCACTGTAATCCCGGACTAGACCCAGAGACACAGTGATCTGTACACCCAGACTAGAGCCAGAGACACACAGCACTGTACTCCAAGCCTAGACCCAGACACACAGTGCACTGTACTCCCAGACTAGACCCATGCACACAGAGCAATGAACACACAGACTAGACCCAGACACACAGAGCACTGTACTCCCAGACTAGACCCAGACACACAGAGCACTGTACTCCCAGATTAGACCCAGACACATTTGTACTGTATTCCCAGGTTAGACCCAGACACACAGAGCACACTACTCTCAGACTAGACCCAGGCACACAGAGCACTGTACTCCCAGACTGGTCCCAAACCCACAGAGCACAGTGATTCCAGACTACACCCAGACACACAGAACATAGTACAGCCGGACTAGACCCAAAACAGAGCACTGTACTCCCAGACTAGACCCAGACACACAGAGCACTCTACTCTCAGACTAGACCCAGACACAGAGAGCAATGTACTCCCAGACTATACTCAGACACACAAAGCACTCTACTCCCACACTAGACCCAGACACATACAGCACCCTACTGCGAGACTAGACCCAGGCACACACAGCAATGTACTTCCAGACTAGACCCAGGCACACAGGTCACTGTACTTCCAGACTAGACCCAGACACATACAGCACTGTACTCCCAGTCTAGTCCCAGACACACACAGCACAGTACTCCCTGAGTAGCCCCAGACACACACTGCACTGTACACCCAGACTGGTCCCAGACACACAGAGCACTGTACTCCCAGACTAGACCCAGACACACACAGCACAGTACTCCCAAACTAGACCCAGACACACAGAGCAATGTACTCCCAGACTAGACCCAGACACACAGAGCACTGTACTCCCAGGCTAGAAGCAGACAGAGCACAGTACTCCCAGACTAGATTCAAACACACACTGCATTCTACTCCCAGACTAGACCCAGACACACAGAGCACTGTACTCCCAGACTAGACCCAGACACACAGAGCACTGTACTCCCAGGCTAGACTCAGAGCACTGTACTCCCAGACTAGACACAGAGCACTGTACTCCCAGACTAGACACAGAGCACTGTACTCCCAGACTAGACCCAGACACACTGAGCACTGTACGCCCAGATTAAATCCAGGCACACGGAGCACTGTACTCCCAGACTAGGCCCAGGCACACAGACCACTGTACTCCCAGACTAGACCAAGACACACAGAGCACTGTACTCTCAGACTAGACACTGGCACACTGAGCACTGTACTCCCAGACTAGACACTGGCACACAAAGCACTCTACTCCCAAACCAGATCCATACACACAGAGCACTGTACTCCCAGACTAGACGCAGACACACTGAGCACTCTACTCTCAGACTAGACCCAGACACACAGAGCACTGTACTCCCAGACTAGACCCAGGCACACTGAGCACTGTACTCCCAGACTAGACCCAGGCACACAGAGCACTGTACTCCCAGACTGGTCCCAAACCCACAGAGCACAGTGCTCCCAGACTACACCCAGACACACAGAACACAGTACCGCCAGACTAGACCCAAACACAGAGCACTGTACTCCAAGCCTAGACCCAGACACACAGTGCACTGTACTCCCAGACACACAGAGCACTGTCCGCACAGATTAGACCCAGACACACGGAGCATTCTACTCCCAGACTAGACCCAGACACACAGAGCACTGTACTCCCAAACCATATCCATACACATAGAGCACAGTGCTCCCAGACTACACCGAGACACAAAGAACACAGTACCGCCAGACTAGACCCAAACACACAGAGCATTGTTCTCCCAGACTAGACCCAGTCACACAGAGCACACTACTCTCAGACTAGACCCAGGCACACAGAGCACTGTATTCCCAGTCTAGACCCAGACACACACAGAACAGTTCTCCCAGACTAGACCCAGACACACAGTGCACTGTGCACCCAGACTGGTCCCAGACACACATAGCACTGTACTCCCAGACTAGACCCAGACACGCAGAGCACTGAACTCCCAAACTAGAAGCAGACACACACAGCACAGTACTCCCAGACTAGTCCCAGACACACACTGCACACCCAGACTGGTCCCAAACACACAGAGCACTGTACTCCCAGACTAGACCCATACCCACAGAGCAATGCAAACCCAGACTAGACCCAGACACACAGATCAATGTACTCCCGGACTAGACCCAGAGACATAGAGCACTGTACTCCCTGACTAAACCCATGCTCACAGAGCACTGTACTGCCAGACTAGACCCAGACACACTGAGCACTGTACACCCAGGCTAGATCCAGGCACACAGAGCACTGAACACCCAGACTAGACCAAGACACACACAGCACTATACTTCCAGACTACACCCAGAAACAGAGCACTGTACTCCTAGACTGGTCCCATACACACAGAGCACTGTACTCCCAGAGTAGACGCAGGCCCACAGAGAACTCTACTCTCACACTGGACCCAGACACACTGAGCACTGTACTCCCAGACTAGACGCAGACACACTGAGCACTCAACTCTCAGACGAGACCCAGACACACAGAGCACTGTACTCCCAGACTAGACCCAGGCACACAGAGCACTGTAATCCCAGACTAGACCCTGGCACACTGAGCACTGTACTCCCAGACTAGACCCAGACACACACAGCACTGTACTCTCAGACTAGACACAGACACAGAGTGCACTATACTCCCAGACTGGACCCAAACCCACAGAACACAGTGCTCCCAGACTACACCCAGACACATAGAACACAGTACCGCCAGACTAGACCCAAACACAGAGCATTGTACTCCAAGCCTAGACCCAGACACACAGTGCACTGTACTCCCAGACACACAGAGCACTGTCCGCACAGATTAGACCCAGACACAAAGAGCATTCTACTCCCAGACTAGACCCAGACACACAGAGCACTGTACTCCCAGACTGGTCCCAGACACACAGAGCACTGTACTCCCAAACCAGATCCATACACACAGAGCACAGTGCTCCCAGACTACACCCAGACACACAGAACACAGTACCGCCAGACTAGACCCAAACACAGAGCATTGTACTCCCAGACTAGACCCAGACACACAGAGCACTCTAATCTCAGACTAGACCCAGACACACTTAGCACTGTACTCCCAGGTTAGACCCAGACACACAGAGCACACTATTCTCAGACTAGACCCAGGCACACAGAGCACTGTACTCCGAGACTAGACCCAGACACACAAAGCACTCTACTGCCAGACTAGACCCAGACACATAGAGCAACCTACTGCGAGACTAGACCCAGACACACACAGCAATGTACTTCCAGCCTAGACCCAGACACACAGGTCACTGTACTTCCAGACTAGACCCAGACACACAGATCACTGTACTCCCAGAAAGGTCCCAGACACACAGAGCACTGTACACCGAGAGTAGACCCAGACACACAGAGCACTGTACTCCCAGACTAGACACAGACATACAGAGCACTGAACACTCAGACTGGTCCCAAACCCACAGAGCACAGTACTCACAGACTAGACCCAGAGACACAGAGCAGTGTACTCCCCAACTAAACCCATGCTCACAGAGCACTGTACTCCCAGCCTAGACCCAGACACACAGAGCACTTTACTCCCAGACTAGACCCAGACACACAGCGCATTGTACTCCCAGACTAGAAGCAGACACACAGAGCACAGTACTCTGAGACTAGACCCAGACACACAGAGCACAGTACTCACAGACTAGACGCAGACACACAGAGCACTATACTCCCAGACAGGTCCCAGACACACAGATCACTCTATTCCCAGGCTAGACCCAGACACACAGAGCACTGTACTTCCAGACTAGACCCAGACACACAGAGCACTGTACTCCCAGACTAGAAGTAGACACACAGAGCACAGTACTCCGAGACTAGACCCAGACACACAGAGCACAGTACTCACAGACTAGACCGAGAGACACAGAGCTCTGTACTCCCCAACTAAACCCATGCTCACAGAGCACTGTACTCCTAGCCTAGACCCAGAAACACAGAGCACTTTACTCCCAGACTAGACCCAGACACACAGAGCACCGTACTCCCAGACTAGTCCCAGACACACAGAGCACTGTAATCCCACTCTAGTCCCAGACAAACAGATCACTCTATTCCCAGACGAGACCCAGGCACACAGAGCACTGTACTCCCAGACTAGATGCAGACACACAGAGCACTGTACTCCCAGACTAGACCCATACCCACAGAGCACTGTAAACCCAGACTAGACCCAGAAGCACAGATCACTGGACTCCCAGACGGGACCCAGACACACAAAGCACTGTGCTCCCAGACTAGACCTAGACACACTGAGCGCTGTACTCCCAGACGGGTCCCATACCCACAGAGCACAAAACTCCCAGACTAGACCCAGACACACAGAGCACTGTACTCCCAGACTAGACGCAGACACACAGAGCACTGTACTCCCAGACTAGACCCAGACACACAGACCAATGTACTCCCAGACTAGACACAGACACACAGAGCACTGTACTCCCAGACGGGACCCAGACACACAAAGCACTGTGCTCCCAGACTAGACCTAGACACACTGAGCGCTGTACTCCCAGACGGGTCCCATACCCACAGAGCACAAAACTCCCAGACTAGACCCAGACACACAGAGCACTGTACTTCCAGACTAGACCCAGACACACAGAGCACTGTACTCCCAGACTAGCACCAGACACACAGAGCACTGTACTCCCAGACTAGACCCAGACACACTTAGCACTGTACTCACAGACAAGATCCAGATACAGAGAGCACTGTAGTCCCAGACGAGACCCAGACACACAGAGCACTGAACACACAGACTAGACCCAGACACACAGAGCACTGTAATCCCAAACTGGTCCCATATCCACAGAGCACAGCACTCCCAGACTAGACCGAGACACACAGAGCACAGGACTCCCAGACTAGACCCGGACACACAGTGCACTGTACTCCCAGACTGGTCCCATACCCACAGAGCACCAAAATCCCAGACTAGATGCAGATACACAGAGCACGATACTCCCAGACAGGTCTCAATCCCACAGAGCACTGTACTCTGAGACTAGACCCAGATACACATAGCACAGTACTCACAGACTAGACCTGGACACACAATGCACTGTACTCCCAGACTGGTCCTATACACACAGAGCACAGTACTCCCAGACTAGACCCAGACACACAGATCACTGTACTCCCAGACTAGACACAGAGCACTGTACTCCCCAACTAAACCCATGCTCACAGAGCACTGTACTCCCAGCCTAGACCCAGAAACACAGAGCACTTTACTCCCAGACTAGACCCAGACACACAGCGCACTGTACTCCCAGACTAGACCCAGGCACACAGAGCACTGTACTCCCAGACTAGACCCAGGCACACAGATCAATCTACTCCCAGACTGGACCCAGACACACAGAGCACCGTACTCCCAGACTAGACCTATACCCACAGAGCAGTGTAAACCCAGACTAGACCCAGACACAGAGATCACTGTATTCCCAGACTAGACCCAGACACACAGATCACTGTACTCCCAGACTAGAGACAGAGCACTGTACTCCCCAACTAAACCCATGCTCACAGAGCACTGTACTCCCAGCCTAGACCCAGAAACACAGAGCACTTTACTCCCAGACTAGACCCAGACACACAGCACACTTTACTCCCAGACTAGACCCAGGCACACAGAGCACTGTACTCCCAGACTAGACCCAGGCACACAGATCAATCTACTCCCAGACTGGACCCAGACACACAGAGCACCGTACTCCCAGACTAGACCTATACCCACAGAGCAGTGTAAACCCAGACACAGAGATCACTGTACTCCCGGACTAGGCTCAGACGCACAGATCACTGTACTCCCGGACTAGACCCAGAGACACAGAGCACTGTACTCCCAGACGAGACCCAGACACACACAGCACTGTACTACCAGACTAGACCCATACCCACAGAGCACTGTAAACCCAGACTAGATCCAGGCACACAGAGCAGCGTACTCCCAGACTAGACCCAGACACACTGAGCACTGTACTCCCAGACTGGTCTCATACCCGCAGAGCACTGTACTCCCAGAGTAGACGCAGGCCCACAGACAACTGTACTCCCAGACTAGACCCAGACACACTGTACTCCCAGACTGGTCACATACCCACAGAGCACTGTACTCCCAGATTAGACGGAAGCACACAGCGCACTGTACTCCCAGACTAGTCCCAGAAACACAGATCACTCTACTCCCAGACTGGACCCAGACACACAGAGCATTGTACTTCCAGTCTAGACCCAGACACACAGAGCACTGTACTCACAGACTAGACCCAGACATATAGAGCACTGTACTCTCAGACTAGACACAGACACACAGAGCAGTGTACTCCCAGACTGGTCCCATACCCACAGAGCACTGTACTCCCAGAGTAGACGCTGACACACTGACAACTGTAAACCCAGACTAGACACAGCCACACAGATCAGTGTACTCCCGGACTAGACCCAGACACACAGATCACTGTACTCCCAGACGAGACCCAGACACACAGAGCACTGTATTCCCAGACTAGACCCAGACACACAGAGCACTCTACTCTCAGACTAGACCCAGACACACAGAGCACTGTATTCCCAGACTAGACCCAAACACACACAGATCACTTTACTACCAGACTAGACCCAGAGACACAGAGCACTGTACTCCCAGACGAGGCCCAGACACACAGAGCACTCTACTCTCAGACTAGACCCAGACACACAGAGCACTGTATTCCCAGACTAGACCCAGACACACAGATCACTTTACTCCCAGACTAGACCCAGAGACACAGAGCACTGTACTCCCAGACGAGACCCAGACACACAGAGCACTGTATTCCCAGACTAGACCCAGGCACAGAGCACTGTACTCCTAGACTGGTCCCATACCCACAGAGCACTTACTCCCAGAGTAGATGCAGGCCCACAGACAACTCTAATCTCAGACTAGACCCAGACACACAGAGCATTCTACTCCCAGACTAGACCCAGGCACACAGGGCACTGTACTCCCAGACTGGTCCCATACCCACACAGCACTGTCCTCCTAGATTAGACACAGACACATTGAACACGGTACTTCCAGTCTAGACCCAGTCACACAGAGCACTGTACTCCCAGACTAGACCCAGACACACACAGCACTACACTCCCGGACTGGACCCAGCCACACAGAGCACTGTGGACCCAGATTAGACCCAGACACACTGAGCACTGTACGCCCAGACTAGATCCAGGCACACAGAGCAGTGTACTCCCAGACTGGTCCCATACCCACAGAGCACTGTCCTCCTAGATTAGACACAGACACATTGAACACGGTACTTCCAGTCTAGACCCAGACACACAGAGCACTGTACTCCCAGACTGGTCCCATGACCACAGAGCACTGTACTCCCAGACTAGATGCAAGCACACAGAGCATTGTACTCCCAGACTAGCCCCAGACAAACAGATCACTGTACTCCCAGACTAGACCCAGACACACTTAGCACTGTACTCCCAGGTTAGACCCAGACACACAGAGCACGTTACTCCTAGACTAGACACAGACACACAGAGCACTCTACTCTCAGACTAGACCCGGACACACAGTGCACTGTGCTCCCAGACTGGTCCAAAACCCAGAGAGCACAGTACTCCCAGCCTAGACCCAGACATACAGATCACTGTACTCCCCGACTAGGCCCAGAGACACAGAGCACTTTACTCCCAGACTAGACCGAGACACACAGATCAATCTATTCCCAGAGTAGACGCAGGCCCACAGACAACTGTACTCCCAGACTAGACCCAGACACACTGTACTCCCAGACTGGTCCCATACCCACAGAGCACTGTACTCCCAGATTAGACGCAAGCACACAGCGCACTGTACTCCCAGACTAGTCCCAGAAACACAGATCACTCTACTCCCAGACTGGACCCAGACACACAGAATACTGTACTTCCAGACTAGACCCAGACACACAGAGCACTGTACTCACAGACTAGACCCAGACACATAGAGCACTATACTCTCAGACTAGAGCCAGACACACAGAGCAGTGTCCGCCCAGACTGGTCCCATACCCACAGAGCACTGTACTCCCAGAGTAGACGCAGGCACACTGACAACTCTAATCTCAGACTAGACCCAGTCACACAGAGCATTCTACTCCCAGCCTGGTCCTATACACACAGAGCACTGTACTCCCACACTAGACCCAGATACACAGAGCACTGTACTCTCAGACTAGACCCAGACACAGAGAGCAATGTACTCCAAGACTAGACTCAGTCACACACAGCACAGTACTCCCAGACTGGTCTCATACCCATATAGCACAATACTCCCAGACTACACGCAGACATACAGAACACCGTGCCGCCAGACTAGACCCAAACACACAGAGCACTCTACTCCCAGACTAGACCCAGAAACACAGAGCACTGTACTCCCGGACTGGACCCAGACACACACAGCACTGTACTCCCAGACTAGACCCAGACACACAGATCACTGTACTTCTAGACTAGACCCAGACACACAGGGCACTGTACTTCCAAATTAGACCCAGACACACAGGGCACTGTACTCCCAGACTAGATCCAGACACACAGTACATTGTACTCCCAGACTGGTCCCAGACACACACAGCAGTGTACTCCCAGACTAGACGCATACCCACAGAGCACTGTAAACCCAGACTAGACCCAGACAGAGATCACTGTACACCCAGACTAGACCCAGGCACACAGAGCACTGTAATTCCAGACTACACCCAGACACAGAGCACTGTACGCCCAGACTGGTCCCATACCCACAGAGCACTGTACTCACAGAGTAGACGCAGGCCCACAGACAACTGTACTCCCAGACTAGACCCAGACACACAGAGCATTCTACTCCCAGACTAGACACAGACACACAGAACACAGTACTCCCAGACTGGACCCAGACACACAGAGCACTGTACTTCCAGACTCGAGCCTGAGACACAGAGCACTGTGCTCCCAGACTAGACCTAGACACACACAGCAATGTTCTCCCAGACACCCAGTGCACTGTACACCCAGACAGGTCCCAGACACACAGAGCACTGTACTCCCAGATTAGACCCATACCTACAGGACACTGTACTCCCAGACTAGACCCAGACACACAGAGCACTGTACTCCCAGACTAGACCCAGACATACAGAGCACTGTACTCTCAGACTAGACCCAGACACACAGAGCAGTGTACTCCCAGACTGGTCCCATACCCACAGAGCACTGTACTCCCGGACTAGACCCAGAGACACAGAGCACTGTAATCGCAGGCTAGTCCCAGACACACAGATCAATCTATTCCCAGACTAGACCCAGACACACAGAGCACTCTACTCTCAGACTAGACCCAGGCAGACAGAGCACTGTACTCCCAGACTAGACCCAGGCACACTGAGCACTGTACTCCCAGACTAGACCCAGGCACACTGAGCACTGTGCACCCAGACTAGACCCAGGCACACAGAGCACTGTACTCCCAGACTAGACCAAGACACACACAGCACTGTAATTCCAGACTACACCCAGACACAGAGCACTGTACTCCCAGACTGGTCCCATACCCACAGAGCACTGTACTCACAGAGTAGACGCAGGCCCACAGACAACTGTACTCCCAGACTAGACCCAGACACACAGAGCATTCTACTCCCAGACTAGACCCAGACACACAGAGCAGTGTACTCTCAGACTAGACCCAGACACACTGTACTCCCAGACTGGTCCCATACCGACAGAGCACTGTACTCCCAGAATAGATGCAAGCACACAGCGCACTGTACTCCCAGACTAGTCCCAGAAACACAGATGACTCTTCTCCCAGACTGGACCCAGACACACAGAGCACTTTACTTCCAGATTAGACCCAGACACACAGAGCACTGTACTCACAGACTAGACCCAGACACATAGAGCACTGTACTCTCAGACTAGACCCAGACACACAGAGCAGTGTACTCCCAGACTGGTCCCATACCCACAGAGCACTGTACTCCCAGAGTAGACGCAGGCCCACAGACAACTCTACTCCCAGACTAGACCCAGACACACAGATAACTGTACTCCCGGACTAGACCCAGAGACACAGAGCACTGTACTCCCAGACGAGACCCAGACACACAGAGCACTGTAATCGCAGGCTAGTCCCAGACACACAGATCAATCTATTCCCAGACTAGACCCAGACACACAGAGCACTCTACTCTCAGACTAGACCCAGGCAGACAGAGCACTGTACTCCCAGACTAGACCCAGGCACACTGAGCACTGTACTCCCAGACTAGACCCAGGCACACACAGCACTCTAATTCCAGACTACACCCAGACACAGAGCACTGTACTCCCAGACTGGTCCCATCCCCACAGAGCACTGTACTCCCAGAGTAGACGCAGGCCCACAGACAACTCTACTCCCAGACTAGACCCAGACACACAGAGCACTGTACTCCCGGACTGGACCCAGACACACTGTACTCCCAGACTGGTCCCATACCCACAGAGCACTGTACTCCCAGGTTAGACGCAAGCACACAGCGCACTGTACTCCCAGACTAGTCCCAGACACACAGAGCATTCTACTCCCAGACTAGACCCAGACACACAGAGCACTGTACTCCCAGACTAGACCCAGACACACAGAGCACTGTACTCCCAAACCAGATCCATACACACACAGCACTGTCCTCCCAGACTAGACCCAGACACACAGAGCACTCTACTCTCAGACTAGACCCAGACAGACAGAGCACTGTACTCCCAGTCTAGACCCAGACACACAGAGCACTCTACTCTCAGACTAGACCCAGACAGACAGAGCACTGTACTCCCAGTCTAGACCCAGACACACAGAGCGCTGCAATCCCGGACTGGACCCAGACACAAAGAGTACTGTACTTCAAGACTAGACCCACACACACAGAGCACTGTACTCTCAGACTCTCAGAAAATGGGATTAGACTGGACAGGGATGGATGGGCGGCGCAGACACGATGGGCCGAAGGGCCTCTTTCTGTGCTGTAAAACTCTATGACTCTATGACTCTATGACTAGACCCAGACACACAGAGCACTGTACTCCCAGACTAGACCCAGACACACTGAGCACTGTACGCCCAGACTGGTCCCAGGCACACAGAGCACTGTACTCCCAGACTAGACCGAGACACAGAGATCACTGTACACACGGACTGGTCCCAGACACAGAGATCACTGTACTCCCAGACTGATCCCAGACACACAAGGCATAGTACTCCCAGACTAGACACAGACACACAGAACACAGTACTCCCAGACTGGACCCAGACACACAGAGCACTGTACTTCCAGACTCGAGCCTGAGACACAGAGCACTGTGCTCCCAGACTAGACCTAGACACACACAGCACTGTACTCCCAGACACCCAGTGCACTGTACACCCAGACAGGTCCCAGACACACAGAGCACTGTACTCCCAGATTAGACCCATACCTACAGGACACTGTACTCCCAGACTAGACCCAGACACACAGAGCACTGTACTCCCAGACTAGACCCAGACATACAGAGCACTGTACTCCCAGACTGGTTCCAGACACACAGAGCACTGTACTCCCAAACCAGGTCCATACGCACAGAGCACTCTACTCCCAGACTAGACCCAGACACAGCACTGTACTCCCAGACTAGTCCAAGACACACAGAGCAGTGTACTCCCAAACCAGATCCATACACACAGGGCACAGTACTCCCAGACTGGTCCCAGACACAACACAGAGCACTGTACTCCCAGACTAGACCCAGACACACAGGGCACAGTACTCCCAGACTGGTCCCAGACACAACACAGAGCACTGTACTCCCAGACTAGACCCAAACAAACAGAGCTCTGTTCTCCCAGACATGCACCAGACACACAGAGCACTGCACTCCCAGACTAGACCGAGACACAGAGATCACTGTACACACAGACTGGTCCCAGACACACAGAGCACTGTAATAGAAACATAGAAGATAGGAGCAGGATTAGGCCATTCGGCCCCTCGAGCCTGTTCCGCCCCATTCAGTGCGATCATGGCTGATCATCCAAATTCAGTACCCTGTCCCTGCTTTCTCCCCATATCCTTTGATCCCCTTAGCCTTAAGAAATATCTCTAACTGCTTCTTGAATATATTTAATGTATTGGCCTCAACTGTCTTCTGTGGTAGAGAATTCCACAGGTTCACCACTCTCTGGCTGAAGAAATTCCTCCTCATCTCAGTCCTAAATGGCTTACCCCTTATCTTTAGACTGTGACCCCTGGTTCTCGACTCCCCCGCCATCGGGAACAACCTTCCTGCATCTAGTCTGTCTAGTCCTGTTAGAATTTTATAAGTTTCAATGAGATCCCCTCTCATTCTTCTAAAGTCTAGCGAATATAAGCCTAATCGACCCAATCTCTCTTCATATGTCATTCCTGCCATCCCAGGTATCAGTCTGGTGAATCTTCGCTGCACTCCCTCCATGGCAAGAACATCTTTCCTCAGATAAGGCGACGAAAACTGCACACAATACTCAAGGTGTGGTCTCACCAAGGCCCTGTACAACTGCAGCAAGACATCCTTGCTCCTGTACTCGAATCCTCTCGCTATGAAGGCCAGCATACCATTTGCCTTCTTGTACTTCCAGACTGGTCCCAGGCACACAGAGCAGTGTACTCCCAGACACACAGAGCAATGTACTTCCAGACTAGGTTCTAGGCTCCAGCCAGGGTAAACATCCTCCCAGCATCTACCCTGTGGGAATTTTATTGATTTCAATGAGATCACCTCTCATTCTTCTAAACTCTAGAGCATATCGGCCGAATCTACTGAATCTCTCCTCGTAGGACAATCCCCTCATCCCTGGAATCAGTCTAGTAAACCTACATTGCACTCCCTCTAAGGCAAGTATATCGTTCCTTAGGTAAGGAGACCACAACTGTACACAGTACTCCAGGTGTGGGCTCACGAAGGACCTAAATAATTCCAGCAAGAGTTATTTACTCTTATCCCTTTGTAATAAAGGCTAACATACCATTTGCTTTCCTAATTGCTTGCTGTACCTGTATGTTAACTTTCAGTGATTCGTGTACAAGGAGACCCAAGTCCCACTGAAAACTACACATTTCCCAGTCTCTCATCATTTAAAAAAATATTCTGCTTTTCTATTTTTCCTACCAAAGTGGAGAACTTCACACTTCTCCACATTATCTTCCATCTGCCACGTTCTTGCTCAATCACTTAAGCTGTCTAAATCCCTTTGCAGCCTCCTTGGGTCCTCCTCGCAGCTTCTGTTCCCACCTAACTTTGTATCGGCAGCAAAACCCGGATATATTATACTCGGCCCCATCACCCACGTCATTGATATAGATTGTAAATAGCTGAGGCCCACGTACTGATCCTTGCAGCACCCCACTAGTTACAGCCTGCCAACCCAAAAATGACCAGTTTATGCCTACTCTCTGTTTTCTGTCCGTTAACCAATCCTTAATCCAAGCTGATATATTACCCCCAATCCCATGAGCCCTAATTTTGTGTAATAACCTCTTGTATGGCACCTTATCGAATGCTTTTTGAAAATCCAAATATGCTACATTCACTGGTTTTCCCTTATCTATCCTGCTAGTTACAACCTCAAAAAATTCTAACAGATTTGTCAAAAATGATTTCCCTTTCATAAATCCGTGTTGGCTCTGCCTAATCATATTATGATTTTCTAAGTGCCCTGTTATCACGTTCCTAATAATTGATTCTAGCATCTTCCCTACTACTGCTATCAGGCTAACTGGCCTGTAATTCCATTTTCTCGCTCCCTCTTTTTGTTTGCTACCTTACAATTTGCGGGGATATTTCTAGAATCTAGGGAATTGTGGAAGATCAAAACCAATGCATCCACTATTTCTGCATCCAACTCTTTTAAACCCTAGGATGTAGGCCGTCAGGTCCAGGTGATTTGAGGGCTTTTAGTTCCATTAATTTCCCCAGTACTATTTCTTTATCAATTCCTTGGTCCTCCTTTGCTAAATTCTAAAACCTTCCCAATCCTCAGGCTTATTACTTTTTTTGGCAAAATTATAAGCCTCTTCCTTCAATCTAATACATCTTAACTTATCTTGTTAGCCAAGGTTTTTATTCCTTAAGGCAATGTATATTCGTTGCAAATTATGAATGAATTCCTTAACATAGAGCACTGTACACCCAGACTAGACCCATACCCACAGAGCACTGTACACCCAGACTAGATCCATACACACAGAGCACTGTTCTCCCAGACTAGACCCATACCCACAGAGCACTGTACACCCAGACTAGATCCATACACTCAGAGCACTGTACACCCAGACTAGATCCATACACACAGAGCACTGTTCTCCCAGACTAGACCCATACCCACAGAGCACTGTACACCCAGACTAGATCCATACACACAGAGCATTGTACACCCAGACTAGACCAATACACTCAGAGCACTGTACACCCAGACTAGATCCATACACACAGAGCACTGTACACCCAGACTAGATCCATACACTCAGAGCACTGTACACCCAGACTAGATCCATACACACAGAGCACTGTTCTCCCAGACTAGACCCATACCCACAGAGCACTGTACACCCAGACTAGATCCATACACACAGAGCATTGTACACCCAGACTAGACCCATACCCACAGAGCACTGTACACCCAGACTAGATCCATACACACAGAGCATTGTACACCCAGACTAGACCAATACACTCAGAGCACTGTACACCCAGACTAGACCCATACCCACAGAGCACTGTACTCCCAGACTAGATCCATACACACAGAGCACTGTTCTCCCAGACTAGACCCATACCCACAGAGCACTGTACACCTAGACTAGATCCATACCCACAGAGCACTGTACACCCAGACTAGATCCATATGCACATAGCACCGTTCTCCCAGACTAGACCCATACCCACAGAGCACTGTACTCCCAGACTAGACCTGTACCCACAGAGCACTGTATTCCCAGACTGATCCCATACCCACAGAGCACTTTACTCCCAGACTAGATCCATACACACAGATCACGGTACACCCAGACTAGACCAATACACACAGAGCATTGTACACCCAGACTAGACCCATACCCACAGAGCACTGTACACCCAGACTAGACCTATACCCACAGAGCACTGTATTCCCAGACTGATCCCATACCCACAGAGCACTGTACACCCAGACTAGATCCATACACACAGAGCACTGTTCTCCCAGACTAGACCCATACCCACAGAGCACTGTACTCCCAGACTAGACCAATACACACAGAGCACTGTACACCCAGACTAGACCAATACACACAGATCACTGTACTCCCAGACTAGATCCATACACACAGAGCACTGTACTCCCAGACTAGACCAATACACACAGAGCATTGTACACCCAGACTAGATCCATACACACAGAGCACTGTACTCCCAGACTAGATCCATACACACAGAGCACTGTTCTCCCAGACTAGTACCCATACCCACAGAGCACTGTACACCCAGACTAGACCTATACCCACAGAGCACTGTATTCCCAGACTGATCCCATACCCACAGAGCACTGTACACCCAGACTAGATCCATACACACAGAGCACTGTTCTCCCAGACTAGACCCATACCCACAGAGCACTGTACTCCCAGACTAGACCAATACACACAGAGCACTGTACTCCCAGACTAGACCAATACACACAGATCACTGTACTCCCAGACTAGATCCATACACACAGAGCACTGTACTCCCAGACTAGACCAATACACACAGATCACTGTACTCCCAGACTAGATCCATACACACAGAGCACTGTACTCCCAGACTAGACCAATACACACAGAGCACTGTACTCCCAGACTAGACCAATACACACAGAGCACTGTACTCCCAGACTAGATCCATACACATAGAGCACTGTACTCCCAGACTGATCCCATATCTGTAACTTGCCTTGGTGAGAATCAAAATCACAACCTCAGGGTCGGTGGACCAGAACTACTCAGCTATCATGAACCTCATCTTTTCTAGGTGGTGCCTCGCCATCTTCCCCTACATGTGTGCAAGAGGCAATTACACTTGGACATGGACCGCGCAACACCTGCCCTAGGGTACGATCTAATCCCAACCTTTCCTCGTGTACGACCTAACCTCCATCTGCCCTTCATATGACCTAACCCCGACCATCTCTCAGGTACAACCTAACCCTGAGCATCCCTCAGGTACAACCTAGCCCCCACGTGCCTTTAGATCTGACCTAACCCTGACCATCCCTCAGGTACGACCTAACCTCCATCTGCCCTTCATATGACCTAACCCCGACCATCTCTCAGGTACAACCTAACCCCGAGCATCCCTCAGGTACAACCTAACCCCGACCATCTCTCAGGTACAACCTAACCCCGAGCATCCCTCGGGTACAACCTAACCCCGAGCATCCCTCGGGTACAACCTAACCCCGAGCATCCCTCAGGTACAACCTAACCCCGAGCATCCCTCAGGTACAACCTAACCCCGAGCATCCCTCAGGTACGACCTAACCCCGAGCATCCCTCAGGTACGACCTAACCCCGAGCATCCCTCAGGTACGACCTAACCACGAGCATCCCTCAGGTACGACCTAACCCCGAGCATCCCTCAGGTACGACCTAACCCCGAGCATCCCTCAGGTACGACCTAACCCCGAGCATCCCTCAGGTACGACCTAACCCCGAGCATCCCTCAGGTACGACCTAACCCCGAGCATCCCTCAGGTACGACCTAACCCCGAGCATCCCTCAGGTACGACCTAACCCCGAGCATCCCTCAGGTACGACCTAACCCCGAGCATCCCTCAGGTACAACCTGGCCCCCACCTGCCTTTAGATCTGACCTAACCCTGACCATCTCTCAGGTACGACCTAACCTCCACCTGCCCTTAGATCTGACCTAACCCCGACCATCCCTCAGGTACGTCCTAACCCCAACCTTTCCTCAGCTACGACCTAACCCCAACCTTCTCTCATGTATGACCTAACACCTTCCTTCCCTCATATATAACCTAACCCTGAGCATCCCTCAGGTACGACCTAACCCCTTTTGTGCCCGCTCCGCGGAGGTGGAACAGGTGGATCGAGAGCTGGTAGGAGATTGTTGGCCCAGGAGAGGATTTGGATCGTGGGTGGGCTGGGAGGTTTTATAAACACCTGGTGTAGGCCTGAGGCCCCTAAAAACAGTCCACAGGCCCCGTTGTTGTCCGCTGCCTGAATGAGCGGGATAACTGGCTGCCATCTTGGGACAGGGCGGGATCACGGCATAGGCGTGGCCATCTTGGGCAAGAACAGAGAGTGGGTGGGGCTCTGTTCCCAGCCGGGTCCCAGTGCCCAGGAGATGGAGCATCATGTGCAACAGGTTTTTAATCACCTTCATGGACACTCAGGGCGCATGTGAGTTTTGCAGCCTAGAGGAGTTCATGGCCCCACCCCCCACTCCCCTCCCCCCCCTCCCTCCCCCCTCCCTCCTCACCCCCCTCTCCCCCCTCCCACTCTCCTCCCCCCTCCCACTCTCCCCCCTCCACTCCCCCCTTCCTTCTCCCCTTCCCTCCCCCCCTTCCGCTTCCTCCCAGTCTCTCGCTCTCTCTCTTCCCCCCAGTCTCTCGCTCTCTCTCTTCCCCCCAGTCGCTCTCTCTCTTCCCCGTCGCTCTCTCTCTTCCCTCCAGTCGCTCTCTCTCTTCCCTCCAGTCGCTCTCTCTCTTCCCCCAGTCGCTCTCTCTCTTCCCCCAGTCGCTCTCTCTCTTCCCCCAGTCGCTCTCTCTCTTCCCCCCAGTCGCTCTCTCTTCCCCCCAGTCGCTCTCTCTTCCCCCCAGTCGCTCGCTCTCTTCCCCCCAGTCACTCTCTCTCTTCCCTCCAGTCACTCTCTCTTCCCCCCAGTCGCTCGCTCTCTCTCTTCCCCCCCAGTCGCTCTCTCTCTCTTCCCCCCAGTCGCTCTCTCTCTCTTCCCCCCAGTCGCACTCTCTCTCTCTTCCAACAACAACATGCCTTCAAAAAACCCTCAGCACCGCCGGGCATCCCCAGCTAGTTCAATATATAGTTATCTGAAGTGGCTGCTTTTCATCTTTTGGTTACACTTTAGCCCCACGCTCCTAATCTTTGGCCACCCAGTGAGGAGGGGGGTGGGTAAGTCGGAGGATCTTCTCTTGGACCTGCTCTTGGGCCTGGCTGAAACAGCAATATGTAGGTCCAGGATAGGTGGGACCCATGGAGGGGTGGGGTGGGGCATAGGTCGCTCTGGCTGCCTGTCCCTCTTCCACGGTCTTGTCTGTGCCCGGCTGGCCCTGAAGAGTGAGCATGCGGTGTCCACCAGTACGCTTGATACCTTCTGCGACCGGTGGGCACCTCAGAGTACAGAGACACTGGTAACAACATTATGGTTCAGCTGGGAAGGTTCCCTTTGCTTTTGTTGGGACTTTATTGCTTATTTTGGCAACTTTTATTTTGATTGGACCACATCTTTCTTTCCCATATTAGTAATGTCCTAAAAGGGGCACTTGTGCTGATTCTTGTTTGGTGGTCCTGGGGCAACCTAGTGTCACCCTGACTGGTCCACCAATAAAAGCCCAGTAACTAGGAGGGAAGAATCATTGACTCATTTAGAGGGAGTGCAACAAAGGTTCACCAGACTGATTCCTGGGATGGGGGGATTGTGCTATGAGGAGAGATTGGGGGTACTAGGCCTATATTCCTAGAATTTAGAAGAATGAGAAGTGATCTCATTGAAACATATAAAATTCCTACTGGGCTTGACGGAGTAAATGCTGGAAGGATGTTCCCCCTGGCTGGGGAATCTAGAACCAGGGTCACAGTCTCAGAATAGGACTGAGATGAGGAGAAATTTCTTCACTCAAAGGGTTGCGAATCTTTGGAATTTTCTACCCCAGAGAGCTCATTTGAGTATATTCAAGACAGAGATCGATAGATTTTTGGATATTAAAGGAATCAAAGCATGAGGATAATGCGGGAAGGTGGAGTTGAGGTAGATGATCAGCCATGGCCTACTCCTGCTCCTATTTCTTATGTTCTTATGTTCCCTCATGTACGACCTAAGCCCTTCCTTCCCTCATGTACGACCTAACCCCTTCCTTCCCTCATGTACGACCTAACCCCTTCCCTCATATACAACCTAACCCTGACCTTTCCTCATGTACGACCTAACCCCGACCTTCCCTCAGGTACGACCTAATTCCCACCCCACTCTCTCCTTGCTCCCATTCACCACTCTCACCCCATTCCCCACTCTCTCCTCACTGCCTGTTACTAACTTTCTACTGTCTCCTTACAGTCAGAAGAGGCTGATAGAACATGACCTCAAGTTTCACCGTGACCTGTTAGTGGAGTTCATAGGTCTGGAGCGGGCACAGAACATCACCAGGCCCTGGGTCTTCTCGTACTTTGAGCTGATAGAGATTCTGGGTCTAGAGACACCAGTGGAGGAATGAATGAAGGAGACCAGCCTTGGCGGAATGGGACTGAGCAAGGAGAACAACTGCAGAGGTTCGAAATCTCTTGGCTGGTGTGTCTCACTATAACCAGTCTCGGGCCGGGAGTGTGAAGGTCGAGCGCTTCAGTCAGGGAAAGGCTGATTACATGGACAAGGACTTATTTGTTAAATACACACGCGCGCACGCACAGAAATACACGCACGCACTCAGAAATACACTCACGCAGATACACATAAATACACATGTACATGTGCACGTATACACACGTACATACTTGCACACCGACATATCCGTGTACATGTACGTATGTGCAAATACGCATGCAGACACACACGTGCACACTTACACACAGACATGTACACACAGAAATACACGTACAACCATACACATACACACACTTGGGCGCGCGCACAATATAATACTAATGAGAGAAACTAGAGGAATAAAAGATGTCTATGAGACACAGAGTGTGTGAACAGCAGAGTTTTTTTTAAATTTGTTCCTGGGATGTGGGCGTCGCTGGTAAGACCAGCATTTACTGCCCATCCCTAATTGCCCTCGAGAAGGTGGTGGTGAGCCGCCGCCTTGAACCTTTGCAGCCTGTGTGGTACAAGGATAAACACAGGTCAGTCAGCTTAACCTCAGTGGTGGGGAAGCTTTTCGAAATGATAATCCGGGACAAAATTAACAGTCACTTGGACAAGTGTGGATTAATTAAGGGAAGCCAGCACAGATTTGTTAAAGGCAAATTGTGTTTAATTAACTTGATTGAATTTTTTGATGAGGTAACAGAGAGGGTTAATGAGGGCAATGCAGTTGATGTGGTGTACATGGACTTCCAAAAGGCGTTTGATAAAGTGCCACATAATAGACTTGCCAGCAAAGTTGAAGCCCATGGAATAAAAAGATACATGGATACAAAACTGGCTAAGTGACAGGAAACAGAGAGTAGTGGTGAACGGTTGTTTTTTGGACTGGAGGAAGGTATACAGTGGTGTTCCCCAGGGGTCGGTACTAGGACCGCTGCTTTTCTTGATATATGTTTTGGACTTGGGTGTACATGGCACTATTTCAAAATTTGCAGAAGACACAAAACTTGGAAGTATAGTGAACAGTGAGGAGGATAGACTTCAAGAGGACATAGACAGGCTGGTGGAATGGGCAGACAAGTGGCAGATGAAGTTTAATGCAGAAAAGTGCGAAGTGATACATTTTGGTAGGAAAAACGAGGAGGGGTAATATAAATTAAAGGGTACAATTCTAAAGAGGGTGCAGGAACAGAGAGACATGGGGGTATATGTGCCCAAATCGTTGAAGGTGGCAGGACAGGTTGAGAACGCAGTTAAAAAAACATACGGGATCCTGGGCTTCATAAATAGAGGCATAGAGTACAAAAGCAAGGAAGTTATGATGAACCTTTATAAAACACTGGTTCAGCCACAACTGGAGTATTGTGTGCAATTCTGGGCACCGCACTTTAGGAAGGATGTGAAGGCTTTAGAGAGGGTGCAGAAGAAATTTACAAGAATGGTTCCAGGGATTAGGGACTTCAGTTACGTGGATAGACTGGAGAGGCTGGGTTGTTCTCCTTAGAGCAGAGAAGGTTGAGAGAAGATTTGGTAGAGGTGTTCAAAATCTAGCTGAAGTGCTGTTGCAGAGAGCCAGCATGGGGGCATGGACTGCTTCATTATCTGAGGCGTTGCGAATGGAACTTCTGATGGAGGGAAGGTCATTGTTGAAGCAGCTGAAGATGGTTGGGCCTAGGACACTGCCCTGAGGAACTCCTGCAGCGATGTCCTGGGGCCGAGGTGATTGACCTCCAACAACCACAACCATCGTCCTTTGTGCTAGTTATTACTCCAGCCAGTGGAGAGTTTTCCCCTTGATTCCCATTGACTTCAATTTTACTAGGGCTCCTTGATGCCACACTCATTCAAATGCTGCCTTAATGTCAAGGGCAGTCACTCTCACCTCAGTGTGTGCGTGAACAGCAGAGTGAGTGTGAACAGCAGAGTGAGTGTGGTGTGTGAACAGCAGATATGGTGGGGACGAGATGGCAAAGCAGAGCAGATCCCAGTGACCCAAGAGCCTGGGAGAAGAACAGAACAGATTCTTGTTTCAATGACTAACATCTGCCCACTTTGGGTACGACCCAGAGCGAATCACAGTATAAACTAAATGATACAATTTTAAAGGTGGTGCAGGAACAGAGAGACCTGGAGGTGTACGTACACAAGCCGAATGGCCTCTTTCTGTGCTGTATCATTCTATGATTCTATAAATAGGGATGTGTACAGTGCTCATTCACAATTGTTGTTCTGTTTATTGCTAATTTCACACTTTCAAAAGGTACAACCACAAATAAGCATTAAAAGTGAGATAGTTACATTCAAGATTTATTTTTGATCATTTACTGTCACTGAGGACTCGTGAGCAACTGATTGTAAACACAAGCTTAAAATCCAAGAATGAGAAAATCACAAGAGATCTCCAGTAATCAAGTGTTGAGGAGAGAATCATCTGAACTTCAGTCAGGTAATAAACTTATTCATTTAAAATTTACAAACCTCTTTCCCTCTTTCTGTGCAAGGACTCAGCAAGGAACAACTGCACGAGATTATCTCTCGGCCACGGAGGGAAAAACAAAACCAGACCAGGTGCAAAGAACCTTTAGCAGAAAAGGAAACCTCACTCTGAGCCCCTCCCACTTCATTAATTTTTAAGTCATATAAAATATTTAAAAAATTTGCAAGAAAATACTGCCACGTTTTGATCATAAAATAATCTATGGAACAGTGTAAAATATAAACTGTTCACTGCGGCTCAGAGCAGACCCAGACGCAGACCCCGGGTTAATGAGCAGCATTCACATTGAAACATGAGGGTCCCTCAGACAGAGTGGATCACACGGACCCCCCCACCAGCACCCCAGGGGCACCAGCAACCTACCATCGCAGCATCGCACCCCCTGAGCCCTCCACCCCCCGCCCCCCACCAGCCTGGCACCCTCAGGACACCCAGCACACCCGGGACCTTCAGCACCTGAGACCCCCAGGACCTGAGACCCCTGGACCCCAGCACCTGAGACCCCCAGTACCCCAGCACCTGAGACCACCGGGACCCCAGCACCTGAGACCCACAGTACCCCAGCACCTGAGACCACTGGGACCCCAGCACCTGAGACCACTGGGACCCCAGCACCTGAGACCACTGGGACCCCAGCACCTGAGACCCCCAGTACCCCGGCACCTGAGACCCCCAAGTACCCCGGGACCCCAGCACCTGAGACCCCCGGGACCCCAGCACCTGAGACCCCTGGTACCCCGGGACCCCAGCACCTGAGACCCCCGGGACCCCAGCACCTGAGACCCCCGGGACCCCAGCACCTGAGACCCCCGGGACCCCAGCATCTGAGACCCCCAGTACCCCGGGACCCCAGCACCTGAGACCCCCAGTACCCCGGGACCCCAGCATCTGAGACCCCCAGTACCCCGGGACCCCAGCATCTGAGACCCCCAGTACCCCGGGACCCCAGCATCTGAGACCCCCAGTACCCCGGGACCCCAGCACCTGAGACCCCCGGTACCCCAGCACCTGAGACCACCGGGACCCCAGCACCTGAGACCCCCGGGACCCCAGCACCTGAGACCACCGGGACCCCAGCACCTGAGACCCCCGGTACCCCAGCACCTGAGACCCCCGGGACCCCAGCACCTGAGACCCCCGGGACCCCAGCACCTGAGACCCCCGGGACCCCAGCACCTGAGACCCCCGGGACCCCAGCACCTGAGACCCCCAGGATCCCATCACCTGAGACCCCCGGGACCCCCAGTACCCCGGGACCGCATCACCTGAGACCCCCGGGACTCCCAGTACCCCGAGACCCCATCACCTGGGACCCCAGCACCTAAGACCCCCAGTACCCCGGACCCCCAGCACCTGAGACCCCCGGGTCCCCCAGTATCCCGGGACCGCATCACCTGAGACCCCCGGGACCCCCAGTACCCCGGGACCGCATCACCTGAGACCCCCGGGACCCCCAGACCGCATCACCTGAGACCCCCGGGACCCCATCACCTGAGACCCCCGGGAACCCAGCACCTGAGACCCCCGGGACTCCCAGTACCCCATCACCTGAGAACCCCGGTGTGGTGTATGTGCCTTTAAGAGCAATTATGGTGTATGTGCCTTTAAGAGCCCCAGGTGTGCGTAATGCCGGTAATTGCCACTTGGGCTATATAAGCCTGTGTATTGTGTATATCCTTTAGAACCCCCCCCAGACTTGCTTAGTAAATACCTATGAACCAACTCCTGTCTTCAGTGTCTTTATCTACACACGGACACCACAGTGGCGACGAAGTGGAAACGGACTTACCTGCAATTCGGCAGCACCTCAAGGACATCGATTCCTCCAGCGTCCAGAAGACTCAAGGAAGTTATAGAAACTGTGGTTTTACCAGCTGGCCAAGCTGGTGGCAGGTACTGCGCTAATCCTTCCTGGGCGTCAGGCTGGGGCTCCAGCGTCGGGCTCTACAGCTGAGACAGGCAGCGAAATTGGAGGCAAGCAATAACGGACTGGGAGGGTGCACTCGGGAGACGGTCGGCGCGGCAAGCAGGTCAGCGTTTAGACCTCCGTCGGGAACGAGTCTCCAACAGTGAATAAACGGAAACCACAGTAAAACAGCATTGTTATCGGTAGAAGCGGCGGGAAAGCGCAGGAAGCGCCATATCGTTGCTACAGAGAGAAAAAAAAGCGCGGGAAGCGCCATATCTTTTTTTTGAAATGCCTAAGTCTGGCAATATGGATGCTTTTGATAACGAAACAGAGCCTAACTTTGGCAATATTGATGTTTTTGATAACAAGATAGAGAATTGGACCACATATGTAGAAAGAGTGGAGGTGTTTTGCACCGCAAATGGAATAGAAGATGAAAAAAAAGCTTCAGTGCTTCTGGATCTAATGGGCGCAGAAACATACAAGCTGTTACGCAACTTAATCACTCCAGCCGAACCGATGGACAAGAATTTTGAGGAGATTGTTGATACCCTACACTGCCAATTCGAGGCAGATTCTCTGCAAGACAAATTCATCTGCCTTCCCCTAAGTGTAGAAACACAAAAAAAGGTATCTTCTGGAAAAGATTTAACACTGGACAAGGCTTTCAGTGCAATAGGAGCGGCAAAGATACAGCAAAGGCCACAGGACTTCGGCACCCATGAAATGACACGGGGTTTCGAGAGATGTTATCGCTGCGGCAGATCCAACCATGACCAGAGGGATTGCTGGTTCAAAGAAAAAGCATGCAGGCGATGCGGAAAGATGGGACACATTCCACGTGTATGCCGATCTGAAAATAAAAAATCCACTAACGGGAAAAGAATCAATAAGGAAAAGCACAGAAAGGTACAAATGATGACGGACAGTAGCTCCAAAGACCAGAAGAGCGACAGCGACTCCGGGAACAAGAGACTAAGCTCTCTCAAATTACATAATGTAATTGCCAATGAAGATTACCAGACCATTTGGGTTACCCTCATAATAGCAGGGTCCCCAGTTAAAATGGAGCTAGATACAGGATCAGCTCTAACCGTAATAAATCGACGAGATTACGAGAGGCTATTTTCGCATATACCTCTAAAAGACACATCCATTATCTTAAAAACATATACGGGGCAGAAAGTATACCCCAAAGGAAAAATAAAGGTGCCTGTGGTATACAACGGCAAAGAAATACAAAA
The DNA here is from genome assembly GCF_052327205.1 of Somniosus microcephalus. Classification (NCBI taxonomy): domain Eukaryota; kingdom Metazoa; phylum Chordata; class Chondrichthyes; order Squaliformes; family Somniosidae; genus Somniosus; species Somniosus microcephalus. The sequence goes on from NC_140990.1 coordinate 183,807,835, forward strand.
GTTGTATTTATACATTCTACAAGATGGTGGTCCACCGTTGTTGGGACGTGAATGGATAAGGAAGATACGTTTAGACTGGCACTCCATTCAGGCACTGACGGTGACCAGTAAGGAAAAAAACAATGATGACATCATACCTGAACGATTAAAAGACATCTTGGCCAACGCCAAAGAAGTGTTTCAAGAGAAACTAGGAACCTTGAAAGGCATCACCGCCTCAGTAAAAGTGGAAGATGCAGCAATTCCAAAATTTTTTTAAGGCAAGACCAGTGCCATACGCAATACATCCGGCAGTCGAGGCAGAGCTGGAGAATTTGGAAAAGGCAGGCGTATTATCCAAAATAGATTGGAGCGAATGGGCAACACCCATCGTTCCAGTCATGAAAAAAGCATTGAAAAATAACTCTGAGGAACAGAGAAAAATTCGCATCTGTGGGGACTTTAAGGTGACTGTAAACCCGGTCCTTCACACGGTACAGTATCCTCTTCCGAGGATAGAAGATATTTTCGCCTCGCTATCCGGAGGAAAACGTTTCACAAAAATTGACTTGGCACAGGCATATCTACAGATGGAGGTTGAGGAGACCTCTAAAAAGTATCTCACGATAAACACACACAAAGGCCTGTACCAGTACAATCGACTGGTTTTTGGAGTAGCATCAGCTCCAGCTATCTGGCAAAGAGCTATGGAGCAAGTCCTGCAAGGGATTCCGGGGACTCAGTGTTACCTAGACGACATCCTTATAGCAGGAGAAAACAACAACGAGCACCGTGCCAATTTGGAGCAGGTGCTCACTAGGCTGAAAGAACGGGGCCTACGAGCAAATCGCCCCAAGTGCGAATTTTTCCAAAATCAGATATCATATTGTGGCCACATAATTAATAAGGAAGGGTTGCATAAGTCACCTGAAAAAATTGAAGCAGTTATAAAAGCCCCAGCACCTGAAAATGTTTCACAATTGAGGTCATTCCTGGGATTAATAAATTACTATCATAAATTTTTACCAAACTTATCAACTATTCTACACCCTCTTAATGATCTTCTACACAAAGGAGTGATTTGGAAATGGAACGAAGACTGTAAACGTGCCTTCCATAAATGTAAAGACTTAATCACATCCGAGAAAGTTTTGGCTCATTACAACCCATCACTACCAATCAGACTGGCGTGCGATGCATCCCCTTACGGCATAGGAGCGGTATTGTCCCATAGATTCCCTGATGGCTCGGAACGGCCGATAGCTTTTGCGTCACGCTCATTGAACTCAGCTGAGCGTAACTATTCCCAGATAGACAGGGAAGCACTCAGCCTGGTATGGGGAGTGAAGAAATTCAACCATTACCTACACGGACAAAAATTTACCTTGCTGACTGACCATCAACCCCTCATCTCCATATTCAACCCTAAGAAAGGTGTCCCCATTATGGCGGCACAAAGACTACAGAGGTGGTCCCTTTTTCTAGGGGCACACCAATACAACATTGAATACAAAGGGTCAAAACAGCATGGGAATGCTGACGGTTTATCGCGCCTGCCGTTGCCAACGATAGAAGAGGCACCTACAGTAGACCCAGTAGAGATATTCCAATCTACCATAGTGGAATGTCTACCGGTGACAAATTCAGCCATTGAAAGGGAGACCAGAAATGACCCTACTCTCTCACGGGTCTACGATTTAACAATAAAGGGATGGCCAGCACATGGCGAACCACTGTTGCCAGCATTCTCGCAAAGAAGAGAACAGCTGTCAGTGTGCCGAGGAACCTTGATGTGTGGATCCAGAGTGGTGATTCCACCCAAACTCCAGGATAAAGTGCTAAAGGAGCTTCACGAGGGGCATCTGGGTGGAGTGAAAATGAAGAACCTAGCTAGGGCGTTTGTATGGTGGCCAGGTATCGATGGAGACATCGAAGACATGACCAAGAGCTGCCTAGGATGCCAGAAGGTCCAAAATGCTCCGCCACAGGCCCCTCTACATCCATGGGAGTGGCCCTCATCTCCCTGGCAAAGGGTGCACATCGACTTTGCTGGTCCATTTATGGACTCAATGTTCTTAATCGCAGTTGATGCACACTCCAAGTGGCCGGAGGTAATAAAGATGTCCTCCACCACCACGGGAAAAACCATCACAGTATTAAGGACCATATTTGCCAGGAATGGGCTGCCGGAACAGATATGTTCTGATAATGGACCGCAATTTGTGTCCGAAGAATTCAGAAAGTTCTTAAAGAACAATGGGGTAAAGCACTACACGTCCGCCCCATACCATCCCGCCACCAATGGATTGGCTGAAAGGTTTGTCCAGACCTTTAAGAAGGCCATAAAGGCCATGGGTAATGAAGACATAAAACTTCAGCACAAGGTGGATAACTTCTTATTTGCATATAGGAATGCAACACATATGGTTACAAACCAAACTCCCGCCATGATGTTCTACAATAGAAACCTAAGATGCCGGCTGGATTTGGTCAAGCCCAACATCCGAAGGGACGTGGAGAACCGGCAGTTTCAGGGCATGAATGAAAGGCCAACTAGGGCCTTCCAGATAGGCCAACCGGTTTTGGCCCGGGACTACCGTACCGAGAAATGGCAGCCTGGAACTATCTGCACACGACTAGGACCACTGATGTATACCGTGGACATCGGAGAAAGCATAATAAGGCGCCATGCTGACCAAATCATCAAGTCATCCGAAAAGGGACAACCTACACCACCACGCTATACATCTAACGATGAAGTAGAGATACCCATATCTACCTCCGATCCGGTGATACTGGAACCCGATGAACCCGACACTGGCCTTCAAGCCGAATCAGCCTTGCCAGAAGAACCTACTACACCACCAGAAACTACTGCACCCCCGAGGCGTTATCCGGACCGAGTCAGGAAGCCTCCTGAGAGACTAACTTATAATTAATTAATACAGCAATGTATATTATTTTGCATATAACATATAATTAATAATTACTTAAAATATGATGTACTAGTTAGCTAGAAGGGGAGGAATTGTGGTGTATGTGCCTTTAAGAGCAATTATGGTGTATGTGCCTTTAAGAGCCCCAGGTGTGCGTAATGCCGGTAATTGCCACTTGGGCTATATAAGCCTGTGTATTGTGTATATCCTTTAGAACCCCCCCCAGACTTGCTTAGTAAATACCTATGAACCAACTCCTGTCTTCAGTGTCTTTATCTACACACGGACACTACACCCGGGACTCCCGGTACCCCGGGACCCCAGCACCTGAGACCACCGGGACCCCAGCACCTGAGACCCCCAGTACCCCAGCACCTGAGACCACCGGGACCCCAGCACCTGAGACCCCCGGTACCCCGGGACCCCAGCACCTGAGACCACCAGGACCCCAGCACCGGAGACCCCCAGTACCCCAGCACCTGAGACCCCCGGGACCCCAGCACCTGAGACCCCCGGGACCCCAGCACCTGAGACCCCCGGGACCCCAGCACCTGAGACCCCCGGGACCCCAGCACCTGAGACCCCCGGGACCCCAGCACCTGAGACCCCCGGGACCCCAGCATCTGAGACCCCCAGTACCCCGGGACCCCAGCACCTGAGACCCCCAGTACCCCGGGACCCCAGCAGCTGAGACCCCCAGTACCCCAGGACCTGAGACCCCCGGGACCCCAGCACCTGAGACCCCCAGTCCCCCGGGACCCCAGCACCTGAGACCCCCGGGACCCCAGCACCTGAGACCCCCAGTACCCCGGGACCTGAGACCCCCGGGACCTCAGCACCTGGGATCCCCGGTACCCCGGGACCACAGCACCTGAGACCCCCAGTACCCCGGGACCCCAGCACCTGAGACCCCCCAGTACCCCGGGACCTGACACCCCCAGTACCCCAGCACCTGAGACCACCGGGACCCCAGTACCTGAGACCCCCAGTCCCCCGGGACCCCAGCACCCGAGACCCCCGGGACCCCAGCACCTGAGACCCCCGGGACCCCAGCACCTGAGACCCCCAGTACCCCGGGACCTGAGACCCCCGGGACCTCAGCACCTGGGATCCCCGGTACCCCGGGACCACAGCACCTGAGACCCCCAGTACCCCGGGACCCCAGCACCTGAGACCCCCAGTACCCCAGCACCTGAGACCACCGGGACCCCAGTACCTGAGACCCCCAGTCCCCCGGGACCCCAGCACCTGAGACCCCCGGGACCCCAGCACCTGAGACCCCCAGTACCCCAGGACCCCAGCACCTGAGACCCCCAGTACCCCAGGACCCCAGCACCTGAGACCCCCAGTACCCCAGCACCTGAGACCCCCAGGACCCCAGCACCTGAGACCCCCAGTACCCCGGTACCTGAGACCCCCGGGACCCCAGCACCTGAGACCCCCGGGACCCCAGCACCTGAGACCCCCAGTACCCCGGTACCTGAGACCCCCGGGACCCCAGCACCTGAGACCCCCGGGACCTCAGCACCTGAGACCCCCGGTACCTCGGGACCAAAGCACCTGAGACCCCCAGTACCCCGGGACCTGACACCCCCGGGACCCCAGCACCTGAGACCCCCGGTACCCCGGGACCCCAGCACCTGAGACCCCCGGTACCCCGGGACCCCAGCACCTGAGACCCCCGGTACCCCAGCACCTGAGACCCCCGGGACCCCAGCACCTGAGACCCCCGGGACCCCAGCACCTGAGACCCCCGGGACCCCAGCACCTGAGACCCATGGGACTCCAGCACCTGAGACCCCCGGGACCCCCAGTACCCCGGGACCGCATCACCTGAGACCCCCGGGACTCCCAGTACCCCGAGACCCCATCACCTGAGACCCCTGGGACCCCAGCACCTAAGACCCCCAGTACCCCGGACCCCCAGCACCTGAGACCCCCGGGACCCCCAGTACCCCGGGACCGCATCACCTGAGACCCCCGGGACCCCCAGTACCCCGGGACCGCATCACCTGAGAACCCCGGGACTCCCAGTACCCCGGGACCGCATCACCTGAGACCCCCGGGACCCCCAGTACCCCGGGACCGCATCACCTGAGAACCCCGGGACTCCCAGTACCCCATCACCTGAGACCCCCGGGACTCCCAGTACCCCGGGACCCCAGCACCTGAGACCCCCGGGACCCCAGCACCTGAGACCCCCGGGACCCCAGCACCTGAGACCCCCGGGACCCCCAGTACCGCATCACCTGAGACCCCCGGGACTCCCAGTACCCCGGGACCGCATCACCTGAGACCCCCGGGACCCCAGCACCTGAGACCCCCGGGACCCCCAGTACCCCAGGACCGCATCACCTGAGACCCCCGGGACTCCCAGTACCCCGGGACCGCATCACCTGAGACCCCCGGGACTCCCAGTACCCCGGGACCGCATCACCTGAGACCCCCGGGACTCCCAGTACCCCGGGACCGCATCACTTGAGACCCCCGGGACTCCCAGTACCCCGGGACCGCATCACTTGAGACCCCCGGGACTCCCAGTACCCCGGGACCCCAGCACCTGAGACCCCCGGGACCGCATCACCTGAGACCCCCGGGACTCCCAGTACCCCGGGACGCCATCACCTGAGACCCCCGGGACCCCAGCACCTGAGACCCCCGGGACTCCCAGTACCCCGGGACCCCATCACCTGAGTCCCCCGGGACTCCCAGTACCCCGGGACGCCATCACCTGAGACCCCCGGGACCCCAGCACCTGAGACCCCCGGGACCCCAGCACCTGAGACCCCCGGGACCCCAGCACCTGAGACCCCCGGGACTCCCAGTACCCCGGGACCCCATCACCTGAGTCCCCCGGGACTCCCAGTACCCCGGGACCCCAGCACCTGAGACCCCCGGGACCCCAGCACCTGAGACCCCCGGGACCCCAGCACCTAAGACCCCCAGTACCCCGGACCCCCAGCACCTGAGACCCCCCAGGACCCCCAGTACCCTGGGCCCCAGCACCTGAGACCCTCCAGCACCTGAGACTCCCGGGACCCCCTGTACCCCGAGACCCCAGCACCTGAGACCCCCCGGGACACCCAGTACCCTGGACCCCAGCACCTGAGACCCCCGGGGCCCCCAGTACCCCGGACCCCCAGCACCCCGGACCCCCAGCACCATGGGGGCTCATCACCTGAGACCCCCAGTACCCTGGGGGCTCATCACCTGAGACCCCCAGTACCCCGGGACCCCAGCTACTGAAACCCCCAGGACTCCAGCACCCGAGACCCCCAGCACCTGAAACCCCCAGGACTCCAGCACCCGAGACCCCCAGCACCTGAAACCCCCAGGACTCCAGCACCCGAGACCCCATCAGCTGAGACCCCTGGGACCCCCCAGCACCCACTGGAACCCCCCCACCACCCCCCCCACCAACGACCATGGCACCAGTGTGGAGACTCTACGAGGGGTTAGAGAACTGAGCAAAGCTTTGGGCCACAGGGAAGTAAAGTTTCTTCCTGAGGGTGTAACTGGGCTGTGGCATCTGCGTCTTGTCTGCCTTGTCCTTTTTCTCACTGACATCCTTGTTGACGATGGTAAGAATGCTCAGGAGGTCCTCACTGGAAAGGAGCAAAGAGACAATCCCGTCAGCTAGTCGCTCTTATCAATGCACGCACGCCCAGTGCACTAAGCCCAGGCCTGGCGAGTGAGGGGGCCTGGGGCCTGGAGCCTGGACTGGGAGAGGCTGAGAACGACAGACCCCCTGCTCCCTTCACCCACCCACATGTCCCACTCTTCTGTCCCCTACCCCATATGCCCCACTCCCCACCGTGTTATCCACTCCCCACTCCGTGTTCCCCATTCTCCCCTCGTCTTCCCCACTTACCCCATGTTCCACATTCTCCCCCCGTGTTCCCCACTCCCCCGTGTTCCCCACTCCCCCTCCCCCGTGTTCCCCACTCCCCCGCGTTCCCTCCTCCCCCATGTTCCCCACTCCCCCGCGTTCCCCACTCCCCCGCGTTCCCCACTCCCCCGCGTTCCCCCCTCCCCTCTCCCCCGTGTTCCCCACTCCCCCCTCCCCCGTGTTCCCCACTCCCCCGTGTTCCCCACTCCCCCCTCTCCCGTGTTCCCCACTCCCCCGTGCTCCCCCCTCCCCCGTGTTCCCCCCTCCCCCCCACTCTTCCCCACTCCCCCGTGTTCCCCCCTCCCGTGTTCCCCACTCCCCCGTGTTCCCCACTCCCCCCTCCCTCTTCCCCACTCCCCCCTCCCTCTTCCCCACTTCCCCCTCCCCAGTGTTCCCCACTTCCCCCTCCCCAGTGTTCCCCACTTCCCCCTCCCCAGTGTTCCCCACTTCCCCCTCACCGTGTTCCCCACTTCACCCTCCCCCGTGTTCCCCACAGCCCCCTCCCCCGTGTTCCCCACAGCCCCCTCCCCCGTGTTCCCCACACCCCCCTCCCCCGTGTTCCCCACAGCCCCCTCCCTCGTGTTCCCCGCGTTCCCTCCTCCCCCATGTTCCCCACTCCCCCGCGTTCCCCACTCCCCCGCGTTCCCCACTCCCCCGCGTTCCCCCCTCCCCTCTCCCCCGTGTTCCCCACTCCCCCCTCCCCCGTGTTCCCCACTCCCCCGTGTTCCCCACTCCCCCCTCTCCCGTGTTCCCCACTCCCCCGTGTTCCCCACTCCCCCTCCCCCGTGCTCCCCCCTCCCCCGTGTTCCCCCCTCCCCCCCACTCTTCCCCACTCCCCCGTGTTCCCCCCTCCCGTGTTCCCCACTCCCCCGTGTTCCCCACTCCCCCCTCCCTCTTCCCCACTCCCCCCTCCCTCTTCCCCACTTCCCCCTCCCCAGTGTTCCCCACTTCCCCCTCCCCAGTGTTCCCCACTTCCCCCTCCCCAGTGTTCCCCACTTCCCCCTCACCGTGTTCCCCACTTCACCCTCCCCCGTGTTCCCCACAGCCCCCTCCCCCGTGTTCCCCACAGCCCCCTCCCCCGTGTTCCCCACACCCCCCTCCCCCGTGTTCCCCACAGCCCCCTCCCTCGTGTTCCCCACACCCCCCTCCCCCGTGTTCCCCCTCCCCCGTGTTCCCCACTCCCCCCTCCCCCGTGTTCCCCACACCCCCCTCCCCGTGTTCCCCACTCCCCCCTCCCCCGTGTTCCCCACTCCCCCCTCCCCCGTGCTCCCCCCTCCCCCCTGTTCCCCACTCCCCCGTGTTCCCCACTCCCCCGTGTTCCCCCCTCCCCCATGTTCCCCACTCCCCGCGTTTACCCCGTCACTCAGGGTGGGGTGCTTACCTGGCGCAGTATTTCTCCAGGTTGTCGCAGAGTGACTGAATGTACCAGGTGCCCTGTTCAACGTGTCGGAACGAGACGTATCCCTCCACCGTCGCCATGCCCAGCAGGAAGTCCGCCTCATCGGGGATCGTGGCACTGACGGTGCAGACCGCGTCCTCCTCCAGCTCGGGACTGACGCTCTCGGCCTCGATCACAACGCTGTCCTGCTTCTTGGAGCCCTGGCACGCCTGGATGAAGAAGAGCTTGGGCTTCTGCTGGAGAGAGCGACATCGCGAGGCCGAGAAGGCCGAGGTGATGTCGCGAATGGCGACCTGCTGACCATCCGTACCGCACATCACGCCCTTCTGGCCGTGGGTCAGGATGCAGCAGACGAAGCAATCGTGGAGCGTGTGGTCAACCTGCCGGTAGCGCTCCATCTCCTCTTGTATCTTCACAGCAGAAAGATCCTGCAACAGGGTCACCTCGAATCCCAGCCAACTGAAGGTCTTCTCCAGCCGCACTGTGGGGACACAAGTTGATCCGATGGTGAAACGGTTGTAGCTTCACTCATCGGGGCAGAGCTACACAAGGTTCAAGAACAAGTCGGCGATTCCAATAATTACCCGCATCCACATTGGTTCCTCTGCGCTCCAGCAACGTTTGAAAGGTACGGTTGTTAATTATGACACAGTTGCCCCTTGGAATGCTCTCCATTTTGTAGCTGCCCAGACTCTGTTATAGACAAACAAGAGATCATGAGATACAACATCGAACATTACCCGCTGCATCCAGTCCCCAACACTCTCCTTCGTTCAGTATCAGTCACACACCGAGCGCGCCTAGGTTCCATAACCCTTAATTCCCTTATCTAACAAAAATCCAGCAATCTCACTTTTGACATTTTCAATTGACCCCCAGCCTCAACAGCTTTTTGGGGGCAAGAGTTCCAGATTTCCACCACCCTTTGTGTGAAGAAGTGCTTCCTGACATCACCCCTGAACAGGCTAGCTCTAATTTTAAGGTTATACCCCCTTATCTGGACTCACCCACCAGAGGAAATAGTTTCTCTCTCTCTACCCTATCAAATACTTTAAACATCTTAAACCCTTAATCTTATATACTCGGAAGAATACAAGCCTAGTCTATACAACCTCGTAATTGAATCCTTTGGGCCCTGCTATCATTCTGGTGAATCTGCGCTGCACCCCCTTCAAGGCCAATATATACTACCTTAGGTGTAGTGCCCAAAACTGAATGCATAAGAACATAAGAAATAGGAGCAGGAGTAGGCCAATCGGCCCCTCGAGCCTGCTCCGCCATTCAATAAGATCATGGCTGATCTGATCCTAACCGCCAATCCACTATCACAGAACCATCTCCTGAATCTAACAGAATTAGACACACGAAATAGGAGCAGGATCAGGCTACACAGCTCCTGGGCCCGCTCCGCTACCCTGGACTCATGTCCAAATTCCTGCCCGCTCCCCGTAACCCTTAATTCCCTTTACTTCTAGGAAACTGTCTATTTCTGTTTTAAATTTATGTAATGATGTAGCTTCTACAGCTTTTTGGGGCAGCATATTCCATGGACCTACCACCCTCTGAGTGAAGTAGTTCCTCCTCATCTCAGTTTTGAAAGAGCAGCCCCTTATTCTAAGACTATGCCCCCTAGTTCTAGTTTCACCCATCATTGGGAACATCCTCCCCGCATCCACCCGGTCCAACCCCTTCACAATCTTATATGTTTCAATAAGATCGCCTCTCATTCTTCTGAACTCCAATGAGTAGAGTCCCAATCTACTCAACCTCTCCTCATATGTCCATCCCCTCATCCCCGGGATTAACCGAGTGAACCTTCTTTGTACTGACTCGAGAGCAAGTATGGACACCAAAACTGTACGCAGTATTCTAGGTGCGGTCTCACCAATACCTTGTACAACTGAAGCAATACCTCCCTATTTTTATATTCTATCCCCCTAGCAATGAAAGCCAACATTCCATTGGCCTTCTTAATCACTTGCTGCACCTGCATACTAACCTTTTGAGTTTCGTGCACCAGGACCCCCAGATCCCCTTGTACTTCAGTACTTTCCAGTTTCTTGCCATTAAGATAATAACTTGCTCTACGATTTTTCCTGCCAAAGTGCATAACCTCACACTTTCCAGTATTGTATTCCATCTGCCAAATCTCTGCCCACTTACTTAGCCTGTCTATGTCCCCTTGCAGGTTTTTTATGCCCTCCTCACTCACTACTTTCCCTCCCACCTTAGTATCATCTGCAAACTTTGATATGTTACACTCGGTCCCCTCCTCCAAATCGTTAATATAGATTGTAAAGAGTTGGGGACCCAGCACTGACCCCTGCGTAACACCACTAGTTACTGATTGCCAGTCTGAGAATGAACCATTTATCCCAACTCTCTGCCTTCTGTTAGATAGCCAATCCTCTATCCATGCCAGAATATTACCCCCAATCCCGTGATTTTTTATCTTAAGCAATAATCTTTTGTGTGGCACCTTGTCAAATGCCTTTTGGAAGTCTAAATACACTACGTCCACTGGTTCCCCTTTATCCACCCTATATGTTACTTCCTCAAAGAACTCCAGCAAATTTGTCAAACATGACTTCCCCTTCATAAAACCATGCTGACTTTGTCCTATTAAATGATGATTATCCAAATGCCCTGTTACTGTCTCCTTAATAATGGACTCCAAAATTTTACCTACCACAGATGTTAGGCTAACCGGTCTATAGTTTCCAGCCTTCTGTCAACTGCCCTTTTTAAATAAGGGTGTTACATTAGCAGTTTTCCAGTCTGCCGGGACCTTTGCTGAGTCCAGGGAGTTTTGGAAAATTATTACCAATGCATCCACAATCCCTACCGCCACTTCCCTCAAGACCCTAGGATGTAAGCCATCAGGTCCAGGTGATTTATCCACCTTGAGTCCCATTATTTTACCGAGTACCACTTCCTTAGTGATTTTGATCGTGTTTATCTCCTCCCCCCCCATAGCCCCCTGTTTGTCCAGACTGATACAAAATATTCATTCAGTGTTTTTGCCATCTCCATATTTCCCACCATTAATTTCCCGGTCTCATCCTCTAAGGGACCAACATTTACTTTAGCCACCCTTTTTCTTTTTATATAACTATAAAAACTCTTACTATCTGTTTTTATATTTTTTGCTAATTTACTTTCATAATCTATCTTCCCTTTCTTAATCAATCTTTTTGTTATTTTTTGCTGTCTTTTAAAGTTTTCCCAATCCTCTATCCTCCCACTAGATTTGCCTACCTTATATGCCCTTGTTTTTAGTCGAATACTATCCTTAATTTCTTTACTTAGCTACGGATGGCTGTCTTTTCTTTTACACCCTTTTCTTCTCAGTGGAATATATATTTTTTGGAAGTTGTAAAATAACTCCTTAAATGTACACCACTGATCATGTATCGTCTTACCCTTTAATCTATTTACCCAATCCACTCTACTCAATTCCGCTCTCATACCTTCATAGTCTCCTTTATTCAAGCTTAGCACGCTTGTTTGAGATCCAACCTTCTCACCCTCTAATTGAATATGGAATTCAACCATGTTATGGTCACTCATTCCAAGGGGGTCCTTTACTAGGACATTTTAATTAATCCTGTCTCGTTACAGATAGGGTCTAACCAGAGCTTTATATAACTGTAACATAACTTCCACTCAGTTGTATTCCAGTCCTTGAATTTTACATTAAGTTTCAGAGTGATGTAGTCCAATCTGAAACTAAGGTCTTCAATCTAAACAGAGGAAACTACAAGGGTATGAGGGACAAGTTGGCCATGGTAGATTGGGAGACTACACTACAAGGTATGAAGGTGGACATACAATGGCTAACATTGAAGGAAATAATGCATAATTTGCAACATATATTCCTCTAGGGCATAAAAACCCAAAAGGAAAAGTGATCCAACCATGGCTAACAAAAGAAATTAAAGCTAGTATTAAGTCAAAGGAGGAAGCTTATAAAGTTACCAGAAAAATTGGTCATGCTGAGGATTGGGATCTTTTTAGAAATCAGCAAAGGGGGACCAAGAAATTGATAAAGGGAAAATGGAAAATGAGCACAAACTAGCAAAAAATATAAAAACAGATTGTAAAAGCTTCTATAGGTATGTGAAAAGGGAAAGACTGGCGAAGGTAACTGTAAGTCCTTTACAGTCAGAGAGGGGAGAATTTATAACGGGCAATGAGGAAATGGCAGAGAAATTTAATAAATACTTTGTTTCTGTCTTCACGGAGGAAGACACAACAAACCTCCCAGAAATACGAGAAAACCAAGGGTGTGGTGAGAATGAGGAACTTAAAGAAATTATTATTAGTAAAAAAAAGTACTAGCAAAATTAATGGGACTAAAATTCGATAAATCACAAGGAACGGATGACCTACACCCTAGGGTTCTGAAAGAGGTATGGGATAGTGGATGCATTGGTTGTCATCTTCCAAAATTCTATAGATTCTGTAACAGTTCCTGCAGATTGGAGGATAGCAAATGTAACCCCGCTATTTAAGAAAGGAGGGTGAGAGAAAACAGGGAACTACAGACCTGTTAGCCTCACATCAGTAGTTGGGAAAATGCTGGAATCTATTATAAAGGATGCAATAACTGGGCACTTAGAAACTAATAGTAAGATTGGGCAGAGTCAACATGGATTTATGAAAGAGAAATCCTGTTTGACAAACCTATTAAAGTTCTTTGAGGATGTAACTAGTGGAGTAGACAAAGGGGAACCGGTAGATGTGGTGTATTTGGATTTTCAGAAGGCCTTCGGTAAGGTCCCACACAAGAGGTAGGTGAACAAAATTAGGACACATGGAATTGGGGGTAATATACTAGCATGGATTGAGAATTGGTTAATGGACAGAAAACAAAGAGTAGGGATAAATGGGACTTTTTCAGGATGGCAGACTGTGACTAGTGGGGTACCACAAGGATCGGTGCTTGGGCCCCAGCTATTCACAATCTATAGCAATGATTTGGATGAGGGGACTAAATGTAACATTTCCAAATTTGCTGATGATACAAAGCTAGGTGGCAGTGTCAGTTGTGAAGGGGATGTGAAAAGGCTTCAGGGGGATCTTGACAGGCTCAGTGAGTGGGCGAGAACATGGCAGATGGAATATAATGTGGATAAATGTGAAGTTATCCACTTTGGTAGAAAAAAACAGAAAGACAGAGTATTTCCTAAATGGTGAAAGATTGGGGAATGCAGATGCTCAAAGGGACCTGGGTGTCCTTGGACATGAGTCACTGAAAGTGAATGTGCAGGTGCAGCAAGCCATTAGGAAGCCAAATGGTATGCTGGTCTTCATTACAAGAGGATTTAAGTACAGGAGAAAGAAGTCTTACTCCAATTATATAGGGCCTTGGTGAGACCACACCTGGAGTACTGTGTACAATTTTGCTCTCCTTATCTAAGGAAGGATATACTTGCCATAGCGGGAATGCAACAAAGGTTCACGGGATTGATTCCTGGGATGGCGGGACTGTTGTATGAGAAGAGATTGAGTAAACTAGGCCTGTATTCTCTTGAATTCAGAAGAATGAGAGGGGATCTCATTGAAGCATACAAAATTATTACAGGGCTTGATAGGGTGGATGCTGGGAGAATGTTTCCCTTGGCTGAGGAGTCTGGAATCGGGCCACAGCCTCAGGATAAAGGGTAGGCCATTCAGGACTGAGGTGAGAAGAAATTTCTTCACACAGAGGGTGGTGAATCTTTGGAATTCTCTACCCCAGATGGCTGTGGATGCTCAGTCATTGGGTATATTCAAAACAGAAGTCGATAGAGTTCTGACTAGTAAGGGCATCAAGGAATATGACGATAGGGCCGGTGAATGGAGTTGAGGCAGAAGATCAGCCATGATCTCTGTGGTAAACCACTGTTATAGTTATCACTGTATATTGTTCTCACTGTTCTCACTGTCACATCACTACACGAGGTCGCCTCTTGTCGCACTGTTATACCTGGGCTGACCACCTCCGACTCCGCCCATTACCTGCCCAGGTATAAAGGTAGCTGACTGGCTAGTATTCCTCCCTGTTGGATCGGATCACCCACGAGGGTGGGCTCTGTTATTTAGCCAATAAAAACCTTCAGTTACGTTCTTAACTCGTCGCCTTTTATTGGACTAATTGATAGGCATATCAATTTTATTGGCTAAATTTTAAAGATGTCTGATAATGAACAGCAACAGCAAGGAGCTCACCCAGCAGCACAGCAACAGCAGCCTCCAGACAACGGGCCACACCAGCCGGCTTGGCTGCAAGCCTTGAAACCACCATACCTGGATCTAAACCCACAGGCACCAAACTCAGCCAACGACTTCAAACACTGGCTGGACTGCTTCGAATCGTACCTGGAGGAAGCCGTCGTCCCTCAGAGATCCAAACTAAGAGTCCTGAAAGCCCAAGCGAGCCCGAGAGTATATACACTCATCCAGGACATGACTACGTACGACGACGCCATCAACCTACTGAAACAGCAGTACCGGAGCCCGGTAAACTACATGTACACTAGGCATCTCTTAAGATCTCGCCAGCAACAGCCAGGAGAATCGATAGCTGAATTTTCACGAGCGCTGAGACAACTCGGCAGAAACTGTGACTTTAAAGCGGTGACGGCTACTGCGAACATGGAAGACAATGTCCGCGACGCCTTGGTGAGAGGCCTACGTTCCGACTACACACGGCAAAGACTGCTTGAAGCTAAGGACATAGACCTGGACAAGGCCGAAGCCCTCGCCCTCACCCTAGAGGCCACCCAGCAAGACCAGGAAGCGTTTGCCAGGTACTATTCGCGACCCTGGGACTCGGGCCCGACCCCCACCCCACCACCCTTCACAGCGCTGCCCCCGGGACCTAACTCAGCGTCTGCATCACGGATCCGACCGGGCCCGCTAGCCCCGGTACCGGCCCCGACATCAGGCAACCCCGATCGGGCCGCTGGCTGCTTCTTTTGCGGCCAGGAGAAGCATCCGAGGTCGCGCTGCCCAGCCAAAAACTCGACCTGCAAAACCTGCCTCAAGAAAGGCCACTTCTCCAAGGCCTGCAGAAGCAAATCCTCAGAAGCCAGCAGTGCCTCATGCGAACCCTGGGGGCGGCCATCTTTGTGCGGGGCAGCCGAAGCCTGCAGAGCCTCATGGGAAAACCAGGGGCGGCCATCTTTGTGCGGGGCAGCCGAAGCCTGCAGAGCCTCATGGGAAAACCAGGGGCGGCCATCTTTGTGCGGGGCAGCCGAAGCCTGCAGAGCCTCATGGGAACAGCAGGGGCGGCCATCTTTGTGCGGGGCAAACGATTTAAACAGAGCCTCATGTGAACTACGGGGGCCGCCATCTTCGCCGCCATCTTGTCATGACAACGACGCGCTCATCTACACCCTAGCTTCCGTGACCCTGGATCAAGCCCGCCCGCACCACCTGGCCAGCTCAATGATGGACATCAAAGTCAACGGCCACGCCACGACCTGCCTGTTCGACAGCGGAAGCACGGAGAGCTTCATCCACCCAGACACGGTGAGCCACTACTCCCTCCCCGTCCTGCCAACGCGCAGCCGCATCTCGATGGCATCGAGGTCGCACGCCACAGACATCAGCGGCTACTGTGTCGTGACATTGTCGGTTAAAGGGACAGAGTATAAAAATTTTAAACTCCTCGTACTCCCCCAGCTGTGCGCTGCCGTCATACTAGGGCTGGACTTCCAATCCCACCTCCAAAGTGTAACCCTAGCATACGGTGGACCCCTCCCCCCACTCACAGTCGACAACCAGCGAAAGTTAAACCGCCCACCGCGTAACACCTGCAGCCTATCCACCCTCAAGGTACCGCCACCTTCCCTGTTCGCTAACCTCACCCCCGACTGCAAACCTGTCGCTACTAAGAGCAGGCGGTACAGCGCTGGGGACAGAGCCTTCATTAGCTCTGAGGTGCAGCGACTCCTGAAAGAGGGCATTATTGAGGGGAGCAGCAGCCCCTGGCGTGCCCAGGTGGTGGTAGTCAAGACCGGCGACAAAAATCGCCTGGTTATCGACTACAGCCAGACCATAAACAGATACACCCAGCTGGACGCATACCCCCTCCCCCGCATATCGGACATGGTCAATGAGATTGCACAATACCGCGTATTCTCGACCATCGACCTCAAGTCGGCCTACCACCAACTCCCCATCAGCCCGGAGGACAGCCAGTACACCGCCTTCGAGGCGAATGGCCGCCTCTACCAATTCCTTAGGGTCCCCTTTGGTGTCACCAACGGGGTCTCGGTTTTCCAACGGGAGATGGACCGGATGGTTGACCAGAACGGACTACAGGCCACTTTCCCCTATCTCGATAACGTCACCATCTGCGGCCGCAACCGGCAGGACCATGACGTGAATCTGGAGAAATTCCTCCGTACGGCCCAACGGCTGAACCTCACCTACAATAAGGAGAAATGCGTGTTTAACACAGCGCGCCTTGCCATCCTTGGCTGTGTAGTAGAGAACGGAGTCATCGGCCCCGACCCCGAAAGAATGCGCCCCCTCATGGAGCTACCCCTCCCCCACTGTCCAAAAGCACTTAGGAGAACCCTGGGGCTTTTCGCCTACTATGCCCAATGGGTACCCAATTATGCGGACAAAGCCAGACCCCTCCTGAAAACCACATCCTTCCCCCTCACGGAAGAGGCGTGCGCGGCCTTCTCCCTCATTAAGGGAGACATAGCCAAGGCCACAATGCACGCAGTGGATGAGTCAATCCCCTTCCAAGTGGAGAGCGATGCATCCGACTTCGCCCTAGCCGCTACCCTTAACCAGGAGGGTAGGCCGGTAGCCTTCTTCTCAAGGACCCTACAGGGCCCCGAGACCCGACACTCGTCGGTCGAGAAGGAAGCCCAGGCAATTGTGGAGGCAGTACGGCGCTGGAGGCACTACTTGGCAGGCAAACGATTTACCCTCCTCACCGACCAACGCTCGGTTGCCTTCATGTTTAATAACAAGCTGAGGGGCAAGATCAAGAACGACAAAATCTTGAGGTGGAGAATCGAGCTTTCCACCTATGATTATGAGATCTTGTACCGGCCCGGTAAACTGAACGACCCCCCTGATGCTCTTTCACGCATTACATGCGCCAGCGCACAAAGTGATAGACTTCAGACCCTCCACAATGACCTCTGCCACCCCGGAGTCACCAGACTCTACCATTTCATTAAGGCCCGCAACCTGCCATACTCCATCGAGGAGGTCAGGACCATGACCAGGAACTGCCAGATCTGTGCTGAGTGCAAACCGCACTTCTATAAGCCGGACAGAGCAAGCCTGATCAAGGCCACCCGCCCCTTCGAGCGTCTGAGCATCGACTTCAAGGGGCCCCTACCGTCATCCGACCGTAATGTGTACTTCCTCAACATCGTTGATGAGTACTCCCGTTTCCCCTTTGCCTTCCCCTGCCCAGACATGACCAGTAACACGGTCATTAAATGCCTGAACAAACTCTTCGCCTTGTTCGGGTTCCCGAACTATATACATAGTGACCGGGGCGCCTCCTTCATGAGCGAGGAACTCCGTCAGTTCCTATTGGAGAGGGGTATTGCAGCAAGCAGGACCACCAGCTACAACCCCCGAGGGAACGGCCAGGTGGAAAGAGAGAACGCGACGGTATGGAAGGCCACCCTCTTAGCCTTAAAGTCTAAGGGCCTCCCAACCTCCCGCTGGCAAGAGGTCCTCCCGATTGCGCTGCACTCCATCCGGTCACTACTTTGCACTGCCATTAACACCACCCCCCATGCTCGAATGTTTGTCTTCCCCAGGAAGTCGACTACGGGAACCACCCTACCAACCTGGCTGACCTCTCCGGGACCCGTCTTGCTGCGAAAGCACGTGAGGGCCCATAAAACGGACCCCCTGGTCGAGAAGGTGAACCTCCTGCATGCCAACCCCCAGTACGCCTATGTGGCTTACCCAGACGGACGGGAGGACACTGTCTCCTTACGAGACCTCGCACCCTCACCCCCCCCTCCCAACCCCCCGAGTCCAGCCGAGGTAGACGGCATGCCGGAACCCCACGAGCCTTTGCCGACTACGCAGACACCAGCTTTAACACCGGATAATGTAACACCGCCGCTGCGACGATCGGAGAGGCTAACGAAGCCTCCGGACAGACTGACATACCAGAGCTGGTAATACACTTCACCCCGCCGGACTCTAATCTAAACAAGGGGTGAATGTGGTAAACCACTGTTATAGTTATCACTGTATATTGTTCTCACTGTTCTCACTGTCACATCACTACACGAGGTCGCCTCTTGTCGCACTGTTATACCTGGGCTGACCACCTCCGACTCCGCCCATTACCTGCCCAGGTATAAAGGTAGCTGACTGGCTAGTATTCCTCCCTGTTGGATCGGATCACCCACGAGGGTGGGCTCTGTTATTTAGCCAATAAAAACCTTCAGTTACGTTCTTAACTCGTCGCCTTTTATTGGACTAATTGATAGGCATATCAATCTCCATGAATGGCGGAGCAGGCTCGAAGGGCCAAATGGCCTACTCCTGCTCTTATTTCTTATGTTCTTAGTCCTCTTGATATAAAGGCCAACATTCCATTAGTATTTTTAATTATCAGGACCCGACTGAAATAATGAAAAAACAACAATAACAACTTGTATTTATATAGCACCTTTAACATAGTAAAACATCCTAAGGCGCTTCACAGGAGTATTATAAGACAAAAAATTTGACACCGAGCCACATAAGGAGAAATTAAGGTCAGATGACCAAAAGCTTGGTCAAAGAGGTAGGTTTTAAGGAGCATCTTAAAGGAGGAAAGAGAAGTAGAGAGGCAGAGAGCTTTCGGGAGGGAATTCCAGAGCTTAAGGCCTAGGCAGCTGAAGACATGGCCACCAATGGTGGAGCAATTATTATCGGGGTGCTCAAGAGGGCAGAATTAGAGGAGCGCAGATATCTCAGGGGGTTGTAGGGCTGGACGAGGTTACAGAGATAGGGAGGGGTGAGGCCTTGGAGGGATTTGAAAACAATGATGAGAATTTTGAAATCGAGGCGTTGCTTAACCGGGAGCCAATGTAGGTCAGCGAGCACAGGGGTGATGGGTGAACAGGACTTGGTGCGAGTTAGGACACGAGCAGCCGAGTTTACGTAGGGTAGAATATGGGAGGCCAGCCAGGAGTGCGTTGGAATAGTCAAGTCTAGAGGTAACAAAGGCATGGATGAGGGTTTCAGCAGCGGATGAGCTGAGGCAGGGGCGGAGACAGGTGATGTTAGGGAGGTGGAAATAGGCGGTCTTAGTTATGCTATGGATGTGTGGTTGGAAGCTCATTTCAGGGTCAAATATGACACCAAGGTTGCGAACAGTGTGGTTCAGCCTCAGACAGATGTTAGGGAGAGGGATGGAGTTGGTGGTTAGGGAACGGAGTGTGCGCGGGGACCGAAAACAATGGCATCGGTCTTCACAATATTTAATTGGAGAAAATTTCTTCTCATCCAGAACTGGATGTCAGACAAGCAGTCTGACAATTTAGAGACAGTGGAGGGTTCGAAAGAAGTGGTGGTGAGGTAGAGCTGGGTGTCGTCAGTGTACATGTGGGAACTGACACTGTTTTCGGATGATGTCGCCGAGGGGCAACATGTAGATGAGAAATAGGAGGGGGCCAAGGATAGATCCTTGGGGGACACCAGAGGTAATGATGCAGGAGTGGGAAGAGAAGCCGTTGCAGGTGATTCTCTGGCTACGATTAGATAGCTAAGATTGAAACTAGGTGAGTGCAGTCCCATCCAACTGGATGACGGTGGAGACACGTTGGAAGAGGATGCAAAAACAACACAGAAAATAGCGTTGACGAGAACAGAGAATTGGCAAACTGTGCGGGTGAGTGAATCACTCTCACCTGGAATTCAGAGTGCAACCGAACACTCTGACTGTAGGAAGTATTGCCATCCTGCTCCCTCATATCTACAGAAACACAAATGGGCAGATTATCAGTAAATGCTGCACCTCCGACTGGATTGACATCACTGCAATATAAAGTGAATGGTACAATTTTAAAGGGGATGCAGGAAAAGAGAGACCTGGGGGTTCACAGACACAAATCTTTGAAGATGGCAGGACAAGTTGCTGTTAAAAAAGCATATGGGATCCTGGGCTTTATAAATTCCCTATTTACCTTTGGCAACTTTAACTTTAACTTTGGCAACTGTCACGAGTCCTTGTGGCCTGCACTCAACAGAACTTTCCTGGATCTGAATTATCCAGAGCCATGAAAACTTTAAATCCCTCTGTGGGGCACTGCACACCATTTGGAGTCACCCATAATCAGAGGAAAATATTCCAGCCTCCCGGTCACTTTATAGAAATTATAATCAGCATCCATCCCAAGACGACTCCACTGGCAACTGGTTTCCACTTTGATACCTCCCCACACACCATTGTTTACATAGGAACAGGAGTCGGCCATTCAGCCCCTTGAGCCTGTTCCACCATTCAATGAGATCATGGTTGCTCTGTATCCTAACTCCATCCACCTGCCTTGGTTCCATATCCTTTAATACCAGTGGCCAGCAAAAATCTATCAATCTCAGATTTAAAATTATTAATTGCACTAGCATCTACTGCGCTTTGTGGGAGAGAGTTCCACACTTCTGCCACCCTTTGCGTGAAGACGTGTTTCCTAACTTCTCTCCTGAATGGCCTGACTCTGATTCTAAGGATATGTCTCGTGAT
Organism: Somniosus microcephalus; assembly: GCF_052327205.1. Classification (NCBI taxonomy): domain Eukaryota; kingdom Metazoa; phylum Chordata; class Chondrichthyes; order Squaliformes; family Somniosidae; genus Somniosus; species Somniosus microcephalus. The sequence continues at coordinate 183,828,753 of NC_140990.1, forward strand.
AGATCCCTCGCCAACGGAAAATGTTTTTCTCTATCTACCCCATCAATTCCTTTCAAAATCTTAAAATCCTCAATTAATCCCTTAACCTATATTCCAGGGAATACAAGCCTAGTTTATGCAATCTCTCCTCATAAATTAACCCTTGGAGCCCTGGTAACATTCTGGTGAATCTACGCTGCACTCCTTCCAAGGTGTCTAATCAGACAAATATTGTGACATCTATCCTAGAGACATGCATCCTGTCAATCTGTCGGTTACGTGGCAATGTATCTAATGTCTTCCTGAAACCCAACTGATACCATCCACTGCCTCAGCCACCAGATTACCAAACCTGCTTACCCCAGTACACTGGGGAGACCTGACCTGACCTAACCCTCCTGAACCCAAGCTGTCTCTCGCGAATCAGACACTGCCCTTCCCAATACTCCCTCACTGATCCCTCATCATATTCTCAAACATCTTCCGCACAGCCAGGGCAAGATCCCTGTCTGTAATTTCAGAACACTTCATTTGTCTTTTTTTAGAAATGGGAGTCATATTCGTTACTTTCCAACACATCTCCCATTCTGTCTGCCTTTCTCTCTCCTTCCCACTGCCTCTCGTCTTTCTCTCTCTTTCCCCATCTCTCTCACTCGCTCACTCCATCTCCTCAATTTTCCACCGCTTCTATCTCTCCCACTGTCTTCCTCTTTCGTTCAATCTCGTTCTCACCATCTACTTTCTGTCTCTCGATCACACTCCTCCATCTCTCACTTGCTCAATCTCCTCACCCCCACCATCTCTCCAGCTCTCTGTTCATTCACTCGCTCTTCTCTCCTCTTTACACACTTTCTCTCTATCACTGTCCATCTCCCTCCCCTCTTCAGATGTAGTTGGTTACCTTGAAGCACCATGTGGCTGATACTTGCATCCTGTACAGGAGTTTGCTGATCTTGTGAGACTGAAATATGAACATAAAACAGAGGGAAGGTTAGAGGCAGAGTCTGCAGACCCAGACTGTCACAATCAGCTAACTGGGGTAGGGGTCAGAAGGACAACGCCTTTGTGGTAAACCACTTTTACCGTTTACTATCGTTACACTATAGTTATCACTGTTAGATCATTTCCCTACAGTTATCACTGTTCACATTGTTGTATCACTGTACGAGGTCGCCTCTTGTCACGCTGCTATACCTGGGCTGACCACTGCCGACTCCGCCCATGGCTCCACCTACCTGCCCGGGTATAAAGGTGGTCGACTGGCTGGTATTCCTCCTTCTTGGATCCGATCACCTACGAGGGTGGGCTCTGTTATTTAGTCAATAAAAACCAAAAGTTACTTTCTTAACTCGTCGCTTTTCATTGGACGAATTGATAGGTATATCAATTTTATTGACTAAATTTTAAAATGTCGTCACTTGAGCAGCCAAACAACCAGTCAACGGAGCAGCCAAACGACCAGCCAGACGCCCAGCTACAACAGCCACAGCAGCCGGCTTGGCTGCGAGCCCTCAAACCACCGTACCTGGATCTAAACCCACAAGCAACAAACGCAGCCCTCGACTTCAAACACTGGCTGTGCTACTTCGAATCCTACCTGGAAGAATCCGGCGTCCCTCAGAGATCCAAACTAAGAGTTCTGACCGCCCAAGCGAGCCCTAAAGTATACGCACTCATCCAGGACATTACTACTTACGAGGCCGCTATCAACCTACTGAAACAGCAGTACCGGAGCCCGGTAAATTCCATGTATGCCAGACGCCTCCTAAGATCCCGCCCGCAACAGCCAGGAGAGTCTGTAGCTGAATTTTTACGGGCGCTACGAACACTCGGCAGGGACTGTGACTTTAAAGCAGTATCGGCTGCAGAAAACACTGAAGATAACATCCGCGATGCCTTCGTGAAAGGCCTTCGGTCCGACTACTCACGGCAGAGACTGCTGGAATCAAAGGACCTCGACCTGAACACAGCTGCAGCCTTGGCCTACTCCCTAGAAGTGACCCAGCGGGACCTCGAGGTGTATTCCAGGTACAGTTCGCGACTCTGGGACTCGGGCCCGACCCCGACCGCAATACCCCTCGTAGCGCCGCCCCCGGGACCTACCTCAGCGTCGGCGTCCCGGACCCGATCGGGACCGCCACCCCCGGTACCGGCTGCGACATCGGAGCCCCGCGACCGGGCCGCCGGCTGCTTCTTCTGTGGGCAGGCGAAACACCCGAGGTCGCGCTGCCCAGCCAAAAACGCGACGTGCTCCAGCTGCCTGAAGAAAGGCCACTTCGCGAAGGCCTGCAGAGGGAGAGCAGCAGAGGCCAGCAGTGCCTCATGCGAACTGTGGGGGCGGCCATCCTTTTTCAAGGCCACAGATGAGCAATGGGGGTGGCCATCTTTGATCCAGGCAACCGACGCCAGCAGTGCCTCATGTGGGTTGTGGGGGCAGCCATCTTCTCCGCCATTTTGCCCCACCTCGTGGGCGCCTCCATTTTACCCACCACGCTCGACCGCCACCTTACCTCCAGACCTGACGACCGCTTCACCTACAGACTACAGCGACCCGCTCAGCCACACACTAGCCTCCGTCACGCTAGACCAAGCTCGCCCGCATCAGCTGTCCAAGTCAATGATGGACATCAAAGTAGACGGCCACGCCACGACCTGCCTGTTCGACAGCGGAAGCACGGAGAGCTTCATACATCCAGACACGGTGAGCCACTACTCCCTCACTATCCAGCCAACGCGCAACCGGATCTCGACGGCATCGAGGTCCCACGCCACAGACATCAGCGGCTACTGTGTTGTGACCCTGTCGGTTAAGGGCACGGAGTATAAAAACTTTAAACTCCTCGTCCTGCCCCAGCTATGCGCTGCCGTCCTACTAGGGCTGGATTTTCAATCCCACCTCCAAAGCGTCACTCTAGCATACGGTGGACCCCTCCCCCCGCTCACAGTCGACAACCAGCAGCCTTTAAATCGCCCACCGCGTAACACCTGCGGCCTATCCACCCTCAAGGTCCCGCCACCTTCCCTGTTCGCTAACCTCACCCCCGACTGCAAACCCGTCGCTACCAAGAGCAGGCGGTACAGCGCCGGGGACAGAGCTTTCATTAGCTCTGAGGTGCAGCGTCTCCTGAAGGAGGGCATCATCGAGGGGAGCAGCAGCCCCTGGCGTGCCCAGGTTGTAGTCGTTAAGACCGGCAATAAAAACCGCCTGGTCATCGACTACAGCCAAACCATAAACCGGTACACCCAGCTGGACGCATACCCCCTTCCCCGCATATCTGATATGGTCAATCAGATTGCTCAATACCGGGTATTCTCTACCATCGACCTTAAGTCGGCCTACCACCAACTCCCTATCCGCCCCGAGGACCGCCAGTATACCGCCTTCGAGGCGAATGGCCGCCTCTACCACTTCCTTAGGGTCCCCTTCGGCGTCACCAACGGGGTTTCGGTCTTCCAAAGGGAGATGGACCGGATGGTTGACCAGAACGGGCTGCAAGCCACGTTCCCCTATCTAGATAACATCACCATCTGCGGCCGCGACCGGCAAGACCATGACGCTAATCTGGAAAGATTCCTCCGTACGGCCCAACGGCTGAACCTCACCCACCGGCTGCGTGGTAGAGAACGGAATCATCGGCCCCGATCCCGAAAGAATGCGTCCCCTCATGGAGCTACCCCTTCCCCACTGTCCAAAGGCGCTGAAGAGAACCCTGGGGCTCTTCGCCTACTATGCCCAATGGGTGCCGAATTATGCGGACAAAGCCAGACCCCTCATGAAGTCCACCTCCTTCCCCCTTACGGAAGAAGCGCGCGCGGCCTTCTCCCTCATCAGGGGAGACATTGCTAAGGCCACTATGCACGCAGTGGATGAGTCCATCCCCTTCCAAGTGGAGAGCGATGCATCCGACTTCGCCCTAGCCGCTACCCTCAACCAGGAGGGGAGACCGGTGGCCTTCTTCTCAAGGACCCTACAGGGCCCCGAGATCCGACACTCTTCGGTCGAGAAGGAGGCCCAGGCGATTGTGGAGGCGGTACGCCGCTGGAGGCATTACCTCGCAGGCAAGCGATTTACCCTCCTCACCGACCAGCGTTCGGTTGCTTTTATGTTTAATAACAAGCTGAGGGGTAAAATCAAGAACGACAAGATCTTGAGGTGGAGAATCGAGCTATCCACCTACGATTATGATATCTTGTACCGGCCTGGTAAGCTGAACGAACCCCCTGACGCTCTATCGCGAATTACATGCGCCAACGCGCAAATTGATAGACTTCAGACCCTCCACAACGACCTCTGCCACCCCGGGGTCACCAGGCTTTACCACTTCATTAAGGCCCGCAACCTGACCTACTCCATCGAGGAGGTCAGGACCATGACCAGGAACTGCCAGACCTGTGCCGAGTGCAAACCGCACTTCTTTAGGCCGGACAGAGCAAGCCTGATCAAGGCCACCCGCCCCTTCGAGCGCTTGAGCATCGATTTTAAGGGGCCCCTCCCGTCCTCTGACCGTAATGTGTACTTCCTCAACATTGTTGATGAGTACTCCCGTTTCCCCTTTGCCTTCCCCTGCCCAGACATGACCAGCACCACGGTCGTTAAATGCCTGAACGACCTCTTTGCCTTGTTCGGGTTCCCAAACTATATACATAGTGACCGGGGCGCCTCCTTCATGAGCGAGGAACTCCGTCAGTTCCTACTAGCGAGAGGCATCGCCACTAGCAGGACCACCAGCTACAACCCCCGAGGGAACGGCCAGGTGGAAAGAGAGAACGCGACGGTATGGAAGGCCGTCCTCTTAGCCTTAAAGTCTAAGGGCCTCCCAACCTCTCGCTGGCAGGAGGTCCTCCCGGCGGCGCTGCATTCCACCCGGTCACTACTTTGCACTGCCATTAACGCCACCCCCCATGAACGAATGTTTGTTTTCCCCAGGAAGTCGACTACGGGAACCACGCTACCAACCTGGCTGACCTCTCCGGGGCCTGTCTTGCTGCGAAAGCACGTGAGGGCCCATAAAACGGACCCCCTGGTCGAGAGGGTGAACCTCCTGCACGCCAACCCCCAGTACGCCTACGTGGCATACCCAGACGGGCGGGAGGACACAGTCTCCTTACGAGACCTCGCACCCTCGGGCACTCCGGAGACACCACCGCTACCCCCCCCCACCACCCCCCCAATTCCAGCCCAGGTAGACGGTACGCCGGAACCCCAAGAGCCTTCGCCTACCTCGCAGACGCCAGCATTAACACCGGAGAACGCAACACCGCCGCTGCGACGATCAGACAGGCTTACGAGGCCTCCGGACAGACTGACATACCAGAACTGGTAGTACACTTCACCCCGCCGGACTCAAATCTAAACAAGGGGTGAATGTGGTAAACCACTTTTACCGTTCACTATCGTTACACTATAGTTATCACTGTTAGATCGTTTCCCTATAGTTATCACTGTTCACATTGTTGTATCACTGTACGAGGTCGCCTCTTGTCACGCTGCTATACCTGGGCTGACCACTGCTGACTCCGCCCATGGCTCCACCTACCGGCCCAGGTATAAAGGTGGTCGACTGGCTGGTATTCCTCCTTCTTGGATCCGATCACCCACGAGGGTGGGCTCTGTTATTTAGTCAATAAAAACCTATAGTTACTTTCTTAACTCGTCGCTTTTCATTGGACGAATTGATAGGTATATCAACCTGTTCCCACCAATACTGTCCCCCAGTGTTATACAGCGACAGACCTGTACCCAACAGTACTGTACCCGTGTTATACAGTGACCGACCTGTACCAAACAATACTGTCCCCCAGTGTTATATAGTGACAGACCTGTACCCACCAATACTGTCCACCAGTGTCATACAGTGACAGATCTGTACCCACCAGTACTGGACACCAATGTTATACAGTGACAGACCTGTACCCAACAGTACTGTACCAGTGTTACACAGTGACAGATCTGTACCCACCGATACTGTCCCCATGTTATAGTGACAGACTTGTGCCCACCAGTACTCGACCCCAGTGTTATACAACAACAGTCTGTCCCTATTTGTACTGTACCCCAGTGTTATACAGTGACAGACCTGTACACACCAATACTGTACCCCAGTGTTATACAGCGACAGACCTGTACCCACCAATGCTGTCCCCCAGTGTTTTATAGTGACAGACCTGTGTCCGCCAATACTGTCCCCCAGTGTTAATCAGCGACAGACCTGTACCCAACAGTACTGTACCCGTGTTAAACAGTGACAGACCTGTACCCACCAATACTGTCCCCCAGTGTTATACCGTGACAGACCTGTACCCACCAGGACTGTACCCCAGTGTTATACAGTGACAGACCTGTACCCACCAGTACTGGACCCCAGTGTTATACAGTGACAGACCTGTACTCACCAAAACTGTACCCCAGTGTTATACAGTAACAGACTTGTGCCCAACAGTACTCGACACCAGTGTTATACAGCAACAGTCTGTACCCACCAATACTGTACGCCAGTATTATACAGTGACAGACCTGTACTCAACAGTACTGTACCCGTGTTACACAGTGACAGACCTGTATCCACCGATACTGTCCCCCAATGTTATACAGTGTCAGACCTGTACCCACCAATACTGTCCCCCAGTGTTATACAATGTCAGACCTGTACCCACCAGTACTGTCCCCCAGTGTTATACAGTGACAGACTTGTGCCCACCAGTGCTAGGCCCCAGTGTTATACAGTGACAGACCTGTACCCACCAATATTGCCCCCAGTGTTATACAGTGACAGACCTCTCCGCACCAGTACTGTACCCCAGTACAATACAGTGACAGACGTGAGGCCACCAATACTGTACCCCAGTGTGATACAGTGACGGATTGTGCCCACCAGTACTGGACCCCAGTGTTATACAGTGACAGACCTGCACCCACCAATACTGTCCCCCAGTATTATACAGCGACAGTCCTGTAACCACCAATACTGTTCCCCAGTGTTATACAGTGACAGACCTGTGCCCACCAATACTGTCCCCCAAGGTTATCCAGTGACAGACCTGTACCCACCAATACTGTCCCCCAAGGTTATACAGTGACAGACCTGTACCCACCAATACTGTCCCCCAGTGTTATACATTGACATATCTCCACCCATCAATGCTGTCCCCCAGTGTTATGCAGTGACAGACCTGTACCCAACAGTACTGTACCCGTGTTATACAGTGACAGATCCGTACCCACCAACACTGTACCCCAGTGTTGTAGAGTGACAGACTTGTGCCCAACAGTACTCGACACCAGTGTCATACAGCAACAGTCTGTACCCACTTGTACTGCACCCGAGTTTTATACAGCAACAGTCTGTACCCACCAATACTGTACGCCAGTGTTATACAGTGACAGACCTGTACCCAACAGTACTGTACCCGTGTTACACAGTGACAGACCTGTACCCACCGATACTGTCCCCCAGTGTTATACAGTGACAGACTTGTGCCCACCAGTACTCGACCCCAGTGTTATACAGCAACAGTCTGTACCTAATTGTACTGTACCCCAGTGTTATACAGTGACAGACCTGTGCCCACCAACACTGTACCCCAGTGTTATACAGTGACAGACTTGTACCCAGCAGTACTCGACCCCAGTGTTACACAGCAACAGTCTGTACCCACCAATACTGTACCCCAGTGTTATACAGCGAGAGACCTGTACCCACCAGTACTGGACACCAGTGTTATACAGTGACAGACCTGTACTCACCAGTACTGTCCCCCAGTGTTCTACAATGTCAGACCTGTAACCACCAATACTGTCCCCCAGTGTTATACAATGACAGACCTGTACCCACCAAAATTGTCCCCCAGTATTATACAGTGACAGACTTAGGCCCAACAGTACTCGGCCCCAGTGTTATACAGCGACAGTCTGTACCCACTTGTACTGTACCCGAGTGTTATACAGCAACAGTCTGTACCCACCAATACTGTACCCCAATGTTATACAGTGACAGACCTGTACCCAACAGTACTGTACGCGTGTTACACAGTGACAGACCTGTACCCACCGATACTGTCCCAGTGTTATACAGCGACAGACCTGTACCCACCAGTACTGTCCCCCAGTGTTATACAGCGACAGACCTGTAACCACCAATAATGTTCCCCAGTGTTATACAGTGACAGACTTAGGCCCAACAGTACTTGGCCCCAGTGTTATACAGCGACAGTCTGTACCCACTTGTACTGTACCCGAGTGTTATACAGCAACAGTCTGTACCCACCAATACTGTACCCCAGTGTTATACAGTGACAGACCTGTACCCAACAGTACTGTACGCGTGTTACACAGTGACAGACCTGTACCCACCGATACTGTCCCAGTGTTATACAGTGACAGACCTGTACCCACCAGTACTGTCCCCCAGTGTTATACAGCGACAGACCTGTAACCACCAATAATGTTCCCCAGTGTTATACAGTGACAGACTTGTACCCACCAATGCTGCCCCCCAGTGTTATACAGCGACCGACCTGTGCCCACCAGTACTATCCCCCAAGGTTATCCAGTGACAGACCTGTACCCAGCAGTACTGTCCCCCAATGTTATCCAGTGACAGACCTGTACCCACCAGTACTGCACCCCAGTGTTATACAGTGACAGACCTGTACCTACCAATACTGAACCTCAGTGCTATACAGTGACAGACCTGTACCCACCAATACTGTCCCCCAGTGTTAAACAGTGACATACCTGTACCCACCAATACTGTTCCCCAGTGTTATACAACAACAGACCTGTACCCACCAGGACTGTACCCCAGTGTTATACACTGACAGACCTGTACCCACCAACACTGTACCCCAGTGTTATACAGTGACAGACCTGTACCTGCCAATACTGTCCCCCAGTGTTATACAGCAACAGACCTGTACCCAACAGTACTGTACCCGTGTTATACAGTGACAGACCTGTACCCAACAATACTGAACCTCAGTGCTATACAGTGACAGACCTGTACCCACCAATACTGTCCCCCAGTGTTAAACAGTGACATACCTGTACCCACCAATACTGTTCCCCAGTGTTATACAACAACAGACCTGTACCCACCAGGACTGTACCCCAGTGTTATACACTGACAGACCTGTACCCACCAACACTGTACCCCAGTGTTATACAGTGACAGACCTGTACCTGCCAATACTGTCCCCCAGTGTTATACAGCGACAGACCTGTACCCAACAGTACTGTACCCGTGTTATACAGTGACAGACCTGTACCCAACAATACTGTCCCCCAGTGTTATACAGTGACAGACCTGTACCCACCAGTACTGGACCCCAGTGTTATACAGTAACAGACTTGTGCCCAACAGTACTCGACACCAGTGTTATACAGCAACAGTCTGTACCCACCAATACTGTACCCCAGTGTTATACAATCACAGACCAATACCCAACAGTATTGTACCCGTGTTACAAAGTGACAGACCTGTACCCACCAATACTGTCCCCCAATGTTATACAGTGACCGACTTGTACCCACCAGTACTCGACCCCAGTGTTATACAATGACAGACTTGTGCCCACCAGTACTGTACCCAGTGTTATGCAGCGACAGACCTGTGACCACCAATACTGTCCCCCAGTGTTATACAATGACAGACCTGTACGCAACAATACTGGACCCCAGTGGTATACAGTGACAGACCTGTACCTACCAACACTGTAGCCCAGTGTTATACAGTGACAGAGTTGTGCCCACCAGTACTCGGCCCCAGTGTTATACAGCGACAGTCTGTACCCACTTGTACTGTACCCGAGTGTTACACAGCAACAGTCTGTACCCACCAATACTGTACCCCAGTGTTATACAGTGACAGACCTGTACCCAACAGTACTGTACCCCAGTGTTGTACAGTGTCAGACCTGCACCCACCAGTACTGTACCCCAGTGTTATACAGTGTCATACCTGTACCCACCAGTACTGTCCCCCAGTGTTATACAGTGACATACCTCTACCCATCAATACTGTCCCCCAGTGTTATGCAGCGACAGACCTGTACCCAACAGTACTGTACCCGTGTTATACAGTGACAGGCCTGTACCCACCAGTACTGTACCCCAGTGTTATACAGTGACAGACCTGTACCCACCAATACTGTCCCCCAGTGTTAAACAGTGACATACCTGTACCCACCAATACTGTTCCCCAGTGTTATACAACAACAGACCTGTACCCACCAGGACTGTACCCCAGTGTTATACACTGACAGACCTGTACCCACCAACACTGTACCCCAGTGTTATACAGTGACAGACCTGTACCCACCAATACTGGACCCCAGTGTTATACAGTGACAGATCCGTACCCACCAACACTGTACCCCAGTGTTGTAGAGTGACAGACTTGTGCCCAACAGTACTTGACACCAGTGTCATACAGCAACAGTCTGTACCCACTTGTACTGCACCCGAGTTTTATACAGCAACAGTCTGTACCCAACAATACTGTACGCCAGTGTTATACAGTGACAGACCTGTACCCACCGATACTGTCCCCCAATGTTATACAGTGACAGACTTGTGCCCACCAGTATTCGACCCCAGTGTTATACAGCAACAGTCTGTACCTAATTGTACTGTACCCCAGTGTTATACAGTGACAGACCTGTACCCACCAACACTGTACCCCAGTGTTATACAGTGACAGACTTGTACCCAGCAGTACTCGACCCCAGTGTTATACAGCAACAGTCTGTACCCACCAATACTGGACCCCAGTTTTATACAGCAACAGTTTCTCCCCACCAATACTGTACCCCAGTGTTATACAGCGACAGACCTGTACTCACCAGTGCTGTCCCCCAGATTTATACAGTGTCAGACCTGTACCCACCAGTACTGTCCCCCAGTGTTATACAGCGACAGACCTGTACCCACCAGTAGTGGACCCAGTGTTATACAGTGAGAGACCTGTACCCAGCAAAACTGTACCCCAGTGTTATACAGTGACAGACTTGTGCCCACTAGTACTCGGCCCCAGTGTTATACAGCGACAGTCTGTACCCACCAATACTGTACACCAGTGTTATACAGTGACAGACCTGTTACCACCAGTACTGACACCCAGTGTTATACAGTGACAGACCTGTACCCACCAGTACTGCACCCCAGTGTTATACAGTGACAGACTTGTGCCCACCAATACTGTCTCCCAGTGTTATATAGTGACAGACCTGTACCCACCGATACTGTCCCCCAGTTTTATACAGTGACAGACTTGTGCCCACCAGTACTCGACCCCAGTGTTATACAGCGACAGTCTGTACCCCCCAATACTGTACACCAGTGTTATACAGTGACAGACCTGTACCCACCAATACTGTCCCCCAGTGTTATACAGTGACAGATTTGTACCCACCAGTACTGACACGCAGTGTTATACAGTGACAAACCTGTACCCACCAGTACTGTTCCGCAATGTTATTCAGTGACAGACCTGTACCCACCAGTACTGCACCCCAGTGTTATACAGTGACAGACCTGTACCCACTAATACTGTCCCTCAGTGTTATACAGTGACAGACTTGTGCCCACCAGTACTGGACCCCAGTGTTATACAGTGACAGACTCGTGCCCACCAGTACTGGACCCCAGTGTTATATAGTGACAGACCTGTACCCGCCAGTACTGGGCCCCAGTTTTTTGCTGTGCTGACTGGATACTTCAGATTGATTCAATCCAATCAGAGGGAAGATAAAATTTTCCCAGCTACCCAGTGAATCCTGGCAGTGTAATTATACGCACCAGAAAGTAGTGAAAATTCCGCCAACAATCGATTGTGGGGTTCTAGCGACATGAGGGGTCCCGACTGATCCTGCATTGAACAGAAAGCGAGTTGATTTAAGGATACGATCAGTGTCAAATCTAAAATACAAACTGAAAACATTGGATACGCAGAGCGGGTCAGTTTGTAGACGAAAGCACAAAGGGCATGGTAACACTTCGGGTGCACATTATCCTTCAGAACTCTCAGTGTGCCCAATGTCTTCGATCCTCTGACTGCGCCAGCACGTATCAGTCGCACCTGAATATGGGCCAGGGTCTCTCAAATATCCAGTCCCCCAGGGGACACACTGCTCCCTGGGCCAGGGTCTCTCAAATATCCAGTCCCCCATGGACACACTGCTCCCTGGGCCAGGGTCTCCCCAATACCCGGTCCCCCAGGGGACACACTGCTCCCTGGGCCAGGGTCTCCCCAATACCCGGTCCCCCAGGGGACACACTGCTCCCTGGGCCAGGGTCTCCCCAATACCCGGTCCCCCAGGGACACACTGCTCCCTGGGCCAGGGTCTCCCCAGTACCCGGTCCCCCAGGGGACACACTGCTCCCTGGGCCAGGGTCTCCCCAATACCCGGTCCCCCAGGGGACACACTGCTCCCTGGGCCAGGGTCTCCCCAATACCCAGTCCCCCAGGGGACACACTGCTCCCTGGGCCAGGGTCTCCCCAATACCCAGTCCCCCAGGGGACACACTGCTCCCTGGGCCAGGGTCTCCCCAATACCCGGTCCCCCAGGGACACACTGCTCCCTGGGCCAGGGTCTCTCAAATATCCAGTCCCCCAGGGACACACTGCTCCCTGGGCCAGGGTCTCCCCAATACCCGGTCCCCCAGGGGACACACTGCTCCCTGGGCCAGGGTCTCCCCAATACCCGGTCCCCCAGGGGACACACTGCTCCCTGGGCCAGGGTCTCCCCAATACCCAGTCCCCCAGGGGACACACTGCTCCCTGGGCCAGGGTCTCCCCAATACCCGGTCCCCCAGGGACACACTGCTCCCTGGGCCAGGGTCTCTCAAATATCCAGTCCCCCAGGGACACACTGCTCCCTGGGCCAGGGTCTCCCCAATACCCGGTCCCCCAGGGGACACACTGCTCCCTGGGCCAGGGTCTCCCCAATACCCGGTCCCCCAGGGACACACTGCTCCCTGGGCCAGGGTCTCCCCAATACCCGGTCCCCCAGGGGACACACTGCTCCCTGGGCCAGGGTCTCCCCAATACCCGGTCCCCCAGGGGACACACTGCTGCCTGGGCCAGGGTCTCCCCAATACCCGGTCCCCCAGGGACACACTGCTCCCTGGGCCAGGGTCTCCCCAATACCCGGTCCCCCAGGGGACACACTGCTCCCTGGGCCAGGGTCTCCCCAATACCCGGTCCCCCAGTGGACACACTGCTCCCTGGGCCAGGGTCTCCCCAATACCCGGTCCCCCAGGGGACACACTGCTCCCTGGGCCAGGGTCTCCCCAATACCCGGTCCCCCAGGGGGGACACACTGCTCCCTGGGCCAGGGTCTCCCCAATACCCGGTCCCCCAGGGGACACACTGCTCCCTGGGCCAGGGTCTCCCCAATACCCGGTCCCCCAGGGGACACACTGCTCCCTGGGCCAGGGTCTCCCCAATACCCAGTCCCCCAGGGGACACACTGCTCCCTGGGCCAGGGTCTCCCCAATACCCGGTCCCCCAGGGACACACTGCTCCCTGGGCCAGGGTCTCCCCAATACCCGGTCCCCCAGGGGACACACTGCTCCCTGGGCCAGGGTCTCCCCAATACCCGGTCCCCCAGGGGAGACACTGCTCCCTGGGCCAGGGTCTCCCCAATACCCGGTCCCCCAGGGGACACACTGCTCCCTGGGCCAGGGTCTCCCCAATACCCGGTCCCCCAGGGACACACTGCTCCCTGGGCCAGGGTCTCCCCAATACCCGGTCCCCCAGGGGACACACTGATCCCTGGGCCAGGGTCTCCCCAATACCCGGTCTCCCAGGGACACACTGCTCCCTGGGCCAGGGTCTCCCCAATACCCGGTCCCCCAGGGGACACACTGCTCCCTGGGCCAGGGTCTCCCCAATACCCGGTCCCCCAGGGGAGACACTGCTCCCTGGGCCAGGGTCTCCCCAATACCCGGTCCCCCAGGGGACACACTGCTCCCTGGGCCAGGTTCTCCCCAATACCCGGTCCCCCAGGGGAGACACTGCTCCCTGGGCCAGGGTCTCCCCAATACCCGGTCCCCCAGGGGACACACTGCTCCCTGGGCCAGGGTCTCCCCAATACCCGGTCCCCCAGGGACACACTGCTCCCTGGGCCAGGGTCTCCCCAATACCCGGTCCCCCAGGGGACACACTGATCCCTGGGCCAGGGTCTCCCCAATACCCGGTCCCCCAGGGACACACTGCTCCCTGGGCCAGGGTCTCCCCAATACCCGGTCCCCCAGGGGACACACTGCTCCCTGGGCCAGGGTCTCCCCAATACCCGGTCCCCCAGGGGAGACACTGCTCCCTGGGCCAGGGTCTCCCCAATACCCGGTCCCCCAGGGACACACTGCTCCCTGGGCCAGGGTCTCCCCAATACCCGGTCCCCCAGGGGACACACTGCTCCCTGGGCCACGGTCTCCCCAATACCCAGTCCCCCAGGGAACACGATACTCCATGGGCCAGGGTCTCTCCTTCGCCCAACTCCCCAACACCCTGTTCCCCAGGGGGGACACTGCTCCATGGACCTCCACTCATAGACTTTCTAGCCCAAGGATGGTGACTGAGCTGGGATTATTAGGGGTCGGATTATCCCAGCTCCTAATAAGTGGGAGGGGCCTGTCATTAGGGGCGGGGTTATCCCAGCTCCCATTCAGTGAGTGGGAGGGAGTCGTTATTATCCCCTTCCCCCCTCGCACCCCTTACCCTTATCAACCCCATCCTAGTTCACCCTACCATTCACTCCACCTCCTACCACATCCCCTCCCCCAACCATTCAACTTCTCTTTTACGATAGCAAAATACTGCAGATGTTGGAAATCCGAACTAACAACAGAAAACGCTGGAAAAACTCAGCAGGTCAGGCAACATCCGTGGAGAGAAAATACAGTCAATGTGTCGGGTCAAACCCTTTGTCAAGACTGAAGGCCAGGCTGGGAGAGAACAAAAGAGAAGTGAAGAGACATTAAGAGGTATTCAAAACGAGACGAGATGGTGATAGGACTAGTGGAGACAAAAGACGGCTCTAGATTAGGTGTGAAATGCGCTGGCAGAATGGGAGACAGCTGCCATGTGGGAGAGAAAAAAAGAGGGGGGGGAAAGGGCCAAAACAAAGGTGTGGATAAAAAATAAGTAAAAATGTAATGGGGGCCGAGGTTATGATCTGAAATCGTTGAGCTCGATATTGAGTCCGGAAGGCTGTAAAGTGCCTAATCGGAAGATGAGGTGCTGTTCCTCGAGTTTACGCTGAGCTTCCGTGGAACAATGCAAGAGCCCGAGTACAGTGAGGTCTGAATGGGAATGGGGCGGTGAATTAAAATGACAGGCGACCGGAAACTCGGGGTCATCCTTACGGACTGAACGGAGGTGTTCCACAAAGCGGTCACCCAATCTGCGTTTGGTCTCCCCAATGTAGAGGAGACCACATCGTGAGCAGCGAATACAGTATACTAGATTGCAAGAAGTACAAGTAAATCGCTGTTTCACCTGGAAGGGGTGTTTGGGGCCCTGGACAGTGGGAAGGGGGGAGGTATAAGGGCAGGTGTTGCATTGCCTGCGCTTGCACGGGAAGGTGCCGGGCGAAGGGGAAGGGGTGCTGGGGGTGATAGAGGAGTGGACTAGGGTGTCTCGGAGGGTGCGGTCCCTACGGAATGCTGAAAGGGGAGGGGAGGGGAAGATGCGTTTAGTGGTGGGATCACTTTGGAGGTGGCGGAAATGGCGGAGGATGATCCGTTGAATGTGGAGGCTGGTGGGGTGAAAGGTGAGGACAAGGGGAACCCTATCGTGGTTACGGGAGAGAGGGGCAGGGGTGAGGGCAGAAGTGCGGGAGATAGAATGGACACGGTCAAGGGCCGTGTCAACTACGGTAGAGGGGAATCCTCGGTTGAGGGAAAAGGAAGACATGTCGGAAGCACTGGTGTGGAAAGTGGCATCGTCGGAGAAACTGGGAGAATGGAATAGAGTCCTTACAGGAGGCAGGGTGGGAGGAAGTGTAGTCCAGGTAGCTGTGGGAGTCAGTGGGCTTGTAGTGAATGTTGGTGAGTAACCTATCCCCAGAGATGGAGACGGAGATGTCGAGGAAGGGAAGGGAAGAGTCAGAGATGGACCATGTGAAGGTGAGGGAAGGGTGGAAATTGGAGGCAAAGTGAATGAAATTGTCAAGTTCAGGGCGAGAGCAGGAAACGGCACCGATACAGTCATCAATGTACCGGAAAAAGAGGTGAGGGAGGGGACCCGAGTAGGACTGGAACAAAGAATGTTCCACATATCCCACGAAAAGGCAGGCATAGCTAGGACCCATGTGGGTACCTATAGCAACACCTTTGATTTGGAGGAAATGAGTGGAGTCAAAGGAGAAGTTGTTCAATGTGAGAACAAGTTCAGCCATTCAACTTCTCTTACTGTCCCCTCCTCTCATTGAACTCACGGCCGGTGCCTGTCCACCACATCCCCTTAGTCAGATTATGTGCACTGAACAGGAGGCGTACTTACAGCAGACGGCAGCTCTATGGGTTGCGTACTTCGTACAACTAAGATCCCAGCAAGACGGTGGGTCTCGGGAGTCGGAGCCAGCACCAGAGCAGATTCCTCATCCTGCCAGCTTCCTAAATTAACAAAGGAACAAATCAGCATAGGAATCGCAGGGTAACGGGGGCCGCAGGGCAACGGGGCCGCAGGGCAACGGGGGCCGCAGGGTAACGGGGCCGCAGGGTAACGGGGCAGCAGGGTAACGGGGGCCGCAGGGTAACGGGGCCGCAGGGTAACGGGGCCGCAGGGTAACGGGGCCGCAGGGTAACGGGGCCGCAGTAATGGGATTCACAGTTTAAAAGGGTCGCAGAGTAACGAGTTTTGGAATAAACTGCCCATCTGTGCTGGGGTAGCTGATCTCTGATGGGAGCAGTTAGAATCAGCACCCATTGACTTTCAAAAATCAAATATGGTGCAGACACAGGAGGAATGGCCCCGTGTCCTGGATCTTTACCCAGCACATCTGGGCCCTGATGAGACGACAGGAGAGGAGTGCCTGGGCTATCATCGGATCTTCGATACTCCAATCTCACCCGTTTTGAATGGAGGGCTGGACCGCTACCCAGCTGGTGGATGACGTGCCCGCTGACCACCACCCACTGCCCACAGCCTACCAGCCACCGAGCACCACCCGCTGCCCACTACCTGCTGCCCCTGCCCTGCCCACCACCCAATACCTCCTGCCCTACCCTGCCAGCTGCCCACTACCTGCTGCCCCCTGCCCTACCCTGCCCACAGCCCCCTGATCTCTGCCCACCACCCACTGACCACTGCCAGGCTGGGAACTGAGACCAATTGAGAAGTCCCCTGGAGAGTTTGGACGCCAGGGTCAAGGGGGCGGGAGTGGGCATGAGAGTCAATTAGAGCTGGTGGATTAGCTGAAATCACTGATCTATATCACCCAGCAGAAAGGGGGCTTATCTTTAAAGCAGCAAATCGGAGTGTTGTAATTTGCATCGTAATGGCCCCAGATTCACTGTCACCGACCATTTCTGCATTGCTCTCAGTACAACACTGGGCTGAGGTCAATGGTCATTACCTTTCTGTCTGTAACGGTCAAACTTCTTCACTAAATCCTCCCCAAGTTGTTTGCAGATGTACTCCAGAAGCTTCATATTATCTTCTTCCAGCAATCCCTCCTTCTCCATTTCAATGAGGGCATCCAGCATCGTCTGAGGAAGAAGTGAAATGTCAGATTTACACAACAAACTGTTGAAGAGTAGATCAGATGGGACTACTATTGATTTAGTTATTCATTTAAGAACATAAGAAATAAGAGCAGGAGTAGGCCATACGGCCCCTTGAGCCTGCTCTGCCATTCAATAAGATCATGGCTGATCATCGACCTCAACTCCACTTTCCCGCCCAATCTCCATATAAAACTTGATTCCCCTAGAGTCCAAAAATCTATCTGTCTCAACCTTGAATATACTCAAAGACTCAGCATCCACAGCCCTCTGGGGCAGAGAATTCCAAAGATTCACAACCCTCTGAGTGAAGAAATTTCTCTTCATCGCCGTCTTAAATGGCCGACCCCTTATCCTGAGACTATGAAATTTCTCCTAACCTCTCTCCTCACTCTGAGTCACAGTTTTAAATTGGTGACCCCTCGTCACTGACTCCCCAACCAGAGGAAATTGTCTTTCCCTATTCACTCCAACAAAACCCTCCATAATTTTAAAAAGCTCAATTAAATCCCCTCTTATCTCTCTCGGCTCCTGTGGAAACAGTCCCAGTATCTCAAGTCTCTCCTCATAACTATAGTTTCCCATCCCTGGCATCAACCTGGTGAATCTGTGCTGTACGCTGTCTATGGTTTTAATGTCCTTTCTGCAATAGAGCTCCCAAACCTGCACACAATACTCGAACTGTGGCCTAAACAATGATTAGTATAAATTTATCATTACTGCTTAACTCTTCTACTCTCCGTCCCTATTTGAAAAACCCTAACTGCTATTGCCCTTTTTATGGATTTATCTCCCTGCACTTTCAGGGAATTATGTATTTGAACTCTTAGGTCTCTGTTCATCTACACCTTTCAGTCTCTTTCTATTTAGTGTACACTCTCATTCCTTGTTTTTCCTCCTACATATATTACCTCACATTAAATTGAATCCGCTACCTGACTCTCCAATGCCACTAACCTGCCTGTCTTCCCGAAATCTTTCACAATCCTCTGCACTGTTGACCTGTGTGTCATCAGCTAATTTTAAAATTACAGAGGAGTTTCACTGAAATGGTCCCAGGGATGAGAGGCTTTAGTCATGAGGGGAGACTAGAGGAACAGGTGCTCTTTCCATTAGAGTAGGTAAATCAGGATGAAATAACAACAGAAAATGCTGGAAATACTCAGCAGGCCAGGCAGCATCCGTGGAGAGAGAAACAGGGTTAACGTTTCAGGTCTGGGACCCTTCATCAGAACTGGAAAAAGCTGGAAATGTAACAGATATTAAGCAGGTGCAGAGACAGGGGACGGGGGGGTTTAGGAGGGGAGGAAGGAATTGAAAGAACATGCTGTGAAAATGTTGCAAATGGGAATGGCAAAATCATACTGCATGAAAATGGGGGCAAGGATTATTATCTGAAATTGTTGAACTCTATGTTGAGTCCGGCAGGCTGTAAAGTGCCTAATCGAAAGATGAGGTGCTGTTCTTCGAGCTTACGTTGAGCTTCATTGGAACAATGTAATAGGCCGAGGACAGAGAGATCAGAGTGGGAGTGAAGTGGAGAATTAAAGTGACAGGCGACCGGAAGCTCAGGGTCACCCTTGTGGACTGAATGGAGGTGTTCCACAAAGCGGTCGCCCAATCTGCGTTTGGTCTCCCAATGTAGAGGAGACCACATCATGAGCAGCGAATACAGTATACTAAATTGCAAGAAGTACAAGTAAATCGCTGTTTCACCTGGAAGGGGTGTTTGGGGCCCTGGACAGTGGGAAGGGAGGAGGTAAAAGGGCATGTGTTGCATTTCCTGTGCTTGCACGGGAAGGTGCCAGGTGAAGGAGAAGGATTGAGGAGTGGACCAGGGTGACGCGGAGGGAGCGGTCCCTTCGGAATGCTGAAAGGGGAGGTGAGGGGAAGATGTGTTTGGTGGTGGGATCACGTTGGAGGTGGCGGAAATGGCGGAGGGCGATCCGTTGAATGTGGAGGCTGGTAGGGTGAAAGGTGAGGACAAGGGGAACCCTATCGTGGTTCTGGGAGGGAGGGGAAGGGGTGAGAGCAGAAGTGCAGGAAATAGAACGGACACGGTCAAGGGACGTGTCAACCACAGTAGAGGGGAATCCTCGGTTGAGGAAAAAGGAAGACATGTCGGAAGCACTGGTATGGAAGGTGGCATTGTCAGAACAGACGCGGCGGAGACGGAGAAACTGGGAGAATGGAATAGAGTCCTTACAGGAAGCGGGGTGGGAGGAAGTGTAGTCCAGGTAGCTGTGGGAGTCGGTGGGTTTGTAGTGGATGTTTGTCGAAAGCCGATTGCCAGAAATGGAGATGGAGAAGTCAAGGAAGGTAAGGGAAAGGTCGGAGATGCACCATGTGAAGGTGAGGGAAGGGTGGAAATTGGAAGTAAAATGAATGCTCTTATCTAGTTCAGGGCGAGAGCAGGAAACGGCACCAATACAGTCATCGATGTACCGGAAAAAGAGTTGAGGGAGGGGACCTGAGTAGGACTGGAACAAAGAATGTTCCACATATCCCATGAACAGGCAGGCATAGCTAGGACCCATGTGGGTTCCCATAGCAACACCTTTAATTTGGAGGAAGTGAGTGGAGTCAAAGGAGAAGTTGTTCAATGTGAGAACAAGTTCAGCCAGGCGGAGGAGGGTGGTGGTGGATGGGGACTGGTTGGGCCTCTGTTCAAGGAAGAAATGGAGCGCCCGAATGGCGTCCTGGTGGGGGATGGAGGTGTAGAGGGATTGGACGTCCATAGTGGAAAGGAGATGGTTGGGGCCAGGAAACTGGAAACTGTTAAAGTGACGGAGGGCGTCGGAAGAGTCGCGAATGTAGGTGGGAAGAGACTGGACAAGGGGAGAAAAAATAGAGTTGAGATAGGAAGAGATAAGTTCCGTGGGGCAAGAACAGGCTGAAGCGATGTCCACCAGGACGGCCTTCGGGCGCTCCGTTTCTTCCTTGAACAGAGGCCCAACCAGTCCCCATCCACCACCACCCTCCTCCGCCTGGCTGAACTTGTTCTCACATTGAACAACTTCTCCTCTGACTCCACTCACTTCCTCCAAATTAAAGGTGTTGCTATGGGAACCCGCATGGGCCCTAGCTATGCCTGCCTGTTCATAGGATATGTGGAACATTCTTTGTTCCAGTCCTACTCAGGTCCCCTCCCTCAACTCTTTTTCCGGTACATCGATGACTGTATTGGTGCCGTTTCCTGCTCTCGCCCCGAACTAGATAAGATCATTCACTTTACTTCCAATTTCCACCCTTCCCTCACCTTCACATGGTCCATCTCCGACTCTTCCCTTACCTTCCTTGACTTCTCCGTCTCCATTTCTGGCGATCGGCTTTTGACAAACATCCACTACAAGCCCACCGACTCCCACAGCTACCTGGACTACACTTCCTCCCACCCCGCTTCCTGTAAGGACTCTATTCCATTCTCCCAGTTTCTCCGTCTCCGCCGCGTCTGTTCTGATGATGCCACCTTCCATACCAGTGCTTCCGACGTGTCTTCCTTTTTCCTCAACCGAGGATTCCCCTCTACTGTGGTTGACACGGCCCTTGACCTTGTCCGTTCTATTTCCTGCACTTCTGCTCTCACCCCTTCCCCTCCCTCCCAGAACCACGATAGGGTTCCCCTTGTCCTCACCTTTCACCCCACCAGCCCCCACATTCAACGGATCATCCTCCGCCATTTCCGCCACCTCCAACGTGATCCCACCACCAAACACATCTTCCCCTCACCTCCCCTTTCAGCATTCCGAAGGGACCGCTCCCTCCGTGACACCCTGGTCCACTCCTCAATCACCCCCAACAGCCCTTCTCCTTCACCTGGCACCTTCCCGTGCAAGCGCAGGAGATGCAACACATGCCCTTTTACCTCCTCCCTTCCCACTGTCCAGGGCCCCAAACGCCCCTTCCAGGTGAAACAGCGATTTACTTGTACTTCTTGCAATTTAATATACTGTATTCGCTGCTCATGATGCGGTCTCCTCTGCATTGGGGAGGCCAAACGCAGATTGGGCGACCGCTTTGCGGAACACCTCCGTTCAGTCCACAAGGGTGACCCTGAGCTTCCGGTCGCCTGTCATTTTAATTCTCCACTTCACTCCCACTCTGATCTCTCTGTCCTTGGCCTATTATATTGTTCTAATGAAGCTCAACGTAAGCTCGAGGAACAGCACCTCATCTTTCGATTAGGCACTTTACAGCCTGCCGGACTCAACATAGAGTTCAACAATTTCAGATAATAATCCTTGCCCCCATTTTTCATGCAGTATGATTTTGCCATTCCCATTAGCAACATTTTCACAACATATTCTTTCAATTCCTTCCTCCCCTCCTAAACCGCACCCCCCCCCACCCCCCGTCTCTTCACCTGCTTAAAATCTGTTACATTTCCAGCTTTTTCCAGTTCTGGTGAAGGGTCCCAGACCTGAAACGTTAACCCTGTTTCTCTCTCCACGGATGCTGCCTGGCCTGCTGAGTATTTCCAGCATTTTCTGTTGTTATTTCAGATTTCCTGCATCCGCAGTATTTTGCTATTATAAATCAGGATGAAACTATTTCCACTGTTTGGTGAGTCAATAACTAGACAGCATCAATTTAAGATCACCTCCAGAAGCTCAAAGGGAGAATTAGGAGAATTTTTTATGTATACAGAGGGATGTAAGGACATGGAACGCCCTACCAGATACAGTGAGGGAAGCAGAATTCATCATCGCTTTTAAAAGGGAAGTGGATAAATATTTTTTAAAGAAAAAAAATGGATATGGGGCAACGGCAGGGAAATGGGACCGAGGGGATAGCTCTATCAGAGAGGGCAGAGGAGCGATAGGCTGAACGGCCTCCTTCTGTGCTATAAAATTCTATGTTATACACAAGATAACACAGGCTGGAGTGTGTCAGGCACCAAATACAGCACAACCATTGTACTCACCGTGACGTTCTCCAGCTTAGATTTGGACAGGTGGTTGTGCAATAAAAGTTTCACAGTCTCCAGGTCATTCATAGTGATATCCTCTGATACCTCGAACAAAAGCTGTCTGCAATTAGAAGCAAGTTTATAACATAAAAGATGCCTCGGATGCAGATATAAGTCAGGAGAAGGCTGAATTGAATGGAATCCTCTCCAATTCTCCAGAGGAGGTGCTAACTCAACGCTAAACTACTGAACCATTAGAAAAACATTTCAAAAATGAAAATTATGGTAATATGTTCAAAACTTTCCATAGCATGCTCACTGTCCCATCAAACAATCGCAGGGTAGGTACAGCACGGGTAAGATACAGAGTAAAGCTCCCTCTACACAGAAGGGAGACAGAACCTATCCAGGGAACTATAGACAAGTCAGCTTCACATAATTGGTAGGAAAAATAATGGAATCCCTACTAAAGGAGAAAATAGAAAAAACATCTAGAAACCAAAAATATAATGAATAGTGTAATAATAATATTATAATGATGAATAGTCAGCATGGATTTCAAAAGGGAAATTTTGCTTTCCAACCTCATTGAATTCTTTGCGGCGGTAACAGAGAGAGTAGACAAGGGTAATGTAGCAGATGTAATTTATCTAGGTTTCCAAAAGGCCTTTGGTAAGGTGCCACATATTAGACTAATAAATAAGATCAGAGCAGGCGCACTCAGGGGACAAGTAGCAGAATGGATAGCTGGTATGCTGAAAGACAGAAAGCAAAGAGTAGGGGTAAAGCGTAGCTATTCAGAGTACAGAAGGTGGAAGTGGGGTCCCACAAGGATCAGTGCTGGGACCACAGTTGTTCATAATTTATATTAATGATTTTGACTTTGGAATCAAAAACACAATTTCGAAATTTGCGGATGACACCAAATTGGGGGGTATAGTCAATACTGAGGAGGACTGCAGCAAATTACAAGAAGATAGGGAGCAGAAACAAAGGCCAACAGTAAAGAGGGTCAAAGTGCAGAAAAATATTAAACATGCAAAGTTGAAGGCACTTTATCTAAATGCACGTAGCATTCGCAACAAGGTGGATGAATTAATGGCACAAATAGAAGTAAATGGGTATGATGTAATTGCCATTACAGAGACATGGTTGCAGGGTAACCAAAGCTGGGAACTGAATGTTCCAGGGTACTCAACATTTAGGAAGGACAGACAAAAAGGAAAAGGAGGTAGCATAGCGCTGTTAATAAGGGATGAGATCGGTACGGTAGAGATAAAAGATCTTGGCTTAGCAGATCGTGATGTAGAATTGGAATCAGTTTTGGTGGAGCTAAGAAACAGCAAAGGGCAGAAAACATTGGTGGGAGTTGTGTATAGGCCACTAAACAGTAGTGGTAATGTAGGGCACAGTATCAATCAAGAAATTATAAGTGCATGTAACAAGGGCAACATGGTAATCATGGGAGACTTTAATCTACATATTGACTGGGCAAATCAAATTACCACTAATGGTGTGGAGGACGAATTCTTGGAATGAATGTGAGATGGTTTCCTGGATCAGTATGTGGAGGAACCAACCAGGGAACAGGCGATTCTGGATCTGGCACGGTGTAACGAGAAAGGGGTAATCAATAATCTTGTGGTAAAGGGGACTTTAGGGACAAGTGACCATAATATGATTGAATTTTACATTAAGTTTGAGAGTGATGTAGTCCAATCTGAAACTAAGGTCTTCAATCTAAACAGAGGAAACTACAAGGGTATGAGGGACAAGTTGGCCATGGTAGATTGGGAGACTACACTAAAAGGTATGAAGGTGGACATACAATGGCTAACATTCAAAGAAATAATGCGTAATTTGCAACAAACATATATTCCTCTAGGGCATAAAAACCCAAAAGGAAAAGTGATCCAACCATGGCTAACAAAAGAAATTAAAGCTAGTATTAAGTCAAAGAAGGAAGCTTATAAAGTTGCCAGACAAAGCGGTCAGCCTGAGGACTGGGATCTTTTTAGAAATCAGCAAAGGGGGACCAAGAAATTGATAAAGAAAGGGAAAATGGAATATGAGCACAAACTAGCGAAAAATATAAAAACGGATTGTAAAAGCTTCTATAGGTATGTGAAAAGGAAAAGACTGGCGAAGGTAAATGTAGGTCCTTTACAGTCAGAGAGGGGAGAATTTATAACGGGCAATGAGGAAATGGCAGAGAAATTTAATAAATACTTTGTTTCTGTCTTCACGGAGGAAAACACAAAAAATCTCCCAGAAATACGAGAAAACCAAGGGTGTGGCGAGAATGAGGAACTTCAAGAAATTATTAGTAAAAAAACAGTGCTAGCAAAATTAATGCGACTAAAAGTCGATAAATCCCAAGGACCGGATGACCTACATCCTAGGGTTTTGCAAGAGGTGGCCATTGGGATAGTGGATGCATTGGTTGTCATCTTCCAAAGTTCTATAGATTCTGGAACGGTTCCTGCAGATTGGATGATAGCAAATGTAACCCCGCTATTTAAGAAAGGAGGGAGAGAGGAAAAGGGGAACTACAGACCTGTTAGCCTCACATCAGTAGTTGGGAAAATGCTGGAATCTATTATAAAGGATGCAATAACTGGGCACTTAGAAACTAATAGTAATATTGGACAGAGTCAACATGGATTTATGAAAGGGAAATCCTGTTTAACAAACCTATTGGAGTTCTTTGAGGATGTAACTAGTGGAGTAGACAAAGGGGAACCAGTAGATGTGGTGTATTTGGATTTTCAGAAGGCCTTCGATAAGGTCCCACACAAGAGGTTGGTGAACAAAGTTAGTGTAATGTTATCTTAATAACGTAATTACGAGTCTCCCAAGCAGTTGTAGTGGAGTGCTATTTATTCAGTCCTGACTCTGTGCCTCGTAGTACAGTAGTGCCAGCATGGCCAAGATGGCGTCGGATCTCGCCCCCGGATATGACGTCAGCCGTCAACCAGCTGTCAATCAAACCCCGCTGTCTTTACGACAGCTACGGTTATCCGTACATCTTCCCCCTTCAATGAAGACATAACACAGTAACAACATAACATAACATAACACATAGAACACTTGTTAACATCATATAGAAACAGTCAGTGTAACTACACCGTTGAACTAATTGCAGGTAGGTATAAACCTTACCCACACCCAGGAGTCCATTAACTGTTTACAGTCTTATCAATCCCTGTCTACAGGTCAAGTTTAACTACAGGCTTTCTGGTGCGCTGTGACCTGCGTGGCTGAACGGGTGTTTGCTGAACCACCCCAGTTGTATCCCTTAAGTTCATGTCTGTACCACACAGGTCCCTTGTCACATTATCACTACTGTGTCCTTCGTCACTTTGTGGCATTTCCCTCATCTTGTCTTCCTCTCTGTCCTCCTGAGGTTGAAAGGTCTCTGTGGTTTTCAGTAGGTGCCTCCTGTTTCTGCGAAACACATTGCCGTTCTCTGTCATGACACTGTATGACCTGGGGGCGACCTGTTGTAGAACGGTGGCTCTTTTAGGCCATGACTCAGGCCCTTCAATGCAAACTATATCCTGCTCCTGTAGAGGCACTACTGTAGTGGCTGTGCGGTCACGAAGTGTTTTTTGTTTCTGTTGTAGTTTCCGAGCCTTGTCTGCCCACACTTCATCTCTGTGGTCAGGTGTGACATAACTGGGAAGTCGTGTACGGATTTTCCGACCCAGTAAGAGCTCAGCTGGAGACTTGCCACTTGCTAGCGGGCCCGCCCTGTATGACATCAGGGCCAGATATGGGTCAGTGTTGCTGTGTGCTGCTTTCTTTAATAGTCTTTTCACAATCTGTACCCCCTTCTCTGCTTTTCCATTAGCCTGAGGATAGAGCGGACTGGAGGTTACATGATTAAACTCATACTCTGAAGCAAATGACTGAAACTAATGACTGGCATAGGGAAGGCCATTATCAGAAACCAGGGTTAGAGGGATGCCCTGTCTGGCAAAGATTGACTTCAGGTGAGTTATCACAGCTCTTGATGTGGTACTGGACAAGAGAGCCATCTCCGGATAATTGGAATAATAAATAACTAACAAATAGTCTTTTCCTTCATAGTGAAATATATCAGTTCCAACCTTTTCCCAAGGTTGTGATGGAAGCTCTGTGGTAATGAGGGGCTCTTTTGTTTGCTTGTAGTGATACGCCTGACATGTAGCACACTCGCTGATCAACTGGTCAATATCAGGGTTCATGTTTGGCCAGTAGAGTGCCTCACGTGCTCTCCTTTTTGACTTTTGTGCACCCAGTTGCCCTTCATGTATCCTGTTGAGCATTTCTCATCGCATAGAGGTGGGCACTACTATCCTGTCACACTTAAGCAGTAGTCCATTGACCACAGAGAGCTCAGACTGAATGTGATAATATTGTTGACATGACCCTTTCTTCCAGCCCTCTTGAAGATTTCTCATTACTTTACTCAGGACTGGGTCCTTTGATGTCTCTGTGACTATCACTGATAGTTGTTCCTGTGTGGTGGGCAATGTTGCATAGACCATATCCACATGAAGAGCCACATCCTCTTCGGATTCACTGTTTTGTGTGGCGTAAGGCGCAGCCCTGGATAGTGTGTCTGCAATGAACATGTGTGTCCCTGGCACATATGTTAGCTCAAAATCGTAACGTTGAAGTCTCATCATTAGGCGTTGTATCCGTGGTGACATGTCACACAGATTCTTCTTTGCGATCCCTAGCAGTGGCTTATGGTCCGTTTCTAGGATAACCTTGGGAAGACCATAGATGTAGGTATGAAGTTTTTCACACCCAAATGCCAAGCCAAGGCACTCCTTCTCGATTTGCGCGTACCGGCACTCTGTAGCCGTCACGGAGCGTGACGCATACGCCACTGGTCGCCATTCTCCTTCATCTTCCTGTAGAAGGACAGCCCCTAATCCATTCTTAGAGGCATCTGTGGACACTTTTGTCCTCTTTTTAGGGCAGAAGAACTTCAGTAGGGGTTCACTTGCTAGAATGTGTAGCAGCCCCTTCCATTCTCTCTCATGTTCATGTCCCCATTGGAACTCTGTCTCTTGGTGCAGCAGTTTTCTCAGATGAACAGTTTTCACTGCTAGATTTGGAATGAATTTTCCTAGGTAGTTAACCATGCCAAGGGCCCACTGAACCCCTTTCTTGTCCTTTGGTTTCTCCATGTCATGTATAGCCTTTACCTTTGACTTGTCTGGCTGAATCCCCTCTGTAGAGATCTTGTCTCCGAGGAATGTGATTTCATTGACACTGAACTGACATTTGTCTTTATTTAGTTTGAGTCCATACTGCTGTATTCTCTGAAGTGTTTTCTCCAGTCTGGTGTCGTGCTCCCCGAGTGGAGCCCCATACTACCAGATCATCCACGTACACCCGCACTCCCTCCAGGCCCTCGATGATTTGCTCCATTGCTGTGTGAAAGATTTCTGGGGTGGAGCTAATACCAAAGGGCAGACGCTCGTAGGAGTATCGACCAAACGGGGTGTTAAAAGTGCACAGCTTAGCACTTTCTTCATCAAGTTTCAACTGCCAGAAACCATGCGAGGCATCCATCTTGGAGAAGACTTTCGCTTCTGTCATTTCGTTGACTATTTCCTCTCTCTTTGGAATTTGGTAGTGCTCTCTTTTGATATTGGCATTAAGGTCCTTGGGATCCATGCAGACACGCAATTTATCAGTTTTCTTTGAATTGACGCAGACCATGGAATTTACCCAGTCAGTCGGTTCCTCAATCTTCTTTATGACAGCTAGTCCCTCCATGCGGTCTAGCTCTTTCCTCAGTTTTTCACGGAGAGCCACTGGAACTCTCCTGGGTGCGTGAATCACAGGTTGTGCATCCTCTCTCAGTTTGATGGAGTATGTAAAGGGCAGTGCTCCGAAACCCTGAAATACATCTGCATATTTGTGTGCTATAGTCTCTGAGTCAGATTTGTACTATCTTGGGGGGCACTCTGCACACAGTTCAGTTCATTGATAGTATAAACTCGTTTTACCAAGCCCAAATCCACACAGGCCTTATCCCCCAACAGTGACTCATGTCCTTCAGGCACTATAACAAAGGTCAAAGGGTGAATGTGATTTTTTACCTTAACATTCAGCCTACATGTTCCTTTTGTTTCAATGCTTTGTCCATTGTATGCCTTCAAAGACACTGTCTTGTTCAGTATTTTAGGTCGCACTTTGAGATTCCGTGCATCACTCCAACTTATGAGGTTTGCCTTAGCACCTGTATCTAACTTAAAGGGAACAATGGTGCCATTTACCAGCAAGGGAGCTATCCAAACTTCAGTCTTTGGTCCTACAGAGTGCACTTCATTAGCATTTTTGCCCTGTTTTGACTCATTTTGCACCATTCCAACAAACAAAGTCTCTGCTCCTGTCTCTTCAGTCTCAATAGCATGCACTGTCTTTTTACCTTCAGTTTTCTCTTCCCAAAAACACATCTTGGCAAAGTGATTCCTGCCTTTACATTTTGCACAGTTCTTCCCATAAGCAGGACACTGTCTGGCTTCGTGTTTATTACCGCACCGTCTGCATTCGTAAGGCGTCATCGTCTTGAACTCCGTGGGCCCTCGTATCCCTTTTGTGTACCACATCCACCGGCAGGTTTTTCAGCCCCAGGGCGCGCCCGCCCGCTGCTGTGCTGCTCCCTTCGAAAGTTTTCGTGTGCATGGCTGAGAGTTCACTAGCATGACATATTTTCAATGCTGCATCCAAATTTAGGTCATTGTCTCTAAGCATTCTCTCCCTCACCTTCTTGTCGAGTATTCCAAAAACGACTTGATCGCATATCATCGATTCCTTCAGGTCCCTAAAGTTACATGTTTGTACTTTTATTTTCAAGTCCGTCAAAAAAACATCAAAGGATTCTCCTTGCTTTTGCACGCGGGAGCGACACACGAATCTCTCATACGTTTCATTCTTTTTTGGAGTGCAGTATTCATCGAACCATTCTATCACCTTGTCCAGCTCATTTTTATCATCTTTGGCTGCAAACGTAAATGTATTAAACAGCTCGATTGCCTGCGAGCCAGCCACTGTTAGCAACAAAGCTACTTTACGTGTTCCAGAGCTAGTCGAAGCGTCAATCGCTGTGAGGTAGAGAAGAAAGCGTTGCTTGAAGACACGCCAATTTTCATCCACATTTCCTTCTAGTTGCAGGCTAGCCGGAGGTTTTATTCCTTCCATTGTTGTAGTATGTCCTTATCGTGAGTTCTATAAATCCTGGTACCAGGTAATGTTATCTTAATAACGTAATTACGAGTCTCCCAAGCAGTTGTAGTGGAGTGCCATTTATTCAGTCCTGACTCTGTGCCTCATAGTACAGTACTGCCAGCATGGCCAAGGTGGCGTCGGATCTCGCCCCTGGATAGGACGTCAGCCGTCAACCTGCTGTCAATCAAACCCCGCTGTCTTTACGACAGCAACGGTTATCCGTACAGTTAGGGCACATGGAATTGGAGGTAATATACTAGCATGGATTGAGAATTGGTTAACAGACAGAAAACAAAGGGTAGGGATAAACAGGTCTTTTTCAGGATGGCAGGCTGTGACTAGTGGGGTACCGCAAGGATCGGTGCTTGGGCCCCAGCTACTCACAATCTATATCAATGATTTGGATGAGGGGACTAAATGTAACATTTCCAAATTTGCTGATGATACAAAGCTAGGTGGCAGTGTCAGTTGTGAAGAGGATGTGAAGAGGCGTGAAGAGGATGTGAAGAGGCGTCAAGGGGACCTCGACAGGCTCAGTGAATGGGCGAGAACATGGCAGATGGAATATAATGTTGATAAAACTTTGGTAGAAAAAACAGAAAGGCAGAGTATTTCCTAAACGGTGAAAGATTGTGGAATGCAGATGCTCAAAGGGACCTGGTTGTCCTTGGACATGAGTCACTGAAAGTGAATGTGCAGGTGCAGCAAGCCATTAGGAAGGCAAATGGTATGCTGGCCTTTATTACAAGAGGATTTGAATACAGGAATAAAGAAGTCTTACTCCAATTATATAGGGCCTTGGTGAGACCACACCTGGAGTACTGTGTATAATTTTGGTCTCCTTACCTAAGGAAGGATATACTTGCCATAGAGGGAGTGCAATGAAGGTTCACGAGATTGATTCCTGGGATGGCGGGACTGTCGTATGAGAAGAGATTGAGTAAACTAGGCCTGTATTTTCTTGAATTCAGAAGAATGAGAGGGGATCTCATTGAAGCATACAAAATTATTACAGGGCTTGATAGGATGGATGCTGGGAGAATGTTTCCCTTGGCTGGGGAGTCTAGAACCAGGGGCCACAGCCTCAGGATAAAGGGTAGGCCATTCAGGACTGAGATGAGAAGACATTTCTTCACACAGAGGGTGGTGAGTCTTTGGAATTCTCTACCCCAGAAGGGCGGTGGAGGCTCAGTCATTGGGTATATTCAAAACAGAAGTCGATAGATTTCTGACTAATAAGGGCATCAAGGGATATGGCGATAGGGCCGGTGAATGGAGTTGAGGCAGAAGATCAGCTATGACCTCATTGAATGGCGGAGCAGGCTCGAAGGGCCTACTCCTGCTCCTATTTCTTATGTTCTTATATTAATAAACTTGCAGAATGAGCATATAATTGGCAAATTAATTTCAATACAGATAAGTGTGAGGTATTACATTATAGTAAGAAAAATAAGTTCACATATTAATTGGAAAATAAGAATCTAAATGGGGTGGAGAAGCAAAGGGATCTCGGAGTACAAATACACAAATCACTGAAAGTAGCAACACAGATTAATAAAGCCATAAAAATAAATCAAACCCAGCACCAGGATTTATTTCTAGGAGAATTGAATTGAAAAGTAGTGAAGTTATGTTAAACTTGTATCGAACCTTGGTTAGACCACACTTGGAGTACTGTGCACTGGAGAGGGTGCACAGAAGATTTACAAGGATGATACCAAAAATGCGAGGTTATACCGATCAGGAAAGGATGAACAGGCTGGGTCTCTATTCTCTTGCAAAGAGAAGGCTGAGGGGAGACCTAATAGAGGTCTTTAAAATTATGAAAAGTTTTGATAGAGTAGACAGAGAGAGAGAGTGTTTCAACTTGTGGAGAAGAGCAAAACTAGAGGCCATCAATATAAGATAGTCACCAAGAAATCAAATAGGGAATTCAGAAGAAACATCTTTACCAAGAGAGTGGTGAGAATGTGGAACTTGCTACCACAGGGAGTGGTTGAGGCGAAAAGAATAGATACATTTAAGCGAAAGCTAGATAAGCACATGAGGGAGAAGGGAATAGAGGGTTATGCTGATAGTTAGCTGGGGAAAGATGGGAGGAGGCTGGAGTGGAGCATAAACACCAATATGGACTGGTTGGGCTGAATGCGTGTTTTTGTACTGTATGTTCTATGTAATTCTATGTAAGAGTAAAGCTCACTCTACACCACCCTAACAAACACTCCCAGGCAGATAAAGCATGGGTTAGATAAAGAGTAACGCTTCCTATTCACTGTCCGATCAAACACTCCCAGGGCAGGTACAGCACGAGTTAGATGCAGAGTAAATCTCACTCTACATTGTCCGATCAAACACTCCCAGGGCAGGTCAAGCATGGGTTAGATACAGAGTAAAGCTCCCTCTACATTGTCTGATGAAGCACAAGCAGGGCAGGTCAAGCATGGGTTAGATACAGAGTAAAGCTCCCTCTACGCTGTCCCATTAAACACTCCGAGAGCAGGTACAGCACGGGTTAGATACAGAGTAAAGCTCCCTCTACACTGTCCCACCAAACACTCCCAGGTCAGGTACAGCACGGTTTAGATACAGAGTAAAGCTCCCTCTACACTGTCCCGTTAAACACTCCCAGAGCAGGTACAGCACGGGTTAGATACAGAGTAAAGCTCCCTCTACACTGTCCCACCAAACACTCCCAGGTCAGGTACAGCACGGTTTAGATACAGAGTAAAGCTCCCTCTACACTGTCCCGTTAAACACTCCCAGAGCAGGTACAGCACGGGTTAGATACAGAGTAAAGCTCCCTCTACACTGTCCCACCAAACACTCCCAGGTCAGGTACAGCACAGGTTAGATACAAAGTAAAGCTCCCTCTACACTGTCCCGTTAAACACTCCCAGAGCAGGTAATGCACAGGTTAGATACAGAGTAAAGCTCCCTCTACACTGTCCGATCAAACACTCCCAGGGCAAGTACAGCATGGGTTAGATACAGAGTAAAGCTCCCTCTACACTGTCCCATCAAACACTCCCAGGGCAGGTACAGCACGGGTTAGATACAGAGTAAAGCTCCCTCTACACTGTCCCATTAAACACTCGCAGGGCAGGTACAGCACGGGTTAGATACAGAGTAAAGCTCCCTCTACACTGTCCCATTAAACACTCGCAGGGCAGGTACAGCATGGGTTAGATACAGAGTAAAGCTCCCTCTACACTGTCCCATTAAACACTCCCAGAGCAGGTGCAACATGGATTGGTTACAGAGTAAAGCTCCCTCTACACTGTCCGATCAAACACTCCCAGGGCAGGTACAGCAGGGGTTAGATACAGAGTAAAGCTCCCTCTACACCGTCCCATCAAACACTCCCAGAGCAGGTGCAACATGGATTGGTTACAGAGTAAAGCTCCCTCTACACTGTCCCATCAAACACTCCCAGGGCAGGTACAGCATGGGTTAGATACAGAGTAAAGCTCCCTCTACACTGTCCCATCAAACACTCCCAGGGCAGGTACAGCATGAATTAGATACAGAGTAAAGCTCCCTCTAAAACATCCCATCAAACACTCCCAGGGCAGATACAAATATATTTAAATATTGTAACTCTTTTTATAAATACCCGTATTTATCACGTTAATCAGATTTGAGAGTGGTCCTTCTCTCGTCCCCCAACACACAGCCTTGTTGGGAGGCTGGCTAACTGGGATCAGCTCATTTGCAAATGTTTCAGAGAATAGCCACTGCTGCTAGCCATGTGATTGACAGCTCCACTGGGAACCAGCCACATAGCTGGAGCACCTGACCCCACATAGCTTAGGCTTCCCCAGCATCTCCCCTCAATGCAATCCTCCTGAGATGAACATAAAGGAGGGTCGGTGCAGGTCCAGCTGGCCGTAAGGCCTTGCTCACCTGTACGATGAGATCCTTGCATTTCCTTTGCCCTTCAGCTTCTTGCAGACCTGGTATTTGTCGTACTTCATTCTCTTCAGGAGCCTGAACTGTTTGGTCCGGTACAGGAGCTCAGCAACGATGAAGCTGTCGCTCACCTCAAGGAGGCCCTGCTCCTGCAGAACGCTGAAGAGTTTGTGCCCGGAATCAGCCCTATCAAGCCGGTTACTGCTCAACAAATCTCGGCAAAGGAACTTCATAGCCTTCAGCTCGTCGGAGCCCAGGTTCTCACTGATGTCATTGAGAAGGCCTTGGAATCGCAAGTTGGTGAAATCCATCCCCCCTTCGAACACCTGCATGAGCAGAGAGTGGATGAGTGTCAGACCCCCATTGCAGACTCCCCCTTCCACAAATACTTCCCCCACCCATTTGTTTCCTTCACCGCCCCATTCTACCCTCCCCCATCCCCTTCATCTCTATCCGCACCCCCACCCCATTCTCCCCTCCTCTACCACATTCACCCCATGCCTCATTCTCTACCTTGGCTGATTGCCTCTCTCTCTAACCCAGGGGTCTCTGGACAGTGATCAGGAGCAGGAACCCTGGCTGATTGCCTCTCTCTCTAACCCAGGGGTCTCTGGACAGTGATCAGGAGCAGGAACCCTGGCTGATTCCCCCTCTCTCTAACCCAGGGGTCTCTGGACAGTGATCAGGAGCAGGAACCCTGGCTGATTCCCCCTCTCTCTAACCCAGGGGTCACAGAACAGTGATCAGGAGCAGGAACCCTGGCTGATTCCCCCTCTCTCTAACCCAGGGGTCACTGGACAGTGATCAGGAGCAGGAACCCTGGCTGATTCCCCCTCTCTCTAACCCAGGGGTCACTGGACAGTGATCAGGAGCAGGAACCCTGGCTGATTCCCCCTCTCTCTAACCCAGGGATCTCTGGACAGTGATCAGGAGCAGGAACCCTGGCTGATTCCCCCTCTCTCTAACCCAGGGGTCACAGGACAGTGATCAGGAGCAGGAACCCTGGCTGATTCCCCCTCTCTCTCTGTTAAGTCTGTGTGTTATCTTGAGAATTAATACACAGACCACAAGAGTAAAATTTAACAGGTCTTTACTGGTCGAAGGTCAGGGCGGAACTGCCCAATAAATCATTACACAGCACTTATATACCGGTGTGGTCACCCCCGGTATTACAGTATATAGCAGCCAAGATAAAGTAGTGCAACCCTTAAAATAGTTCTCTTAAAGGTGGAACGGTTACAAATAGTTCCCTTAAAGGTGGAACGGTTACATACACTACAATCCTCCCTTTTTAGCTTAACCGTATATATTCCCATGAAACATAACATCATAACATATATACACAACTTCATGTAAAAACAGTTCACAGATTCAATCTCTGCGGTGGCGCCTCCTGCGCTTCCTGACTCGGTCCGGATAACGCCTCGGTGGTGTAGTAGTTTTCGATGGTGTAGTAGGTTCTTGTTGCTGGGGTGACTCATCTAATGGTCCTTCACTGGACTTAACAGCTTGAACTTTCGTAACTTCAGAACCAGCATTGCTGACTTCTAAAGGCTCGAGTACCTTGGGAAGTTTTTCTGTTTCCAGACTGATTTGGCTCAGTTCGGAGGAACCACGTGCGTGACCTGGTAGGGGTGATAATGGTTCAGATGAGTCATCATCTTCTGCTTCGTTTTTTCTTTTCTGCTTCTTGGAGACTCTCTGGGCTTCCTCTCCCGGCTCCACTCCCAGCTGCATGCACAGTTCCTCCTCCTCTTCCTCCAGTTGTTGCCGTAGTAGCGCCACCATCTCCCGGTGTTTCTTAGACTTTTCGTGATTCTTCATGGTTTTTGCACTTTGGAAGATTTTCCCACAAGCTGGGCAGAACAGGTCGTGGTAATATTCGGTGTCGTCCAGAGCTAGGTCAGCGAGAGGGTCTTCTATTTCCTCCCTCACTTCAGCTTTTGCCTCTGCCACCAATTCCCTGAGTGGCTTATTACTGCTGACACTGCTCACAAAGGGGTGCTCTTTCTTCTTAGCTTCCAACTGATCGATGAATTTGACATATTCCCTTTCTTGCTCAGCTTCAAGGCGTTCTTCCAGTTCCTGGATTCTTGCCTCTAGCTGAGTAGCAATTCCTTCCTTATTCTGTTTCGGAGATCCTTCCAGATATGCAATTCTGCTCTTCAGATCCTTGTGCTGTCTCTCTAATGAAATCTTGTCACCCTCCAGATCTTGTCTTGCAGCTCTTTCCTGGAAAAGTTCATCTCGCATCTGCTCAATCTGTTCTCTGTCTCCACTGATGCGATCTGTCAGAAGGTCTGAATTGCTTCTCTCCTCATCCAGCTCCATCTCCATCTCTGCCAATTTATCCTCCATTTGCTTGACCTGCCGCATTCGATCCTCTTATAAATGCGTTTTACTTTCAAGGTCGAACTCGAGGTCATTGACATTCTGCTTCAGTTGTTGGCACTTCACAACTGCTTCATCTCGCTCGTGGTAACAGTCGTCCAACTCCTCTCGCAATTGCCGCATCTCATCCTGCAGTTTCTTAGTTATTAGTTGAGATTTCTCAGCCTCCAGGGCTTTAGTTTTCAGTTGCTGCTGCAGGACAGTCAGTTGATTGCGATTCTTTTCCTTGTACTCATCAACCTCCTTCCGCAGATCAAGGCTTGACCTCTGAGAATCCTTACTCATCTCAGCCATCTCTCTCTGAAGCTTTTCAACTGTCTTCTCCAACTCTGTGTCAAAGAACTTTTTCTTTGCATTCAACTCTTGCTCAAAATGGCGAATCATTTGTTCTAATTGCTGTTGTAGTTTGAAATGGAGTTGAGTTCGAGCTCGGTGTTCCTCAGAAATGTGCATGTCTGTAGACTGGACAGACTCAGAATTCTCTGTCAAACTATGTTGTTGTTGTTGTTCAGTGGAATTCTGTTCTGATACTTTGTTCTCTTCTGAAGCATTTATGCCCTCCTTCGTTTTTCCATCATTAGACTGCAAGTCCATTTTAGACTTGTCTTTTGCACATGGGCTGGTCTTACCATCATCAGTTCCAGAGTCTGAGCTGATTGTCTTCACCGAGTTCTCACTCTCTGCCTTGTCATTGTCACTGCTGCATATGCCCACATCCAATATTCGGGACAATCGTTCAGGTTTGACATCTTTTCTTTTTCCGGAATCTACCATCATTGCTTTTAGGGAGTGCCAGTCCATATTTATTTTCCTGATCCACTCCCGTCCCAGAAGTGGTGGACCTCCCTCAGGTAGTACATATAAGTCCATTCCTTGGTGTTCTTTGCCCTTGTGTCTCACCTTGACTTTTATCCTTCCGATGGGGTATACTCTTTGCCCCGTGTATGTCTTTAATACTATCTTCGTATTCCGTAGGGGAATATGTGTGAATAGCCTTTTGTAATCTTGCTTATTCATGACTGTCAACGCCGATCCGGTGTCCACTTCCATCTTCACCTGGACCCTTGCTATCTGAAGTGTGACCCAGATAGTTTGTCGGTCAGCTTCCTTACTCACATTGTGAATTCTCAGACTACCCAGTTCCTTGCTGTTGGAGTCTGAATCCGAATTCCGTTCATCCGAACTCTTCTCAGCCACCTTGTGTACCTTGCTGTACTTTTCCTGCGGTGACTTTTTGTTGCTGGTCTTCTTTCCTGACCGGCATACTTTAGCTATGTGACCAAGCTTGCCACATTTTCTACATTCCTGGTTTTTAAACCAGCATTGGTTCTGATCGTGTGTTGTCTTCCCACAACGATAACATTTCGTTGTACCCAAAGCCATTTGATCTACGCTGAGTACCGCTGCCTTCAGCTGCATTTCCGCAGTGCCTCTCGCTGCGGCTTCGTGCGATGCTGCAATAGAGACAGCCTTATCAAGTGTAAGATCATTCTCTTCAAGTAGCCGCTTTTGTGTTCCTTCTTTCGACAATCCGCACACGAATTTGTCTCTCAGTGCCTCTGTCAGTCCTTCCCCAAACTGACAGTATTTCGCTAACTTACGCAGTTCAATTAAGTACTCCGCGTTGCTTTCCTCTTTCAGTTGCGTTCTCGCATAAAATTTAAATCGTTCCGCTAACATCAGCGGTGTGGGGTTCAAATGATCCTTCAGGACAGCAACAATATTAGCGAAAGTCTGATCCGCCGGTTTAGCTGGTGATAGAAGATGCTTCAATAGCCCGTATGTCTTCGCACCCATTGAGTTTAGTAAGGTTAATGCTTTATCTTCATTTGATATTTTATTTGCCTTACAATATATCTCTATGCGTTCTACATACGTGGCCCAATCTTCAACATCGGGATCGAAATCGTTGATGTTACCACGCTTAGGCATCTCGCACTCTTCTTGAGAAAAAAGAAATTTTTCTTTAACTTTTTTTTTTCAAAATGGCGGTTTCCCACGCTTGTCTTCTTCCCCGCCTACTTTCAAAATGGCGGTTTCCCGCGCTTGTCTTCTTCCCCGCCTAAATGGCGGCTTCCCGCGTTTCTTCCTCGGGCGGGAGGGGTAAAGCTTTGCCCTCGGGCGACGACCGCTGGCTTTCGGGGTTCGCAGCCTGCGCGCCGGCTTCAGTTTGGGCAGCGAGGCTCCACAGAGGGGGGGAGCTGCCCACCTTTCTCACCCACTGGCTGTCTCTTGTCACTCCCGCTCGCTCGGTCTCGGTCTCCCTCGCTCGGTCTCGTTCTCCCTCGCTCGGTCTCGTTCTCCCTCGCTCGCTCGGTCTCGTTCTCCCTCGCTCGGTCTCGTTCTCCCTCGCTCGGTCTCGTTCTCCCTCGCTCGGTCTCGTTCTCCCTCGCTCGGTCTCGTTCTCCCTCGCTCGGTCTCGTTCTCCCTCGCTCGGTCTCGGTCTCCCTCGGTCTCGGTCTCCCTCGCTCGGTCTCGGTCTCCCTCGCTCGCTCTCCCTCGCTCGCTCGGTCTCTTCTCTCTCCCGCTCGCTCAGTCTCGCTCGCTCGCTCGGGCTCTGTCTCTCCCGCTCGCTCGGGCTCTGTCTCTCCCGCTCGCTCGGGCTCTGTCTCTCCCGCTGGCTGTAACGGCGATTGCCGTATTGCTGCGTTCGCCCTCCCCAGCGGTTTTCAATCGTGCCTCCCAGCCCCTCTTGCAGTCCGGTCCATCCCCCCCCCCGGCTGCGGCTGAGTTCTCCGCGGTTTCTTTTTTTTTTTACGCGCCTTTCACTGTCCCGGTCGCTGCGCCTCGCGGCCTCGGTAGCTGCCCAGCCTTTTTCACCGGTCGCGGTCGAGCTGTCTCTCGACGCTGTTGCGTCTCCCAGCCCACTTGTAGCCCGGTCTCTCACACCGGCTGCGTTCCCGCTTGTAGCCCGGTCTCTCACACCGGCTGCGTTTGCATTCACCGCGGCTTCCGTGCCCTACGCTGCCCCAGTCTCAGCGCCTCTGGCCCCGACTTCTGTCCGGCTCTTTTCCCCGGCCGTGGTCGAGTTCTCCGCCCTTATATCCTCCGTTTTTTTTTTGTGTTATTTTCTCCCCTACTCACAGTCAACGTGGCCGACTTGCTGCTTGTCGCTGATCGGCTTACCCACCACCGTGATAGAAGGGATGATCACTGCCTGTTGCTGATGGAAGGCTTCGTGTCAGAAATCTTGTTTCTCTGCAGACCCGAGTCTTTTCTCAGCAGAATGATGAGGGCGGATGCCTCTTCTCGACGCCCGTCAACTGCCTTGGATGCCTCTCTGCCGCAGGGTAAGATCGAACTCGTCGCCACTGTTAAGTCTGTGTGTTATCTTGAGAATTAATACACAGACCACAAGAGTAAAATTTAACAGGTCTTTACTGGTCGAAGGTCAGGGCGGAACTGCCCAATAAATCATTACACAGCACTTATATACCGGTGTGGTCACCCCCGGTATTACAGTATACAGCAGCCAAGATAAAGTAGTGCAACCCTTAAAATAGTTCTCTTAAAGGTGGAACGGTTACAAATAGTTCCCTTAAAGGTGGAACGGTTACATACACTACACTCTCTAACCCAGTGGTCACTGGACAGTGATCAGGAGCAGGAAGCCTGGCTAATTTCCTCTCTGGCTCTCCGCCTCTCACACTGTTGCCGGGTCGGGACTGGCTACACGGCCCGGGATACAGTGTATCGCTGCGGGGAATGTGTCAGGGTCACAGGCGCCAGCCCTCGTCCAACCCCTGGGACCCCTTTATCCCAGGGATCACAGGACAGTGATCAGGAGCAGGAACTCTGGCTGATTCCCCCTCTCTCTATCCCATGGATCACTGGATAGTGATCAGGAGCAGCAACCCTGGCTGATGCCCCCTCTCTCTAACCCAGGGGTCACTGGGCTGTGATCAGGAGCAGCAACCCTGGCTAATATCCCCTTTCTCTAACCCGGTGGTCACTGGACAGCGATCAGGAGCAGGAACCCTGGCTGATTCCCCTCTCTCGATCCCATGGATCACTGGACAGTGATAAGGAGCAGGAACCCTGGCTGATTTCCCTCTCTCTATCCCAGGGGTCACTGGACAGTGATCAGGAGCAGGAACCCTGGCTGATTTCCTCTCTGTCTCTCCGCCTCTCACACTGTTGCCGGGTCGGGACTGGTTACACGGCCCGGGATACAGTGTATCGCTGCGGGGAATGTGTCAGGGTCACAGGCGCCGGCCCTCGTCCAACCCCTGGGACCAGGGACAGGCCAAGAGTGTGGAGGCTCCGGCCCGGTGCCTGTGTTTTGTTGCGGCGGCCGGCAGACAGCAAGCGGCACTGACCTGGACTCCAGCCGGGACGGGCTGACTGCGGCCTCGGGACTCGGCAGACTCGGAAATGTGTTGTTCGGTGACAGAGAGCTGAGTCACTGCGACTGCGGCGCGTTCTGGGAACCGGGGAAATACCCCGACCAACACCCGGAAAACACAGGACAAATACCCCAACACCCGGAAAACACAGGACAAATACCCCGACCAACACCCTACCCGGAAAACACAGGGCAAACGCGCCAAAAACCCCGGAAAACACAGGGAAAATACCCGGGATATCACTGAGCAATTACCCAGGAAAGCAAGGGCAAATACCCCAGAAAACACAGGGCAGATACCGTGAAAACACCGAACACAGGCAAATGTACCCTAAACACTGGAAAAATACCGAGGCAATACCAGGGCCCAGAATTGTACTCAGTACTCCAGGTGTGGGGGACCAGGGCCCAGAGTTGTACGCAGTACTCCAGGTGTGGGGTGCCAGGGCCCAGAATTGTACCCAGTACTCCAGGTGTGGGGGACCAGGGCCCAGAATTGTACCCAGTACTCCAGGTGTGGGGGACCAGGGCCCAGAATTGTACCCAGTACTCCAGGTGTGGGGGACCAGGGCCCAGAATTGTACGCAGTACTCCAGGTGTGGGGGACCAGGGCCCAGAATTGTACGCAGTACTCCAGGTGTGGGGGACCAGGGCCCAGAATTGTACGCAGTACTCCAGGTGTGGGGGACCAGGCCCCAGAATTGTACCCAGTACTCCAGGTGTGGGGGACCAGGGCCCAGAATTGTACGCAGTACTCCAGGTGTGGGGGACCAGTGCCCAGAATTGTACGCAGTACTCCAGGTGTGGGGGACCAGGGCCCAGAATTGTACCCAGTACTCCAGGTGTGGGGGACCAGGGCCCAGAATTGTACCCAGTACTCCAGGTGTGGGGGACCAGGGCCCAGAATTGTACGCAGTACTCCAGGTGTGGGGGACCAGGGCCCAGAGTTGTACCCAGTACTCCAGGTGTGGGGGACCAGGGCCCAGAATTGTACTCAGTACTCCAGGTGTGGGGTACCAGGGCCCAGAGTTGTACCCAGTACTCCAGGTGTGGGGGACCAGGGCCCAGAATTGTACTCAGTACTCCAGGTGTGGGGGACCAGGGCCCAGAATTGTACGCAGTACTCCAGGTGTGGGGGACCAGGGCCCAGAGTTGTACCCAGTACTCCAGGTGTGGGGGACCAGGGCCCAGAATTGTACCCAGTACTCCAGGTGTGTGGTACCAGGGCCCAGAATTGTACTCAGTACTCCAGGTGTGGGGTCCAGGGCCCAGAATTGTACCCAGTACTCCAGGTGTGGGGGACCAGGGCCCAGAGTTGTACTCAGTACTCCAGGTGTGGGGGACCAGGGCCCAGAATTGTACGCAGTACTCCAGGTGTGGGGGACCAGGGCCCAGAATTGTACCCAGTACTCCAGGTGTGGGGGACCAGGGCCCAGAATTGTACCCAGTACTCCAGGTGTGGGGGACCAGTGCCCAGAATTGTACGCAGTACTCCAGGTGTGGGGGACCAGGGCCCAGAATTGTACCCAGTACTCCAGGTGTGGGGGACCAGGGCCCAGAATTGTACCCAGTACTCCAGGTGTGGGGGACCAGGGCCCAGAATTGTATGCAGTACTCCAGGTGTGGGGGACCAGGGCCCAGAGTTGTACCCAGTACTCCAGGTGTGGGGGACCAGGGCCCAGAATTGTACTCAGTACTCCAGGTGTGGGGTACCAGGGCCCAGAGTTGTACCCAGTACTCCAGGTGTGGGGGACCAGGGCCCAGAATTGTACTCAGTACTCCAGGTGTGGGGGACCAGGGCCCAGAATTGTATGCAGTACTCCAGGTGTGAGGGACCAGGGCCCAGAGTTGTACCCAGTACTCCAGGTGTGGGGGACCAGGGCCCAGAATTGTACCCAGTACTCCAGGTGTGTGGTACCAGGGCCCAGAATTGTACTCAGTACTCCAGGTGTGGGGGACCAGGGCCCAGAATTGTATGCAGTACTCCAGGTGTGAGGGACCAGGGCCCAGAGTTGTACCCAGTACTCCAGGTGTGGGGGACCAGGGCCCAGAATTGTACCCAGTACTCCAGGTGTGTGGTACCAGGGCCCAGAATTGTACTCAGTACTCCAGGTGTGGGGTCCAGGGCCCAGAATTGTACCCAGTACTCCAGGTGTGGGGGACCAGGGCCCAGAGTTGTACTCAGTACTCCAGGTGTGGGGGACCAGGGCCCAGAGTTGTACTCAGTACTCCAGGTGTGGGGGACCAGGGCCCAGAATTGTACGCAGTACTCCAGGTTTGGGGTACCAGGGCCCAGAATAGTACCCAGTACTCCAGGTGTGGGGGACCAGGGCCCAGAGTTGCACGCAGTACTCCAGGTGTGGGGTACCAGGGCCCAGAATTGTACCCAGTACTCCAGGTGTGGGGGCCCAGGGCCCAGGGCCCAGAATTGTACGCAGTACTCCAGGTGTGGGGGCCCAGGGCCCAGAATTGTATGCAGTACTCCAGGTGTGGGGGCCCAGGGCCCAGAATTGTACCCAGTACTCCAGGTGTGGGGGCCCAGGGCCCAGAATTGGACGCAGTACTCCAGGTGTGGGGGCCCAGGGCCCAGAATTGTACCCAGTACTCCAGGTGTGGGGGACCAGGGCCCAGAGTTGCACGCAGTACTCCAGGTGTGGGGGCCCAGGGCCCAGAATTGTACCCAGTACTCCAGGTGTGGGGTACCAGGGCCCAGAGTTGTACCCAATACTCGGCAGTAGATAGGGCTTTAAACTAATAAGGGGGAGCGAGGGTTCAAGTAAATTTGTAACTCGAAAGAGAAAAGGCAAGGCTGTCGAGCAGAGTTGTGATTTGGGTGAAATCAAGCAGTGTGTCAGGGAGGGACAAAGAGTTTAACAACAGTAATAGGTCATTAGTGACTAAGGCCACATTAGGGAAAACAGTAAAAAGTTAAAATTATAGGCACTTTATCTAAATACCCGAAGCATTCATACCAAAATAGAAGAATTAATGGCACAAATAGAGATAAATGGGTTTGATCTAATAGCCATTACTGAAACATGGTTGCAGGGTGACCAAGGCTGGGAACTAAATATTCCAGGATACTTGACTTTTAAAAAATTTAGGCAAAATAGAAAAGCTCCAATAATAAAGGATGAGATAAAGACAGTAGTGAGAAAGGATCTTAGCCCAGAAAATCAAGTTGTAGAATCAGTATGGGTGGAGCTGAGAAATAACAATAGGCAGAAAACACTGGTCGGGTAGTTTATAGGCCCCCTAACAGTAATCATATTGTTGGACAGAGTAGAAATCAGGAAATTTGAGGAGCATACAACAAGGGTAATGCAATAATCGTGGGGGTCTTTCATCTTCATATAGACTGGGCAAACCAAATTGGCAAAGGTAGCTTAGAGGACGAGTTCATGGAATGCATTCAAGACAGTTTTCTAGAACAATATATCGAGGAACCAACTAGGGAACAGGCTATTTTAGATCTAATGTTGTGTAGAGGTTAGTTAGTAATCTTACAGTAAAGGATCCTCCGGGAAGAGTGATCACAATATAATAGAATTTCATATTAAATTTGAGAGTGATGTGGTTAAGTCCAAAACTAGGCTCTTAAATTTAAACAAAGCCAATTATGTAGGTATGAGAGATGAGTTGGCTAAGGTAGATTGGGAAATTACATTAAACAATATGATGGTAGA
Source organism: Somniosus microcephalus (assembly GCF_052327205.1). Taxonomy (NCBI): domain Eukaryota; kingdom Metazoa; phylum Chordata; class Chondrichthyes; order Squaliformes; family Somniosidae; genus Somniosus; species Somniosus microcephalus. The sequence continues at coordinate 183,872,930 of NC_140990.1, forward strand.
TAAACAATGGCAAACATTTAAAGAAATAATTCATAATTTTCAATGAATATACATTCCCTTGAGGAATAAAAACTCCACTGGAAAAGCGGTCCAACCATGGCTAACCAGAGAAGGATAATATTAGATTAAAAGAGGCTTACAATGTTGCCAAAAAGAGTACTACTCTTTTTGGCAACATTGTAAGCCTCTTTTAATCTAATATTATCCTTAACTTCTCTGGTTAGTCATGATTGGACAGCTTTTCCAGCCTGGGGGTTGTGAGGGTTTTAAAAATCAGCGGTATGTAAAAAGGAAGAGATTAGCAACAGTAAATGTGGGTCCCTTAGAGGCAGAGACAGGAGAAATTATAATGGGGAATAAAGAAATGGCACAGACATGAAACAAATATTTTGTATCTGTCGTCACAGTAGAAGACACAAATTATACTGGAAATAGTGGAGAACCAAGTGTCTAATGAGATTGATGAACTTAAAGTAATTAATATTAGTAATGAAAAAATACTGCAGAAATTAATGGGACTAAAACCTAACAAATCCTCTGGACCTGATGGCCTACAGCCTAAGGGGGAAAAATTGGATGGCACCCCTTTTGGGGCGCTAATTTTAGCGCTCCAAAGAAGTTAGTGCCCCATCACTGGAAATTCATTAGTAGGGCCCCAAGCAGGAGGTGGAGCGCTACTGGAAGCTCTCCACCTCCTTCTTGGGGCGCTACAACTGAAGATCGTGGTGCTATGTGCAACAGCACCGCGTCATTACAGGTTTCCTCCCCTGATTAAAGGGGAGGGGCCTAGCGCTGCACGCACCTGAACCCTGCTAGGCCACTGGGGAACGGGGTGCCGTGGAAACAGCCCAGCACTTGAGGAATGCCAGGCTGAGCAATCGTGGCTGGCACCCCGAGAATAAAAGGGGAAAGGGGCAGGTGCTGGCAGTTGGCCAAAAAAAATTGGCTGCCCGACACCTGCCCCTTTTATGAGTGCCGCCACCGCTGCAAAAATGCCCCCCTGACCGTGTTGGACATATCATCCACCAATAGGGAAGGGGGCGCAAGTGGAGTGCCGTGCATGGCGATGTCATCGCCAGCAGCGCAGCGCTACTGGCTACCACTAACCTCCCATTGAATTTCGCGGGAGGTGTTAGCGGTGCTGCGCCCGGGGATTTGCGCCACATTAGCACCCCTCGGGGGCACTAACGAGAGGCGTTACTCAACCCAATTTTTCCTCCAAAGTATTTAAAAGAGGTGGCTACAGAGATAGTGGATGCATTGGTTTTGATCTTTCAGAATTCTCTAGATTCTAGAATGGTGCCCATGGATTGGAAGATAGCAAATGTAACCCCATTATTCAAGAGAGGAAGAGAGAAAAAAGGAACTATAGGCCAGTTAGCCTGACATCAGCAATAGGGAAAATGCTAGAATCTATATCAATGCTTGTCTTTCTTTTATTAGGGATGTGGTAACAAGATACTTGGAAAATCATAATATGATTAGAGTCAACACAATTTTATGAAAGGGAAATCATGTTTGACAAATCTATGAGAGTATTTTGAGGGTGTAACTAGCAGAGTAGATAAGGGGGAACCAGTGGATGTAGTATATTTGGAATTTCAGAAGACATTCGATAAGGTGCCACACAAGGAATTGTTACACAAAATTAGGGCTTATGGGATTGGGGGTAATATATGGACTGAGGATTGGTCTTGTTGAGTTAGCGGTCCCCATACCTCACTGCCATAGAGTGCAATTGGTTCAATTACTGATTTGAAAATTTTGAGCCAAATGCTAATTGGGATTTCTATTTGGATTGATTTTTTGATGGCATAGAAAGCCCTTCTTGCTTTCTCTTTCAGTTCATTCACAGCCAGTTTGAAGTTTCCCGTAGAACTGATTTTTAAGCCCAAGTATGTGTAGTTAGTGGTTTGTTCAATTTTGGTTGTTCCTACTGTGAAATTTATTTTGGGTCCCTGATGTTTGGATCTTTGCTGGAACACAAGGACTTTGGTTTTTTGGGGATTTATTGTCAGGGCCCAAGTCTGGCAGTACGACTCCAGCAGGTCCAGGTTTTGCTGTAGCCCCTCTTTAGTAGGTGACAGCAGAACCAGGTCGTCTGCATAGAGGAGGAATTTAACCTTGGATTCATATAGGGTGAGGCCGGGTGCTGTAGATTGTTCAAGTAGTTTTGCCAATCCATTTATGTAAATATTAAAGAGTGTTGGTGAGATTGGCGAGCCCTGCGTCACCCCCTGCCCCTGTGGGAAGTATTTTGTTTGTTTGTCTCCAATTTTAACAGCACATTTGTTGTTTGTATACATTGATTTAATTACATCATATGTTTTCCCTCCTACCCCACTTTCGATAAGTTTCAGGAATAAACCGTCATGCCAGATGGAGTCGAAAGCCTTCTGGAAATCTACAAAGCATGCGTAGATTTTGCTTTTGTTATGGTGAACGTGTTTGTCAATTAGGGTCTGTAGGGTGAAGATATGATCGGATGTTCTATAGTTTGGCAGGAATCCAATTTGGCTTTTACTCAAGACATTGTGCTCCTCAAGGAAGTTTATAAGTCTTTTGTTTATGATGCTACAGAATACCTTCCCCAGGTTACTGTTTACACAGATGCCTCGATAGTTGTTTGGGTCGATTTTGTCCCCACCAACCACACCCCCCCACCAACCACACACCCCCACCAACCACACACACATCCCCCACCAACCACACCCCCACCCCCCACCAACCACCCCCCCCCACCAACCACTCACACCCCCCACCAACCACACCCCCCCCACCAACCACCCCCCCCACCAACCACCCCCCCACCAACCGCGCCCCCCACCAACCACCCCCCCACCAACCACCCCCCCCCCCACCAACCACCCCCCCCCACCAACAACCCCCCCCCCACCAACCCCCCCCCCACCAACCACACACCCCCCCACCAACCACACGCCCATCCCACCAACCACACAGCCCCCCACCAACCCCCCCCACCAACCACACCCCCCCCACCAACCACACACACCCCCACCCACCACCGCCCCCCCCACCAACCACACCCCCCCCACCCACCACACACCCCCCCACCCACCACACACCCCCCCACCAACCACACCCCCCCCACCCACCACCGCCCCCCCACCAACCACACCCCCCCCACCAACCACACACACCCCACCAACCACACAACCCCCCCACCAACCACACACACCCCCACCCACCACCGCCCCCCCACCAACCACATCCCCCCACCAACCACCCCCCCACCAACCACACCCACCCACCCACCAACCACACACACACCCACCCACCAACCACACCCCCCCCACCAACCACACACACCCACCCACCAACCACACACACACCCACCCACCAACCACACCCCCCCCACCAACCACACAACCCCCCACCGACCACACACACCCCAACCAACCACACACACCCCCACCAACCACACAACCCCCCCACCGACCACACAACCCCCCCACCGACCACACCCACACACACCCACCAACCACACACACCCACCAACCACACACACACCCACCAACATTGTGTGTGTGTGTGCACCGTGTGTGTGTGTGTGTGTGTGTGTGTGCACTGTCATAGAAACATAGAAGATAGGAGCAGGAGTAGGCCATTCGGCCCTTCGAGCCTGCTCCGCCATTCATAAGAACATAAGAACATAAGAAGTAGGAGCAGGAGTAGGCCATACGGCCCCTCGGGTCTGCTCTGCCATTCAATATGATGATGGCTGATCCAAATCTAGACTCACGTCCACTTCCCTGCCCTCTCCCCGTAACCCCTAATTCCCTTATCTGCTAGGAAACTGTCTATCTCCATTGTAAATTTATTTAATGTTGCAGCTTCCACAGCTCTCTGGGGTAGCAAATTCCATAGATTTACTACCCTCTGAGTGAAGAAGTTTCTCCTCATCTCAGTTTTGAAAGGGCAGCCCCTTATTCTTAGATTATGCCCCCTAGTTCTAGTCTCACCCATCAGTAGAAACATCCTCACCGCATCCACCCGATCAAGCCCCCTCACAATCTTATATGTTTCGATAAGATCGCCTCTCATTCTTCTGAAGTCCAATGAGTAGAGTCCCAACCTACTCAACCTTTCCTCATACGTCAACCCCCTCATCTCCGGAATCAACCGAGTGAACCTTCTCTGAACCGCCTCGAGAGCAAGTATATCTTTTCTTAAATATGGAAACCAAAACTGCATGCAGTATTCCAGGTGTGGCCTCACCAATACCCTGTATAACTGCAGCAAGACTTCCCTGTTTTTATACTCCATCCCCCTTGCAATAAAAGCCAAGATTCCATTGGCCTTCCTGATCACCTGCTGCACCTGCATACTAACTTTTTGTGTTTCATGCACCAGGACCCCCAGATCCCTTTGTACAGTAGCACTTTGCAGTTTCTCTCCATTTAGATAATAACTTGCTCTTTGATTTTTTCTGCCAAAGTGCATAACCTCACACTTTCCAACATTATATTGCATCTGCCAAATCTCTGCCCACTCACTTAGCCTGTCTATGTCCTTTTGCAGGTTTTTTATGTCCTCCTCACTCACTGCTTTCCCTCCCATCTTTGATTCGTCGGCAAACTTGGATATGTTGCACTCGGTCCCTTCCTCCAAATCGTTAATATAGATTGTAAAGAGTTGGGGTCCCGGCACTGACCCCTGCGGAACACCACTAGTTACTGATTGCCAGCCCGAGAATGAACCATTTATCCCAACTCTTTGTTTTCTGTTAGATAGCCAATCTTCCACCCATGCCAGTATATTACCCCCAATCCCGTGATTTCTTATCTTGATCAGTAATCTTTTGTGTGGAACCTTGTCAAATGCCTTTTGGAAGTCCAAATACACTACATCCACTGGTTCCCCTTTATCCACCCTGTATGTTACATCCTCAAAGAATTCGAGCAAATTTGTCAAACATGACTTCCCCTTCATAAAACCATGCTGACTCTGTCCTATTAAATTATGTTTATCCAAATGCTCTGTTACTGTTTCCTTAATAATGGACTCCAACATTTTGCCAACCACAGATGTTAGGCTAACTGGTCTATAGTTTCCAGCTTTTTGTCTACTTCCCTTCTTAAATAAGGGTGTTACATTAGCAGTTTTCCAATCTGCCGGGACCTTTACTGAGTCCAGGGAGTTCTGGAAAATAATCACCAATGCATCCACAATCCCTACCGCCACTTCTCTCAAGACCCTACGATGTAGGCCATCAGGTCCGGGGGATTTATCCGCCTTAAGTCCCATTATTTTACTGAGTACCATCTCCTTAGTGATTTTAATCGTGTTTAGCTCCTCCCCCCCCCCCATTGCCCCCTGTTTGTCCAGTGTTGGGATATTTTTAGTGTCCTCTACTGTAAAGACTTGTGGTAAACCACTGTAGTTCACTGTGTTCACTGTTGTTGTTGTTGTTGTTGTCGTTCACTCTTGTTTCACTGTTGTGCCTGACTATGCCTCAGCTGACTCCGCCCCTGGGCTACCGAGTATAAGAGCGGCCGCATGGCAGCTCCTGGCATTCGGTCGTCCACTAGAGGCATAGTCCTGATCTGTCTGAAGTGCAATTCAGTAGTTAATAAAAGCCTGTTGTTCTGAACTCTGCCTAGCCTTTCATTAGAATTGATAGCGCATCAATTTTATTAACTACTGAAAAAAAAAAAAAAACGATGCTGCAGATTCTTAAGATCAAGTGCCTGGAACTCGACCCGCAAGAACCGGACTCGACTGCTAAGTTCTCGCACTGGCTGCACTGTTTTGAGTCCTTTCTGACTGCATCCGGCGAGACCGTCGCCGCCGATGCCGACAAGCTCAGGGTGCTGAACTCTAAAGTAAACCACCGAGCTTTTGCCCTTATCCGGGACGCTACGAGCTACCAGGGGGCTATCGACATCTTGAAGGAGCAATACGCACGCCCGGTCAACTATGTTTACGCAAGACATCTCCTGGGGTCTCGCAAACAACAGCCCGGGGAACCCACAGAAGCATACATACGGGCGCTGAAGGAACTCGGCCGAGCCTGCGAATGCAAGCAAGTAACAGCCACGGAACATACGGAGGAGCTCATCCGGGATGCCCTCGTGGCGGGCCTCAGGTCCACTCACACACGGCAGCGACTGCTGGAAAGTAGCGAGCTCGACCTGAAGAAGGCGATTTCACTCACCCTCTCATTGGACGTAGCCCACCGGAACATGGAGGCCTACTCCCCGGACCGCGCGGCCGCCTCATGGATGCCGCAGCCGCCGCCACCTTGGGACGCGGCGCCGCCACGGGCCCTGGCCTCAACTGCTGCAGCGATGTCCCGCCCGAGCCAGAAATGTTATTTCTGTGGCCAAACCAAACACCCCAGGGCGCGCTGCCCGGCGAAAAACGCGGTCTGCTCTGCCTGTGGTAAGAAGGGACACTACGCTGGCGTCTGCAGAAGCCAGAAGACCCCTACCTCCAGCAGCGCCGCGTGCGATTCGTGGGAGCGGCCATCTTGCCTCCCTCCAGCCTCGTGGGGATCGGGATCGTCATGGGCGCCGCCATTTTGTCCTTCCTCTCCGACGCCGCCATCTTGTCTGCCATTCTGCCAACGGGCCCCCGACTCACCCACCGCCGCCTCACCGGGGTTCTACAGCGACGCTACCGACTCCACAGCGGCCTCCATCACGCTGGATCAATCCAGACCCCATCAGCTAGCCAGGTCCACGATGGACATCCAGGTAAATGGCCGCGCCACAACTTGCCTTTTTGATTCCGGGAGCACGGAGAGCTTCATACACCCTGATACAGTACGGCGCTATTCTCTCTCGGTCCGGCCAACGCGCCATCGGATCTCCATGGCCTCGAAATCCCACTCAGCAGACGTCGGCGGCTACTGCGTAGTGACCCTCTCGGTGAAGGGCTCCGTATATAAAAATGTAAAGCTCTTCGTCCTGCCACATCTCTGCGCTGCCGTTCTACTGGGGTTGGACTTTCATTGTCACTTTAAGAGTGTCACCTTGACATACGGTGGACCTTTTCCCCCACTCACTGTCTGCAACCAGCAGTTTTTAAACTGCCCGCCACGCCCCACCTGTAGTCTCTCCACCCTCAAAATCACCCCCCCTCCCCGTTCGCCAACCTCACCCGCGACTGCAAGCCTATCGCCACAAAGAGCAGGCGATACAGCACCGGGGACAGATCCTTCATAAGATCTGAGGTGACGCGGCTCCTGAAAGAGGGGATTATTGAGGATAGTACCAGCCCCTGGCGAGCCCAGGTGGTAGTCGTTAAGACTGGCAACAAGCAGCGCCTAGTCATCGACTACAGCCAGACTATCAACAAGTACACCCAGTTGGACGCATACCCCCTCCCCCGCATAGCCGACATGCTAATAAGATAGCGCAATACCGCGTTTTCTCGACCATTGACCTCAAGGCAGCATACCACCAAATCCCTATCCACCCTGAGGACCGCCAGTACACAGCTTTCGAGGCAAACGGCCGCCTTTTTCACTTCCTCAGGGTTCCTTTTGGCGTCACCAACGGTGTCTCCGTCTTCCAGAGGGAGATGGACCGGATGGTCGACGAGAATGCGTTACAGGCCATGTTTCCCTACCTAGACAACATGACCATCTGCGGCCATGACCTGCAGGACCATGACGCCAATCTTGATAAGTTCCTCCGCACGGCCCAACTCCTAAACCTCACGTACAACAAGGAAAAGTGCATATTCCGCACAGCCCGCCTCGCTATCCTTGGTTGCGTGGTGAAACACGGAGTCATCAGTCCTGACCCTGACCGGATGCGCCCGTTGATGGAACTTCCCCTGCCCCACTGTCTCAAGGCCCTCAAAAGGTGCCTGGGCTTCTTTTCCTATTACGCCCAGTGGGTCCCTCATTATGCGGACAAAGCCCGTCCACTTATCAAGTCCACTTCCTTCCCCCTGACGGCGGAGGCCCACTTAGCCTTTCACCGTATAAAAGATGACATTGCCAAGGCCACCATGCACTCGGTAGACGAGTCCATCCCCTTCCAGGTGGAGAGCGATGCATCCGACTTCGCCCTGGCCGCTACCCTTAACCAGGCGGGAAGACCCGTGGCCTTCTTTTCACGAACCCTCCAGGGCTCCGAACTCAGACACTCCTCTGTGGAAAAGGAGGCCCAGGCCATTGTGGAGGCGGTGCGCCACTGGCGGCACTACCTGGCTGGAAAACGATTTACCCTGCTTACTGACCAGCGTTCAGTTGCTTTCATGTTCAACAACAAGCAGAGGGGTAAAATCAAAAATGACAAGATTTTGAGGTGGAGAATCGAACTTTCCACCTACAATTATGACATCTTGTACCGGCCAGGGAAACTCAACGAACCCTCAGACGCTCTATCGCGAGGCACATGCGCCACCGCGCAGATCGATAGACTACGGGGCCTCCACAACGACCTCTGCCACCCGGGGGTCACCAGGTTCTTCCATTTCATTAAGGGCCGCAACCTGCCTTACTCCATCGAGGAGGTCAGGACCATGACCAGGAGCTGCCCAGTCTGTGCAGAGTGCAAGCCGCGCTTCTATACGCCTGACAGAGCAAACCTGATCAAGGCCACCCGCCCTTTTGAGCGCCTGAGTATCGACTTTAAAGGGCCCCTCCCCTCCTCTGACCGCAATGTGTACTTCCTCAACATAGTTGATGAGTACTCCCGTTTCCCTTTTGCCATCCCCTGCCCGGACACGACCACCGCTACGGTCATTAAATGCCTGCACAACCTCTTTGCTCTGTTCGGTTTTCCCAGCTATATTCATAGCGACCGGGGCTCGTCCTTCATGAGCGACGAACTCCGTCAGTACCTGCTCATGAGAGGTATTGCCTCAAGCCGGACCACCAGCTACAACCCCCGGGGGAACGGACAGGTTGAAAGAGAGAACGCGACGGTCTGGAAGGCGGCCCTCCTAGCCTTAAAATCTAGGGGCCTTCCGACCTCCCGTTGGCAGGATGTCCTACCCGATGCGCTCCACTCCATCCGGTCACTGCTGTGTACAGCCACCAACGCAACCCCCCATGAGCGAATGTTTGTTTTTCCCCGGAGGTCCACATCCGGTAACTCACTACCACACTGGCTGACGTCCCCAGGGCCCGTCCTGCTGAGGAAGCATGTAAGGTCCCACAAAACGGCTCCCCTGGTAGAGAAGGTTCACCTCCTCCATGCCAACCCCCAGTATGCCTACGTGGCATACCCGGACGGGCGGGAGGACACAGTCTCCATTAGAGATCTGGCACCCTCGGGGTCCACTGACCCGCCACCATTGCCCCCCACCACGACCCCCTCCGACACGGCCCAAAATTCAGTAGACCCAATTCTCACCCCTGTCCATTCCACCCCAGTAGACGGCATGCCGCGCCCCCAGGACCAGCCGGAGCCCACTCGCCCACCCGACACCAAAGGGGACGATACGCCGGTGCTGGACCCCGCTCAAGACGCGTCGTGGGAAGCTGTACCATCGCAACCATCGCCACGAAGATCTCGACGGCAAACGAGGCCGCCCGACAGACTCGCCTACTCGAGCTTTTGATACACTTCACCCCGCCGGACTTAATTTTAAACGAGGGGTGAATGTGGTAAACCACTGTAGTTCACTGTGTTCACTGTTGTTGTTGTTGTTGTTGTCGTTCACTCTTGTTTCACTGTTGTGCCTGACTATGCCTCAGCTGACTCCGCCCCTGGGCTACCGAGTATAAGAGCGGCCGCATGGCAGCTCCTGGCATTCGGTCGTCCACTAGAGGCATAGTCCTGATCTGTCTGAAGTGCAATTCAGTAGTTAATAAAAGCCTGTTGTTCTGAACTCTGCCTAGCCTTTCATTAGAATTGATAGCGCATCAAGACTGATACAAAATATTTGTTCAGCGTCTTTGCCATCTCCATGTTCCCCACCACTAGTTTCCCGGTCCCATCCTCTAAGGGACCAACGTTCACTTTAGCCACCCTTTTTCTTTTTATATAGCTGTAGAAACTCTTGCTATCTGTTTTTATATTTTTTGCTAGTTTACTTTCATAATCTATCTTCCCTTTCTTAATTAATCTTTTAGTTATTGTTTGCTGGCTTTTAAATGCTTCCCAATCTTCTATCCTCCCACTAGATTTGGCTACTTTATATGCCCTTGTTTTCAGTCGGATACTATCCTTTATTACTTTACTAAGCCACGGATGGCTGTCTTTTCTTTTATTCCCCTTTTTCCTCAGTGGAATATATTTATCTTGAAAGATGTGAAATATCTCCTTGAATGTAGACCACTGCTCTTGTACCGTCTTACACTTTAACCTGTTTTCCCAGTCCACTTTAGTCAATTCTACTCTCATACCTTCATAGTCTCCTTTATTTAAGCTCAGTACGCTGGTTTGAGATCCAACTCTCTCATCCTCAAACTGAATTTGGAATTCAACCATATTATGGTCACTCATTCCAAGGGGATCCTTTACTAGGACATTTTTTTATTAATCCTGTCTCATTACACAGGACCAGATCTAAGATTGCCTGCCCCCTGGTTGGTTCAGTTACATACTGCTCAAGAAACCCATCCCTAATACACTCTATGAACTCTTCCTCAAGGCTGCCATGCCCAATTTGATTAGTCCAGTCAATATGAAAGTTAAAATCCCCCATGATTATAGCTGTTCCCTTATTACAAGCCCCAACTATTTCCTGATTTATACTCCGACCAACAGAGTTGCAACTGTTAGGAGGCCTATAGACTATGCCCACTAGTGACTTTTTCCCCTTTTATTCCTTATCTCCACCCAAACTATTTCACTATCCTGATCCTTTGACCCAATATCATTTCTGACTATTGCAGTGTTTCCATCCTTGATTAACATAGCAACCCCACCTCCCATTCCTTCCTGTCTGTCCTTCCTAATTGTCAAATACCCTTGTATGTTTAGTTCCCAGTCATGATTATCTTGCAGCCATGTTTCCGTAATGGCCACCAGATCATACCCATGTGTAGTTATTTGTACCGTCAACTCGTCAATTTTGTTACGAATGCTGCGTGCATTCAGATAAAGAACTTTCAAATATGTTTTCTGACAATTTATTCCTGCTTTTACCCCTTTTACTACTTTACCTTTATCATTATACATTCTGTCCCTTCCTGACACGCTCTGGTTTTTAATTCCCCCACTGCTACCTTGCTCTATTGCCTTCTCCGATGTCATTTTAATTTTTCGCTCTCTTAAAACCTCCCCCCCACTAATTAGTTTAAAGCCCTCTCTACAGCCCTAGTTATTTGATTCGCCAGGACTCTAGTCCCAGCACTGGCCAAGTGAAGTCCATCCCAATGGAACAGCTCTCTCCTGTCCCAGTACTGATGCCAGTGTCCCAGGAAGCAAAACCCATTTCTCCCACACCAGTCTTTGAGCCACGCATTTAACTCTCTAATTTTATTTACCCTAGCCAAATTTGCACGTGGCTCAGGTAGTAATCCAGAGATTATTACCCTTGTGGTTCTGCTTTTTAATTTGGCCCCTAGCTGCTCAAACTCCCTCAGCAGAACCTCCTTCCTTGTCCTATCTATGTCGTTGGTACCAACATGGACCACAACAACTGGATCCTCCCCCTCCCACTCCAAGTTTCTCTCCAGCCCAGAGGAGATGTCCTTAACCCTGGCACCGGGCAGGCAACACAGCCTTCGGGACTCTCGCTCTTGGCTGCAAAGAACTCTATCTATCCCCCTAACTATACTATCCCCTACCACTACAACATTTCTTTTATGTCCTAAATGGCTTACCCCTTATCCTTAGACTATGACCCCTGGTTCTGGACTCGCCGACCATCGGGAATATTCTACCTGCATCTAGTTTGTCCAGACCTGTCAGAATTTTATAAGTTTCGATGAGATCCCCTCTCATTCTTCTAAACTCCAGCGAGTATAAGCCCAATCGACCCAATCTCTCCTCATACGTCATTCCTGCCATCCCAGGGATCAGCCTTGTGAATCTTCGCTGAACTCCTTCCATGGCAAGAACATCCTTCCTCAGATAAGGCGACCAAAACTGCACACAGTACTCAAGGTGTGGTCTCACCAAGGCCCTGTACAACTGCAGCAGGACATCCTTGCTCCTGTACTCAAACCCTTTTGCTATGAAGGCCAACATACCATTTGCCTTCTTCACCGCCTGCTACACCTGCATGCTTACCTTCAGCGACTGGTGCACAAGGACACCCAGGTCTCGTTGCACTTCCCCTTCTCCCAATCTATTGCCATTCAGATAATAGTCTGCCTTTCTGTTTTTGACACAAAAGTGGATAACCTCGCATTTATCCACGTTATATTGCATCTGCCACGCTTCTGCCCAATCACCCAACCTGTCCAAATCATCCTGGAGTTTCTCGGTATCCTCCTCGCAGCACACACGCCCACCCAGCTTTGTGTTGTCTGCAAACTTGGAGATATTACATCTAGTTCCCTTATCTAGATCATTAATGTATATTGTGAATAGCTGGGGTCCAAGGACCGATCCCTGCGGTACCCCACTAGTCACTGCCTGCCGCTCGGAAAAGGACCCGTTAATTCCTACTCTCTGCTTTCTGTCCGCCAACCAGTTCTCTATCCAAGTCAATACCTTGCCCCCAATCCCATGTGCCTTAACTTTACACGCTAATCTCTTATGCGAGACCTTATCGAAAGCCTTTTGAAAGTCCAAATACACCACATCCACTGGTTCTCCCTTATCTATTTTCCCAGTTACATCCTCAAAAAATTCCAGTAGATTAGTCAAGCACAATTTACCTTTTGTAAATCCATGTTGACTTTGTCCGATCCTGTCACTGCTTTCCAAGTGCTCAGCTATTACATCCTTTATAATGGACTCTAGCATTTTCCCCACTATCGATGTCAGGCTTACCGGTCTGTAATTCCCCGCTTTCTCTCTACCACCCTTTTTGAATAGTGGGGTAACATTAGCTACCCGTCAATCCATCGGTACAGTTCCAGATTCCAGCGAATTTTGGAAGATGATCAGCAATGCATCTACTATTTCTAGGGCCACTTCCTTAAGTACCCTAGGATGTAGATTATCAGGCTCTGGGAATTTATCGGCCTTCAATCCCGTCAATTTCCCTAACACCATTTCCCTACAAATACTGATTTCTTTCAGTTCCTCCCTCTCATCAGACCCTATGTTCTCCAACATCTCTGGGAGGTTATTTGTGTCCTCCTTTGTGAAGACAGAACCAAAATATGCATTTAATTGGTCTGCCATTTCTTTGTTCCCCATTATAACTTCCCCTGCTTCTGACTGCAAGGGACCTACACTTGATTTCACTAATCTTTTTCTCTTCACATATCTATAAAAGCTCTTACAGTCAATTTTTATATTCCCTGCAAGCTTACTTTCATATTCTATTTTCCCCTTCTTAATTAATCCCTTTGTCCTCCTTTGTTGAATCCTAAACTGCTCCCAATCCTCAGGGTTACTGCTTTTTCTGGCCAATTTATATGCCCTCTCCTTGGATCTTGTGCTATACCTAATTTCCCTTGTTAGCCACGGTTGAGTCACCCTTTTTGTTTTATTCTTATCCCAAACTGGGATGAACAACTTCTGTAGTTCATCCATGTGGTCTTTGAATGTTTGCCATTGCCTATCCACCGTCAACCCTTTGAGTGACATTCCCCAATCAATCCTACCCAGTTCACGCCTCATACCATCGTAGTTTCCTTTATTTATATTCAGGACCCTAGTCTCTGAGTCAACTACTTCACTCTCCATCCTAATGAAGAATTCTATCATATTATGATTGCTCTGACCCAAGGGGCCTCGTACAACAAGATTGCTAATTAATCCTCTCTCATTACATAATACCCAGTCTAAGATGGCCTGATCTCTGGTTGGTTCCTCGACATATTGTTCCAGAAAACCATCCCGTAAACATTCTAGGAATTCCTCCTCCACAGTATTGTTACTAATTTGGTTAGCCCAATCTATATGTAAATTAAAGTCACCCATGATGACTACTGTGCCCTTATTGCACGCGTCTCTAATTTCCCGTTTAATGCCATCCCCAACCTCCGTATTACTGTTTGGAGGTCTATATACCACTCCCACTAACGTTTTCTGCCCCTTGATATTTCTCAGTTCTACCCATACAGATTCCGCACCATCAGAGTTAATATCCTTCCTTTCAATTGTGTTAATCCCCTCTTTAACCAGCAATGCTACCCCACCTCCCTTTCTTTTTTGCCTATCCTTCCTAAATATTGAATACCCCTGGATGTTGAGTTCCAGCCTTGGCCACCCTGGAGCCATGTTTCTATAATTCCAATCAAATCATATTCGTTTACCTCTATTTGCACAGCTAATTCATCCACCTTGTTCTGAATGCTCCTTCCATTAAGACACAAAGCCTTCTGGCTTGTTTTTTTAATGCTCTCAGACCTATATGAATTATTATTTACTGTGACCATGTTTGATTTAAACCGTTGAGTTCTTAGCCTTCTAATTTTGTTTTTCTTCTTCCTGTCTTTTGCTTTTTTCCTTGTTTCCCTTTCCTCTGTCTCCCTGCTCAGGTTCCCAACCCCCTGCCACTTTAGTTTAAACCCTCCCCAACAGCACTAGCAAACACTCCCCCTAGGACATCGGTCCCAGTCCTGCCCAGGTGCAAACCGTCCCGTTTGTACTGGTCCCACCTGTCCCAGAACCGGTTCCAATGTCCAAGGAATTTGAATCCCTCCTCCTTGCACCATTCCTCTAGCCACGTATTCATTTGAAATATCCTCCTATTTCTACTCTGACTAGCACGTGGCACTGGTAGCAATCCTGAGATTACTACCTTTGAGGTCCTATTTTTTAATTTACCTCCTAACTCCCTATATTCTGCTTTTAGGACCTCATCCCGTTTTTTACCTATATCGTTGGTGCCTATGTGCACCACGACAACTGGCTGTTCGCCCTCCCCCTCCAAAATGTTCTGCAGCCGCTCCGAGATGTCCGTGACCCTTGCACCAGGGAGGCAACACACCATCCTGGAGTCTCGATTGCAGCCGCAAAAACGCCTATCTATTCCCCTTACAATTGAGTCCACTATCACTATAGCTCTTCCACTCTTTTTCCTCCCAGCCTGTGCAGCAGAGCCACATATGGTGCCAGGAAGTTGGCTGCTGCTGCCTTCCCCTGATGAGTCATCCCCCCCAACAGTATTCAAAGTGGTATATCTGTTGGAGAGGGGGATGGCCGCAGGGGATTCCTACACTGCCTGCCTGCGCCTCTTACTCTGCCTGCTGGTCACCCATTCCCTTCCTGCCTGTACACCCTTTACCTGCGGTGTGACCTGTTGTGTATGTACCTTTAAGAGAATAACTGGTCTCAGACTGCAGTACCGGCAGTGACCACCCCTGTATAAAAGGCGCTAGAGAGCCTCTGTTTGTTAGTTTCGTTATTGCCTTCCACCAGTAAAGATCTGTTTGTTTTCACTCCTGCTAGTCCGTGTCTCAATCATTCACGGACTTAACACTGGCGACGAGTAAGAAACGTACTTACCTGCAACTCGGCAGCAGCTCCGACGACGTTGTTGAAGGTCGGAGCCAGAAGAAAAAAAAATAGAGTCCATTGAAACTCGAGAAACGGGCGTCGACCGTCAATCATCGGGTTAAAAACTTGCAGGAGCGACTTTCCAGAGCCAGGCTGGGTTCCTCGGTCCGTGGTTTCCCAGCTAATCGGGCTGGTGGCAGGTAGTGCTCTGATCCTTCCTGGGCTGCGGCGGGCTGAAGCTCGATCGGGTGGCCTTTCAACGGGGCCGGGCAGCGAGTCGGGAGGCAAAGAGAGAGAGAGAGGGTGGAACACACAGGGCGCAGCCAGTGCTTCGAAGCCGGGCAGCGTTCGGACCTAAGAAGAGGGAGGGAAGTGTCCCAGAGGGTCCGCTCCACGACGGGAAAATAATAAAAGAAAAAGAATACGCGCAAGAAACCGTGGAAAGCAGCGCTAACAACAGCAGGGAAGAAGGCAAAGCGCGGGAGGCGCCATTTTGTTAAATCGGGGAAGAAGGCAAAGCGCGGGAGGTGCCATTTTAGATTTGCAAGATGCCGAAGACTGGCTGTATCACTGCTTTTGATAACACATTAGAGGACTGGACCACGTATGTGGAAAGAGTCGAGGTATATTTCGAGGCAAATGAAATAGCGGAGGGGAAAAAGGCATCAATATTGCTAAACTTAATGGGCGCTAGAACGTACGGCCTATTGTGGGATCTGATTACTCCAGCTAAACCGAAGGCGAAGAGTTTTAACGAAATTGTTGCTGTTCTACAAGAGCACTTAAACCCTGCACCGCTGTTGATAGCAGAAAGATTTAAATTCCACAGGAGAACTCAGCACAAAGATGAGAGCAATGCTGAGTATCTTACGGAACTACGCAAATTATCAAAGCACTGCCAGTTCGGAGCAGGACTGGCAGATACCCTACGGGACAAATTTGTCTGTGGACTCCTGAGTGAAGGAACACAGAAGAAGTTACTCTCAGAAAAAGAGCTGACGCTAGATAAGGCTTTCAGCGTGGCAGTATCGTATGAAGCAGCAGCCAGGGGAGCTGCAGAAATTCAACAAAAACCACAGGAATACGGCACCCACGAAATGACACGGGGATTTGCAAAATGTTATCGCTGCGGCAGAACTAACCATGACCAGAAGGACTGCTGGTCCAAAGACAAAATATGCAGACAATGTGGGAAGATTGGACACATTGCATGAGTTTGTAGGTCTGGGAAGAAGACCAGCGACAACAAAAAGGCTACTAAGGGACCGTACAAGAAAGTACAAAAGATGATGGACAGTAGTTCCGAAGACCAGATGAGCGATAGTGAATCCGGAAACAGGAGACTAAGCTGTCTCAAACTTCACAATGTAATCGCAAAAGAGGATCACCGAACCATTTGGGTCACTCTCACGATAGCAGGGTCCCAAGTTAAAATGGAATTGGATACAGGATCAGCGCTAACCATCATGAATCGACGAGACTACGAGCGGCTATTTTCACACATACCCTTGAGAGAGACATCCATCGTCTTGACGACGTATACAGGGCAAAAAGTATACCCCAGAGGAAAAATAAGGGTGCCTGTCGAATACAATGGCAAGAAAATACGGAAATTGTATCTCTACATACTGCCAAATGGTGGACCACCGTTATTGGGACGGGAATGGATCAGGAAGATAAACTTAGATTGGCATTCCATTCATGCAATGACGGTGGACGGTAAAAAAGATGAAGGCGTCACTCCTGGACGATTGTCAACAATCTTAGCTAACGCCAAAGAGGTATTTCAACAAGAACTGGGCACGCTTAAAGGCGTAACCGCCTCGTTAAAAATAGAAGAGAATGCAGTTCCCAAGTTTTTCAAAGCGAGACCGGTACCATATGCAATTCGCCCAGCCGTCGAGGCAGAGCTGGAGAATCTGGAGAAGGCGGGTGTGTTGTCTAAGGTCGACTGGAGCGAGTGGGCGACACCCATCGTTCCTGTCATGAAGAAAACGTTAAGCAATAAGTCCGGAGAGCCAAGGAAGATTCGCATCTGTGGGGATTTCAAGGTGACGGTGAACCCTGTCCTTCACACAGTACAATATCCTCTTCCAAGGATAGAAGACATCTTCGCCTCACTGTCTGGAGGGAAGCGTTTTACAAAAATTGACCTAGCACAAGCATATTTGCAGATGGAGGTTGAAGAGTCCTCTAGGAAGTATCTCACGATAAACACTCACAAAGGTCTTTACCAGTATCATCGATTGGTATTCGGAGTAGCATCAGCTCCGGCGATATGGCAAAGAGCGATGGAACAAGTCCTGCAAGGGATTCTGGGGACTCAGTGTTACTTGGACGACATCCTTGTAACAGGTGAAGATGACAGTGAACACCTTAACAACCTAGAACAGGTACTCACTAGACTACGGGAACATGGGCTGCGAGCCAACCGCCCCAAGTGCGAATTTTTTAAGAAACAGATATCGTATTGTGGCCACGTGATTGATGAAGAGGGGTTACATAAGTCCCCTGACAAAATTGAAGCGGTTGTTAAGGCCCCAGCGCCTGAAAATGTGTCACAACTGAGGTCATTCCTCGGGTTGGTGAATTACTATCATAAGTTTTTGCCGAATTTGTCGACAATTCTGCACCCACTGAACGCCCTGCTACGAACGGGGGTAGCATGGAAATGGAGCGATGATTGTAAACGTGCTTTTCAGAAGAGTAAGGACTTAATCACTTCAAAGGAAGTATTGGCTCACTACAACCCAGCACTGCCAATCAGGCTGGCGTGTGATGCGTCTCCCTACGGCATTGGGGCGGTACTGTCACATAAATTCCTTGATGGTTTGGAGAGGCCGATAGCTTTTGCGTCACGCTCGTTAACTTCTGCCGAGCGTAACTACGCCCAGATTGACAGAGAGGCCCTCAGCCTAGTGTGGGGGGTGAAGAAGTTCAATCACTATCTGCACGGTCAAAAATTTACTCTACTAACCGATCATCAACCTCTTGTCTCCATTTTCAACCCTCAGAAGGGCGTACCGATAATGACAGCACAACAGCTGCAGAGATGGTCCCTTTTCCTAGGGGCACACCAATATGACATCGAGTACAAAGGAACTAAACAGCATGGAAATGCTGATGGATTGTCACGTCTACCGTTGCCGACGGTGGAAGAAGAAGACCTTGCAGTGGATCCAATGGAGTTATTCCACTCGACCATAGTCGAATGTCTCCCTGTGACGAATGCAAACATAGAAAAGGAAACACGGAATGACCCGACACTATCACGGGTCTATGATTTAACGGTGAAGGGATGGCCAGCACATGGCGAACCACTGCTGCCAGCATTCTCGCCGAGAAGAGAACAGCTGTCAGTGTGTAGAGGAACCTTGATGTGTGGATCCAGAGTAGTAATTCCACCTAAGTTGATGGATAGAGTGCTCAATGAGCTTCATGAGGGTCATCTGGGTGGGGTAAAAATGAAGAGCTTAGCCAGAGCGTTTGTGTGGTGGCCGGGAATCGATAGAGAAATCGAAGAGATGACCAAGAGCTGTGCAGGATGCCAGAAGGTCCAAAACGCCCCACCACAAGCTCCTCTGCATCCATGGGAGTGGCCCTCATCTCCATGGCAAAGGGTGCACATTGATTTTGCTGGTCCCTTCATGGACTCGATGTTTTTAATTGCGGTGGATGCACATTCAAAGTGGCCAGAGGTAATAAAAATGTCCTCAACCACCACGGAAAAAACTATCGCAGTTTTACGAACCATATTCGCCAGGAATGGGCTGCCTGAACAGATTTGCTCTGACAATGGACCACAGTTTGTGTCTGAAGAGTTCCGGAGGTTCTTAAAGAACAATGGTGTTAAGCATTACACATCTGCCCCATATCATCCAGCCACTAATGGATTGGCCGAGAGGTTTGTCCAAACATTCAAGAAGGCTATCAAGGCAATGTGTAATGAAGATATACCCCTACAACACAAAGTGGACAACTTCTTGTTTGCCTACCGGAATGCGACACATGCGGTTACCAACCAAACTCCAGCCATGATGTTCTTCAATCGAAGACTACGATGCCGCTTGGATTTGGTTAAGCCAAACGTCCGAAGAGATGTGGAGAACAGGCAGTTTCAGAATATGAATGAAAGGCCGACCAGGAGTTTTAAGATAGGTCAACCAGTTTTGGCCCGGGACTACCGCACTGAGAAATGGCAGCCAGGAACGATTTGTACACGACAAGGACCTCTCATGTATACCGTGGACGTTGGGGAGAGCATTGTAAGACGCCATGCTGACCAGATTCTAGAGTCACTGGAAAACGTCAACTCCACACCACGATCTGATACACCTGGTAATAAAATCAACGTTCCAATTGCAGCTACCGCAGAACCGGTAATATTGGAAGCAGATGAACCAAACAACGACATTGATTCTGACTCAACATTGCCAGAAGAACCTGATACCCCAAAGAGGCGTTATCCAGACAGAATCAGGAAGCCTCCTCAAAGACTGAACTTATAATTGCTTAAACTTAACCAATGTATCTAGCAACCGTAATTGTGATTGTAATTCGTTATCCTTTAGTTGTCAAATGAATGTTATGTACTGTTTATCTAAAAAGGGGAGGAATTGTTGTGTATGTACCTTTAAGAGAATAACTGGTCTCAGACTGCAGTACCGGCAGTGACCACCCCTGTATAAAAGGCGCTAGAGAGCCTCTGTTTGTTAATTTCGTTATTGCCTTCCACCAGTAAAGATCTGTTTGTTTTCACTCCTGCTAGTCCGTGTCTCAATCATTCACGGACTTAACATGACCAACTCGCTAAATGTGATATTCACGACGTCCTCAGCATCGCGAATGCTCCAAAATTAATCCATCTGCAGCTCCAGTGCCGCAATGCGGTCTGTCAGTAGCTGCAGCTGGACACACTTCCCGCACACATGGTCATCAGGGACGCAGGAAGCGTCCCTGATTTCCCACATAGAGCAGAAGGAGCACACTACGGGGCTGGGCTGTCCTGCCATGACTTATCCTTCAACTAATTAATTAAAATTAAATGAATCCCACCAATTTCACTACAGTTAAATGATATATTTAAGGGCCCTGGTTTACAAACTGTCCCCGCTACACCACAGAGACCTTAAAAACTATAAACCACAGACTTAAAGTTTTAAAACAAGAGAAATACTCCAACCAATCACCTACCTGTTTTGTGGTGACGTCACACCTTGAATACTTTTTACCTCTCTCCTTCCCTGAGATTGGAAATTGGTACGCCTACCTGAGCCTCTGGGGTCTTTTGTAGTCTCTCTGCCGCTCCGCTCCGCTTCCTGCCGCTGCCGATGCCGCACTGAGGCCTACCTGAGCCTCTGGGGTCTTTTGTAGTCTCTCTGCCGCGCTGCTACGCTTCCCACCGCTGCCGCTGCCGCACTGAGGCCTACCTGAGCCTCTGGAGCCTTTTGTAGTCTCTCTGCCGCTCTGCTCCGCCTCCCGCCTCCCACCGCTGCCGCACTGAGGCCTACCTGAGCCTCTGGGGCCTTTTGTAGTCTCTCTGCCGCTCTGCTCCGCTTCCCGCCGATGCCGCACTGAGGCCTACCTGAGCCTCTGGGGCCTTTTGTAGTCTCTCTGCCGCTCTGCTCTGCCTCCCGCCGCTGCCGCACTGAGGCCTACCTGAGCCTCTGGGGCCTTTTGTAGTCTCTCTGCCGCTCTGCTCCGCCTCCCGCCACTGCCGATGCTGCACTGAGGCCTACCCGAGCCTCTGGGGCCTTTTGTAGTCTCTCTGCCGCTCTGCTCCGCCTCCTGCCGCTGCCGATGCCGCACTGAGGCCTACCTGAGCCTCTGGGGCCTTTTGTAGTCTCTCTGCCGCTCTGCTCCGCCTCCCGCCGCTGCTGATGCCGCACTGAGGCCTACCCGAGCCTCTGGGGCCTTTTGTAGTCTCTCTGCCGCTCTGCTCCGCCTCCCGCCGCTGCCGATGCCGCACTGAGGCCTACCCGAGCCTCTGGGGCCTTTTGTAGTCTCTCTGCCGCTCTGCTCCGCCTCCCGCCGCTGCCGATGCCGCACTGAGGCCTACCCGAGCCTCTGGGGCCTTTTGTAGTCTCTCTGCCGCTCTGCTCCGCCTCCCGCCGCTGCCGATGCCGCACTGAGGCCTACCCGAGCCTCTGGGATAGGCAATACTGAGTGATTGTTGCACTGTCGGAGGTGCCGTCTTTCGGATGAAACGTTAAACCAAGGGCACATCTGCCCTCTCAGGTGGGTGTAAAATATCCCATTTAATCTCCTCCCACAGCCCATGTAAGCTCTCCCCTATCATGGACTCTATCCACCCATTTAATCTCCTCCCACAGCCCATGTACGCTCTACCCTGTCAGGGACTCTACCCCACCCATTTAATCTCACCTGAAACGTTAACACTACATTCCTCTCTCTGCAGATGCTGCCTGATCTGCCGAGTGTTTTCCAACATTTCCTGTTTATTTCCTACAATGTCCAATCCTGGTTTTAAGATTGAAAACCCAGGAGCAAGTAGCCAGCTGTAATCTAATGGGCGGAGTGGGAACTTTAGATCTGGGATGCTGTAGGAACAGGTTTCTCCTGCTTGATGTCTCCATGGTAACTGGGTTCTTTTTATTTTACAGGAGGACTGGCTCTTGAGTCTGGTGTCAGTGGTGAGAAGGCCAAGTTGGTTACTAATCAGCAGCTGGAAGGTGAGTTAGTGAATGGGACTGAACACAGATGCCGAACACCTCAGACAGGGAGTAGATTAGGGTCTGATAATAGAAAATAATTTCCAGGAATAATAACAGGCCGATGGGCCCAAGACTAAATCATTTTCCAGGAACCCAACAAATTGCCTCTTGACCCAATCGATACTTCAGTGACCGCCCCCCCCCCCCTTGATTACCCTTTGGGTGAAGTTCCTCCTGAATTCCTCATTTATAATCTGTGTCCCTTTGGGATTTGAACCCTTTGCCTCCAGGAACAATTTCCCTCCATCCCCTTCATACTCCTGAAAACTTCAGTCAGATCATCTCAAACTTACCTCTTTTTCAAAGTGAACACACCCAACTTCCTTAACCTTTCCTCAGGACTGAAGTTACTGATACCCCGAATCCTCTTTGTTGCCCGCTCAGGCACACCTCAAGTGATTGGGTATTAGACACCCACCCGAGCCGGGAATTACCCCCAGGCGTGTTTCCCGACCGACCGCCTAACCCCAGCAGGAGATCGGCGTAAACCCATCAACGCAGGACAGATGAAAAAACTCTTTCCTTTGAACAAATTTAGATCAGTATACCAGAGCGGGAGGTGCAGCGAAATGTTTTTATGCAGCGAGTAGTTATAATCTGGAACGCGTTGCCTGAAAGGGCGGTGCATGGAGATTCAATCATAACTTTCAAAAAGGAATTGGATATATACTTGAAAAGGAAAATGTTGCCGTGCTATGGGGAAAGAGCGGGGGAATGGGTTAACTGGAGAGGTCTTTCAAAGAGCTGGCACTGGCACAGTGGATGTGCTGATTTGTTCAAACAGTCAGGATGGATTTTGAGCTGAGCCCCCAACAGGAAGGTCCGGTCAAGGAGAAGACATCCCAGGGGGCACTGGGTGGGATAGTGGGGGCAGGCCGATGATTCCATCTGTCAATTTATGTAGGCAGAAACTCCGGGTCTACGGTCTCCTGATTTTCCGCCCAGCACACTTAGGGACCACCACTCCTCATCGGGATCCCCAATTAGGACGGTCAGCCCTCCAGTGACATCACTTCCTTCTGATTCCTGCCTGCTGTAGCTGGCGACATTGTTTACGAGACCGATGGAGACTCTGGTCTGTCCCAAACAACAACACAGCTGAGCTCAGAACAAAGGCGTGCGAGGAAGGTTGGTGCCAATTCAGCTTCTCTGGGATCCAGGGCACAATTCGACTTCACTGGATTCACTGAGCATTGCTGTGGAAGAAACAGGGCCCCCAACCAATGTACATGACATCACTGTCAGCACACAACTCCACAAATACATAGAGATCAGCTGAGGGGATGGATGGATGGTATCCTATCCCACTGGAATCGGACTTCCAAACAGGCCCCAATTTGTATAGAGGATGTTACAGGATGCCTGGTGCAAGAAATAAACAAAACTCATCTTGACACAGCTGAGGCTCAGTGTAGAGGGAGCTTTACTCTGTCACTAACCCGTGCTGCACCTGCTCTAGGCGTGTTTGATGGGACAGTGTAGAGGGATCTTTACTCTGTATCTAACCCGTGCTGCACCTGCTCTAAGCGTGTTTGATGGGACAGTGTAGAGGGATCTTTACTCTGTCACTAACCCGTGCTGCACCTGCTCTAGGCGTGTTTGATGGGACAGTGTAGAGGGAGCTTTATTCTGTATCTAACCCATGCTGTACCTGCCCTGTGAGTGTTTGATGGGACAGTGTAGAGGGAGCTTTACTCTGTATCTAACCCATGCTGTCCCTGCCCTAGGCGTGTTTGATGGGACAGTGTAGAGGGATCTTTACTCTGTATCTAACCCATGCTGTCCCTGCCCTGGGAGTGTTTGATGGGACAGTGTAGAGGGAGCTTTGCTCTGTATCTAACCCGTGCTGTACCTGCCCCGGGAGTGTTTGATGGGACAGTGTAGAGGGAGCTTTATTCTGTATCTAACCCATGCTGTACCTGCCCTGTGAGTGTTTGATGGGACAGTGTAGAGGGAGCTTTACTCTGTATCTAACCCATGCTGTACCTGCCCTGGGAATGTTTGATGGGTCAGTGTAGAGGGATCTTTACTCTGTATCTAACCCGTGCTGTACCTGTCCTGGGAGTGTTTGATGGGTCAGTGTAGAGGGATCTTTACTCTGTATCTAACCCGTGCTGTCCCTGCCCTGGGAGTGTTTGATGGGTCAGTGTAGAGGGATCTTTACTCTGTATCTAACCCATGCTGTCCCTGCCCTGGGAGTGTTTGATGGGACAGTGTAGAGGGAGCTTTACTCTGTATCTAACCCATGCTGTCCCTGCCCTGGGAGTGTTTGATGGGTCAGTGTCGAAGGAGCTTTACTCTGTATCTAACCCATGCTGTCCCTGCCCTAGGCGTGTTTGATGGGACAGTGTAGAGGGATCTTTACTCTCTATCTAACCCATGCTGTCCCTGCCCTGGGAGTGTTTGATGGGTCAGTGTAGAGGGAGCTTTACTCTGTATCGAACCCGTGCTGCACCTGCCCTGGGAGTGTTTGATGGGTCAGTGTAGAGGGAGCTTTGCTCTGTATCTAACCCGTGCTGTACCTGCCCCGGGAGTGTTTGATGGGACAGTGTAGAGGGAGCTTTACTCTGTATCTAACCCATGCTGTACCTGCCCCGGGAGTGTTTGATGGGTCAGTGTAGAGGGAGCTTTACTCTGTATCGAACCCGTGCTGTACCTGCCCTGGGAGTGTTTGATGGGTCAGTGTAGAGGGAGCTT
This sequence comes from Somniosus microcephalus, assembly GCF_052327205.1. Classification (NCBI taxonomy): domain Eukaryota; kingdom Metazoa; phylum Chordata; class Chondrichthyes; order Squaliformes; family Somniosidae; genus Somniosus; species Somniosus microcephalus. The sequence goes on from NC_140990.1 coordinate 183,897,855, forward strand.
TACTCTGTATCTAACCCGTGCTGTACCTGCCCTGGGAGTGTTTGATGGGTCAGTGTAGAGGGAGCTTTACTCTGTATCTAACCCGTGCTGTACCTGCCCTGGGAGTGTTTGATGGGACAGTGTAGAGGGAGCTTTACTCTGTATCTAACCCATGCTGTACCTGCCCTGGGAGTGTTTGATGGGACAGTGTAGAAGGAGCTTTACTCTGTATCTAACCCGTGCTGTACCTGCCCTGGGAGTGTTTGATGGGTCAGTGTAGAGGGAGCTTTACTCTGTATCTAACCCGTGCTGTACCTGCCCTGGGAGTGTTTGATGGGACAGTGTAGAGGGATCTTTACTCTGTATCTAACCCGTGCTGTCCCTGCCCTGGGAGTGTTTGATGGGTCAGTGCAGAGGGAGCTTTACTCTGTATCTAACCCGTGCTGTACCTGCCCTGGGAGTGTTTGATGGGACAGTGTAGAGGGATCTTTACTCTGTATCTAACCCATGCTGTACCTGCCCTGAGAGTGTTTGATGGGGCAGTGTAGAGGGAGCTTTACTCTGTATCTAACCCGTGCTGCACCTGCCCCAGGAGTGTTTGATGGGACAGTGTAGAGGGATCTTTACTCTGTATCTAACCCGTGCTGTACCTGCCCTGGGAGTGTTTGATGGGACAGTGTAGAGGGATCTTTACTCTGTATCTAACCCATGCTGTACCTGTCCTGGGAGTGTTTGATGGGTCAGTGTAGAGGGAGCTTTACTCTGTATCGAACCCGTGCTGTACCTACCGTGGGAGTGTTTGATGGGACAGTGTAGAGGGAGCTTTACTCTGTATCTAACCCATGCTGTACCTGCCCTGAGAGTGTTTGATGGGACAGTGTAGAGGGATCTTTACTCTGTATCTGACCCATGCTGTCGCTGCCCTGGGAATGTTTGATGGGTCAGTGAAGAGGGAGCTTTACTCTGTATCTAACCCGTGCTGTAACTGCCCTAAGTGTGTTTGATGGGACAGTGTAGAGGAATCTTTACTCTGTATCTAGCCCAAGCTGTCCCTGCCCTGGGAGTGTTTGATGGGACAGTGTAAAGGGAGCTTTACTCTGAAGCTAACCCGTGCTGTACCTCTCCTGGGAGTGTTTGATGGGACAGTGTAGAAGGAGCTTTACTCTGTATCTAACCTGTGCTGTACCTGCCCTGTGAGTGTTTGATGGGACAGTGTAGAAGGAGCTTTACTCGATATCTAACCTGTGCTGTACCCGCCCTGGGAGTGTTTGATGGGACAGTGTAGAGGGAGCTTTACTCTGTATCTAACCCATGCTGTCCCTGCCCTGGAAGTGTTTGATGGGACAGTGTAGAGGGAGCTTTACTCTGTATCTAACCCATGCTGTCCCTGCCCTGGGAATGTTTGATGGGACAGTGTAGAAGGAGCTTTACTCTGTATCTAACCCGTGCTGTACCTCTCCTGGGAGTGTTTGTTGGGGCAGTGTAAAGGGAGCTTTACTCTGTATCTAACCCGTGCTGTACTTGCCCTGGGAGTGTTGGATGGGACAGTGCAGAGGGAGCTTTACTCTGTCTCTAACCCATGCAGTACTTGTCCTGGGAGTGTTTGATGGGGCAGTGTAGAGGGAGCTTTACTCTGTATCTAACCCATGCTGTACTTGCCCTGGGAGTGTTTGATGGGACAGTGTAGAGGGAGCTTTACTCTGTATCTAACCTGTGCTGTACCTGCCCTGGGAGCGTTTGATGGGGCAGTGTAGAGGGAGCTTTACTCTGTAACTAACCCGTGCTGTACCTGCCCTGGGAGTGTTTGATGGGATAGTGTAGAAGGAGCTTTACTCGGTATCTAACCCGTGCTGTACCTGCCCCGGGAGTGTTTGATTGGTCAGTGTAGAGGGTGCTTTACTCTGTATCTCACCCCTGCTGTACCTGCCCTGGGAGTGTTTGATGGGACACTGTAGAGGGAGCTTTGCTCTGTATCTAGCCCGTGCTGTACCTCTCCTGGGAGTGTTTGATGCGACAGTGTAGAGGGATCTTTACTCTGTATCTAACCCATGCTGGCCCTGCCCTGGGAGTATTTGATGGGACATTGTAGAGGGAACTTTACTCTGTATCTAACCCGTGCTGTACCTGCCCTGAGAGTGTTTGATGGGACAGTGTAGACAGAGCTTTACTCTGTATCTAACCCGTGCTGTACCCGCCCTGGGAGTGTTTGATGGGACAGTGTAGAGGGAGCTTTACTCTGTATCTAACCCGTGCTGTAACTGCCCTAAGTGTGTTTGATGGGACAGTGTAGAGGAATCTTTACTCTGTATCTAGCCCAAGCTGTCCCTGCCCTGGGAGTGTTTGATGGGACAGTGTAAAGGGAGCTTTACTCTGTAGCTAACCCGTGCTGTACCTCTCCTGGGAGTGTTTGATGGGACAGTGTAGAGGGAGCTTTAGTTTATAACTAATCCATGCTGTACCTGCCCTGCGAGTCTTTGATGGGGCAGTGTAGAGCGAGCTTTGCTCTGCATCTAACCAGTGCTGTATCTGTCCTGGGACTATTTGATGGGGCAGTGTAGAGGGAGCTTTGCTCTGTAGCTAACCCGTGCTGCACCTGCCCTAGGAGTGTTTGATGGGACAGTGTAGAGGGAGCTTTACTCTGTATCTAACCCAAGCTGTCCCTGCCCTGGGAGTGTTTGATGGGACAGTGCAGAGGGAGCTTTACTCTGTATCTAACCCATGCTGTACCTGCCCTGAGAGTGTTTGATGGGGCAGTGTAGAGGGAGCTTTACTCTGTATCTAACCCGTGCTGTACCTGCCCTGGCAGTGTTTGATGAGGCAGTGCAGAGGAAGCTTTACTCTGTATCTAACCTGTGCTGTACCTGCCCTGAGAGTGTTTGATGGGGCAGTGCAGAGGGAGCTTTACTCAGTATCTAACCCGTGCTGTACCTGCCCTGGGAGAGTTTGATGGGGCAGTGTAGAGGGAGCTTTACTCTGTATCTAACCTGTGCTGTACCTGCCCTGAGAGTGTTTGATGGGGCAGTGTAGAGGGAGCTTAACTCAGTATCTAACCCGTGCTGTACCTGCCCTGGGAGTGTTTGATGGGGCAGTGTAGAGGGAGCTTTACTGTGTATCTAACCTGTTCTGTACCTGCCCTGGGAGTGTTTGATGGGGCAGTGTAGAGGGAGCTTTACTCAGTATCTAACCTGTGCTGTACCTGCCCTGGGAGCGTTTGATGGGGCAGTGTAGAGGGAGCTTTACTCTGTAACTAACCCGTGCAGTACCTGTCCTGGGAGTGTTTGATGGGTCAGTGTAGAGGGAGCTTTACTCTGTCTCTAACCCGTGCTGCACCTGCCCTAGGAGTGTTTGATGGGACAGTGTAGAGGGATCTTTACTCTGTATCTAACCCGTGCTGTAACTGCCCTAAGTGTGTTTGATGGGACAGTGTAGAGGAATCTTTACTCTGTATCTAGCCCAAGCTGTCCCTGCCCTGGGAGTGTTTGATGGGACAGTGTAAAGGGAGCTTTACTCTGTAGCTAACCCATGCTGTACCTCTCCTGGGAGTGTTTGATGGGACAGTGTAGAGGGAGCTTTAGTTTATAACTAATCCATGCTGTACCTGCCCTGCGAGTCTTTGATGGGGCAGTGTAGAGCGAGCTTTGCTCTGTATCTAACCAGTGCTGTATCTGTCCTGGGACTATTTGATGGGGCAGTGTAGAGGGAGCTTTGCTCTGTAGCTAACCCGTGCTGCACCTGCCCTAGGAGTGTTTGATGGGACAGTGTCGAGGGAGCTTTACTCTGTATCTAACCCATGCTGTCCCTGCCCTGGGAGTGTTTGATGGGACAGTGTAGAGGGAGCTTTTATCTGTATCTAACCCGTGCTGTACCTGCCCTGGGAGTCTTTGATGGGATGTTATAGAGGGAGCTTTACTCTGTATCTAACCCATGCTGTACCTGCCCTGGGAGTGTTTGATGGGGCAGTGTAGAGGGAGCTTTACTCTGTATCTAACCCGTGCTGTACCTGCCCTGGCAGTGTTTGATGAGGCAGTGCAGAGGGAGCTTTACTCTTTATCTAACCTGTGCTGTACCTGCCCTGGGAGAGTTTGATGGGGCAGTGTAGAGGGAGCTTTACTCTGAATCTAACCTGTGCTGTACCTGCCCTGAGAGTGTTTGATGGGGCAGTGTAGAGGGAGCTTAACTCAGTATCTAACCCGTGCTGTACCTGCCCTGGGAGTGTTTGATGGGGCAGTGTAGAGGGAGCTTTACTGTGTATCTAACCTGTTCTGTACCTGCCCTGAGAGTGTTTGATGGGGCAGTGTAGAGGGAGCTTTACTCAGTATCTAACCTGTGCTGTACCTGCCCTGGGAGCGTTTGATGGGGCAGTGTAGAGGGAGCTTTACTCTGTAACTAACCCGTGCAGTACCTGTCCTGGGAGTGTTTGATGGGTCAGTGTAGAGGGAGCTTTACTCTGTCTCTAACCCGTGCTGCACCTGCCCTAGGAGTGTTTGATGGGACAGTGTCGAGGGAGCTTTACTCTGTATCTAACCCATGCTGTCCCTGCCCTGGGAGTGTTTGATGGGACAGTGTAGAGGGAGCTTTTATCTGTATCTAACCCGTGCTGTACCTGCCCTGGGAGTCTTTGATGGGATGTTATAGAGGGAGCTTTACTCTGTATATAACCCATGCTGTACCTGCCCTGGGAGTGTTTGATGGGGCAGTGTAGAGGGAGCTTTACTCTGTATCTAACCCGTGCTGTACCTGCCCTGGCAGTGTTTGATGAGGCAGTGCAGAGGGAGCTTTACTCTTTATCTAACCTGTGCTGTACCTGCCCTGAGAGTGTTTGATGGGGCAGTGTAGAGGGAGCTTTACTCAGTATCTAACCCGTGCTGTACCTGCCCTGGGAGAGTTTGATGGGGCAGTGTAGAGGGAGCTTTACTCTGTATCTAACCTGTGCTGTACCTGCCCTGAGAGTGTTTGATGGGGCAGTGTAGAGGGAGCTTAACTCAGTATCTAACCCGTGCTGTACCTGCCCTGGGAGTGTTTGATGGGGCAGTGTAGAGGGAGCTTTACTGTGTATCTAACCTGTTCTGTACCTGCCCTGAGAGTGTTTGATGGGGCAGTGTAGAGGGAGCTTTACTCAGTATCTAACCTGTGCTGTACCTGCCCTGGGAGCGTTTGATGGGGCAGTGTAGAGGGAGCTTTACTCTGTAACTAACCCGTGCAGTACCTGTCCTGGGAGTGTTTGATGGGTCAGTGTAGAGGGAGCTTTACTCTGTCTCTAACCCGTGCTGCACCTGCCCCGGGAGTCTTTGATGGGATGGTATAGAGGGAGCTTTACTCTGTATCTAACCCATGCTGTACCTGCCCTGGGAGTGTTTGATGGGATGGTATAGAGGGAGCTTTACTCTATATCTAACCCGTGCTGTACCTGCCCTTGGAGTGTTTGATGGGGCAGTGTAGAGGGAGTTTTACTCTGTATCTAACCTGTGCTGTACCTGCCCTGGCAGTGTTTGATGAGGCAGTGCAGAGGGAGCTTTACTCTATAACTAACCCATGCTGTACCTGCCCTGGGAGTGTTTGATGGGGCAGTGTAGAGGGAGCTTTACTCAGTATCTAACCCGTGCTGTACCTGTCCTGGGAGAGTTTGATGGGGCAGTGTAGAGGGAGCTTTACTCTGTATCTAACCTGTGCTGTACCTGCCCTGAGAGTGTTTGATGGGGCAGTGTAGAGGGAGCTTAACTCAGTATCTAACCCGTGCTGTACCTGCCCTGGGAGTGTTTGATGGGGCAGTGTAGAGGGAGCTTTACTGTGTATCTAACCTGTTCTGTACCTGCCCTGGGAGTGTTTGATGGGGCAGTGTAGAGGGAGCTTTACTCAGTATCTAACCTGTGCTGTGCCTGCCCTGGGAGTGTTTGATTGGTCAGTGTAGAGGGAGCTTTACTCAGTATCTAACCCGTGCTGTACCTGCCGTGGGAGTGTTTGCTGGGGCAGTGTAGAGGGAGCTTTACTCAGTATCTTACCTGTGCTGTACCTGCCCTGGAATGTTTGATGGGATGGTGTAGAGGGAGCTTTATTCTGTATCTAACCCAGGATGAAAGCGCTATGGCTCTATGATAAGAAAGCTGACCACATGGTGCTAACTCACGACTCCCAGTAATCCTGTGTTGTTACCCATTCCTGGAGTGCTGTGTCGATGCTGCTGTTAGATAAGCACCTTTCTCACTGACTGTGCTATTCTCTGTTCTCAGGTTCCACTTGTGGAAAATCAGGCTGGTCCCAGTCAGAACCTAGCAGCTTAACTGCAACTGAGGAGCTGGAGACATTGTGCAGTCTCCATCCAGTGTGAGTGTTGTTGTATTATTATTGATAGAGTCGATAGGTAGAAACTGTTTCAACTGGCAGGCGGGTCGGTAACCAGAAAAAGAACCAGAGGCGACAGGAGGAAAGTTCTTTATGCAACAAGTTGTTATGATCTGAAATGCACTGCCTGAAAGGGTGGTGGAAGCAGATTCAATAGTAACTTTCAAAAGGGAATTTGATAAATACCTAAAGGGGAAAAAAATTGCAGGGCTCTGGGGAAAGATCAGGGGAGTGGGATTAATTGGATAGCTCTACCGGCACAGGCACGATGGGCCAAATGGCCTCCTTTTGTGCTGTATCATTCTATGAGCCCACAGGTTCTCTTGCGTTCTCCCACTTTATATTACGGAGTTCTCCTGGACACAGATCTCACCTGAGAGATTTCTCCCACAAACCAGCCGCTGTATCAGGGAAGTAATTCATTGGCATCCCCGCGCTCAGGGTCAGTACACCACCCCATGTTGGGGCTGGGTGGATACAGTGGGGCAGTCTGCAGTCCTGAAGGGGAGTGTGATATCCGAGTGGTAAGGTCAGAAACTGAGAGAAGCGAGATATTAGGAACAAACCCAACTGTTTATTTACACGGTGTAGCAGAGAAACATATCTCTTACAAGCTGGAGGCAAGGCACAATTCTTATTGCACAAGCACAAGATGGAGGATCACCCTCTGAGTCATACCCATAATGCAATGCCACATTACCGTATTAACTGGTGTACCAGGACATTGAATACATGACCCCGTTACCTTAAATACTGGTGAATGTGAACCCTTAATATTTGGCTCCATCTGGTGGATAACTTAAACATTACATCCCAGATTACTATAGGGAGATTTCCCCCTTTCTGTGTCTCCAACAGGACTCACTGGCTGAGTGCAGAGCGACACAGCTGTGGGTGAGATCAGTGGCCAGACTCCCCTCCCTGCTGGACAGGAAGAAACAGGCACAGACAAGCATGCAGCAGCCTGGTTCTGTCACCCCAGACCTTTGCCTTCAGTGTCCCTCCAGATGTTTAACTGTGGGCCGTGCTCTGTTCTGTGTAGTGACGGTGGATGTTCCCCCAATCCCAGTGGAAGGGGAAGTCTTCTGGTAAAGGATGGCCTTGTGGCTGCAGAGGATTCTGGGACAGACACAGGAGACCAGGAGGCCGAACTGTGGAGCCAACTCAGCGAGGGAAACACTGGAATCAAGGCCGTGAGTTGGACAGACCAGAAATCCTCTCCATCTAGGCTTAAATGGTTAGCTGATTTGATGCCTGAATGGCTGCCTGGCCTGGCGCCTGGGAGTAGGTTGATCTGCCTGGCCTGGAGCCAGGGGCCTGGGAGCAGGTTGATCTGCCTGGCCTGGAGCCAGGGGCCTGGGAGCAGGTTGATCTGCCTGGCCTGGAGCCTGGGGCCTGGGAGCAGGTTGATCTGCCTGGCCTGGAGCCTGGGGCCTGGGAGCAGGTTGATCTGCCCGACCTGGAGCCTGGGGCCTGGGGCCAGGTTGATCTGCCTGTCCTGGAGCCTGGGGCCTGGTAGCAGGCTGATCTGCCCAGCCTGGGGCTTGGGGCCTGGGGCCAGGTTGGTCTGCCCAGCCTGGGTCCTGGGAGCAGGTTGATCTGCCTGTTCTGGGGCCTGTGGCCTGGGAGCAGGTTGATCTGCCTGTCCTGGAGCCTGGGGCCTGGGAGCAGGTTGATCTGCCTGTCCTGGGGCCTGGGGCCTGGGGCCAGGTTGGTCTGCCCAGCCTGGGGCCTGGGAGCAGGTTGATCTGCCTGTTCTGGGGCCTGGGAGCAGGGTGATCTGCCTGGCCTGGAGCCTGGGGCCAGGTTGATCTGCCCAGCCTGGGGCCTGGGAGCAGGTTGATCTGCCCGGCCTGGAGCCTGGGGCCTGGGGCCTGGGGCCAGGTTGATCTGCCCAGCCTGGGGCCTGGGAGCAGGTTGATCTGCCTGTCCTGGAGCCTAGGGCCTGGGAGCAGGTTGATCTGCCCGGCCTGGGAGCAGCTTCTCCTGTAGGGTCACCAACCCTTCCAGATAGTGCTGGAGTCTCCAGGAATTAAAGTTCAATCTCCTGGATGCTGCTATAAACAAATTGGGAGAAAAATCTCATTAACAAATGGTGTGGCTTCATTTTCTTTGAACAGTTTCGTTATAAAAATATTGGAGATGGGGAAAGGCTGTTTGTTTGAGGGGGGAGGGGCATTTATAGACAGGAGGTCATGTGATGAAACCTCCAGGAACACATACACGTGCATGAGCTGTGACTTGGTATTGTGTTTATTGGCTGGGCTGAGGCCTAGGACTGAGTGCGTTGGCTAGATTGAAGCCTAGGACTAGGTGTGTTGGCTGGGCTGAGGCATGGGACTGAGTAGGTGGCTGTCCAGCCTGAGGACAATGTAGGAGTAAATGTTTGTAAAATTGTTTTTGTTGTGTCTCCTTGTGTTCTTATACTATATATATTACAGACACTTTTAGTTCATTTTTAGTTAGTGCTTTTTACTTAGCTGTATTTGCTTTGTTCCAGTGCTGCCGCATGGTGCGGAGTGATACAAGATGTCCGACGCTGCACTGTGCACTGCCCGTGCACAGTGTGCCACATAGCAATATAACTACACCATACCAAAGTAGTTCCATTTAATGATGTGATACTATAACAATGTAACAGCTTTCTCTCCACAGAAGAAACAAAAGAGCAAAAGAAAGAAAGGAAAGAAAAATCCCAACCAGGATCCAAATATCCAGAGCAGCTACACAGTGCCCAGCAGCTCAGAAGAGCCGAGGAGCTCACTGGGGTCAAACCAGGCATCAGGGCCGAACAAAACATCAGGGGCCGAGGAGCTTATTGGGGCCAAACCAGGCATCAGGGCCGAACAAAACATCGGGGCCGAGGAGCTTACTGCGGCCAAACCAGGCTCCGGGGCCAAACAATGAGAAAAACAAGAATAATGGACGTGCTGAGTTTGTAGTAGGTGAGCAATATTGGGAATGATGTCACTGAGCTGGCATGTGATTACTGATGATGTCACTGGGCCGGCATGTGACACCTGATGATGTCACTGGGCTGACATGTGACTCATGATGAGGTCACTGGGCTGACATGTCACTCATGATGATGTCACTTGGCTGACATGTCACTCATGATGATGTCACTGGGCCAGCATGTGACTCCTGATGATGTCACTGGGTGGCCCTGGGGTGGGCACCTGATGATGTCACTGGGTGGCACTGGGGGGCACCTGATGATGTCACTGGGTGGCCCCGGGGGGGGCACCTGATGATATCACTGGGTGGCCCTGGGGGACTCCTGATGATATCACTGGGTGGCCCTGGGGGGGGGCACCTGATGATGTCACTGGGTGGCCCTGGGGGGGGCACCTGATGATGTCACTGGGTGGCCCTGGGGGGCACCTGATGCTGTCACTGGGTGGCCTTGAGAGCTCCTGATGATGTCACTGGGTGGCCCTGGGGGGCACCTGATGATGTCACTGGGTGGCCTTGAGGGCTCCTGATGATGTCACTGGGTGGCCCTGGGGACTCCTGATGATGTCACTGGGTGGCCCTGGGGGCTCCTGATGATGTCACTGGGTGGCCTTGAGGGCACCTGATGATGTCACTGGGTGGCCCTGGGGGCTCCTGATGATGTCACTGGGTGGCCTTGAGGGCACCTGATGATGTCACTGGGTGGCCTTGAGGGCACCTGATGATGTCACTGGGTGGCCCTGGGGGCTCCTGATGATGTCACTGGGTGGCCCTGGGGACTCCTGATGATGTCACTGGGTGGCCCTGGGCGGCACCTGATAATGTCACTGGGTGGCCCTGGGGGCTCCTGATGATGTCACTAAGTGGCCCTGGGGGCTCCTGATGATGTCACTGGGTGGCCTTGAGGGCTCCTGATGATGCCACTGGGTGGCCCTGTGGGCTCCTGATGATGTCACTGGGTGGCCTTGAGGGCTCCTGATGATGTCACTGGGTAGCCCTGGGGGCTCCTGATGATATTACTGGCTGGCCCTGGGGGCTCCTGATGATGTCACTGGGTCAGCCTGTGGTCAAACACATTTAGCCATGGACCTGGTGTCACTCCAATGACTCCCCTGTCCCGAGTGAGTCAAGGTGCTGACTCTCGCTGATCCTCTCAATCACTTTTAACTAGTTTAACCAGATGGAAGCGAATGAACAGCAGCCATACTGAAATTTAAAAGTAAATAGAACCTGCCCTTTATTTGTTTAGGAAGACCCAGGGAAAAAAAAGTCCAGCAGCAACACCTGTCCCAGGTGAAGCAGCAGAAGGAAGCTTCCAAACTAGGGAAGAAGGAGGCAATGAGAGGTGGTGAGGAGGACACACAGCACAGCTCAGAGGGACTCCTGCATTCAGCGATCAGAAAGAACGCTCCAACCCCAGTGCCAGCAGTCACGGCAATCACCACTGACCAGGGCCCAAACTCCCGCTTCACCGACACCACAACTACAGGCCCAGCGTCGGAGCAGGCGAGGCGGAGAGAACGATTGGGAGTAAGTGACACAGTGTGGAACTTGCGCAAACTGCAGGACGTGCACAGTAGGTCAGTCAGCATCTGAAAGGGAAAGACAGACGTATGTATCAGGGGAGAGGGGTAGTCAGAGCTGTTCTGATTAAGTGGGGGGAACTTTCACCCCAAAAATGGGTGGGTTTGGGTCAGCTGGGATATTAAAATGCTAAAAATCTCAAACTCGAATCCAACCCGCCTCGAGCCCGCCCACTTGGTTTTAACAGAGAGGGACGGGAGGTAGGCAACCAATCCGCTCCCAAGAGATAGGTGGCACATTTAAATATTTTAATGAGGCTGCGTGCCTCACACTTTACCTCCATTTTAGATTGAACCCTGGCTGGCCGGGTTTGCAGCTGAAGGGAGGTGAGGACTGCTGGATCCAGCAGGTACGTGCCTTTCCAGCACTGCTTGTGGACCAGGAGGAGCAGGAGTGCATCCCCCCCAGCCCCCAAGCAAGTCTGTAAACCACACCTGCAATCAGCCAACACCCCACCACCCCACCGTCCCGTGATTGGAACAATCCCCCCACATCCCCAAAATCAGACCCAACCCCACCCCGTGATCGGATTCACCCCACCCCCACAATCAGACCACTCCCACCCCACAATTGGACCCCCGAGCCACGATCTCCCACTGACCTGGCCTTTTCAATCCCTCCCTCCCTCCACTGTGCTTCCAGGCTGCAGACTCCAATCTTCCCCAGCCTTTCTGATCTCCCCCCACCCCCAGCAGAGTAAAGCTCACTCCTCAGGGTCCCATCAAACACTCCCAGAGTAAGTACAGCACGGGTTAGATACAGAGTAAAGCACCCTCTTCACTGCCCCATCAAACACTCCCAGGGCAGGTCCAGCACAGGTTAGATACAGAGTAAAGCTCCCTCTACACTGCCCCATCAAACACTCTCAGGACAAGTACTGCATGGGTTAGGTACAGAGTAAAGCGCCCTCTGCACTGTCCCATCAAACACTCCCAGGGCAGGTACAGCACGGGTTAGATACAGACTAAAGCTCCCTCTACACTGTCCCATCAAACACTCCCAGGACAAGTACTGCATGGGTTAGATACAGAGTAAAGCTCCCTCTGCACTGTCCCATCAAACACTCCCAGGGCAAGTACAGCATAGGTTAGATACAGAGTAAAGCTCCCTCTACACTGTCCCATCAAACACTCCCAGGGCAAGTACTGCACGGGTTAGATTTGTTGTGTATGTACCTTTAAGAGAGAACTGCTTTTATACTGTAGTACCGGTAGTGACCACACCTGTATATAAAGCCGTAGCAGCCTTCTGTACTTTCAGTTCCAGCATACCCTCTGTTCAGTAAACACCTGTTATTATTGTTCTCCTGCAGTCCGTGTGTTATTGATACGCGGACACTACACTGGCGACGAGCAGGTTCGAACTCACCTCCAGTACTGCATCACCTCACGGGGATCTATCCCTGAAAAGAAGCTTCTTGGAGGTCGAAGTCAGAGCAACAGGCGTCAACCGCGGGCAACCGCCCAGTGATTCATCGGAGTTCAGGGAATCGCAGAGGAGGCTGTGGAGAACTGGGCTTGGCTCCCCAGTCAAGCTGTTCCAGCAAATCGTGCTGGTAGCAGGTAGTGCGCTGACCCTTCCGGACTGCGGCGGGCTCGAGCTCGATCGAGCAGCTCTGCAAAGTGGCCGTGCAGCGTCGTCGGGAGGAAAAGAGAGAGAGAGAGGGTGGAGCGCACAGGGCGCGGTCAGTGCTCAAGAACCGGGCAGCGTAGAGAAAATAAAACCAGGGGAAGGAATAGAGAGACGCGCCGAAGCCGTGGGGCGCCGCCATTACCCTTTAGAATGCTAGGAGCAGCGTTGGCAGCAAGGGGAAGAAGGAAAAGCGCGGGAGGCGCCATTTTATTCCATTGGGGAAGAAGGAAAAGCGCGGGAGGTGCCATTTTAATCCATTGGGGAAGAAGGAAAAGCGCGGGAGGCGCCATTTTAAACCACCCAAGATGCCGAAGAGTGGCAGTATCACTGCTTTCGACAACGAAATAGAAGACTGGCCCACGTATGTGGAAAGAATTGAAGTGTGCTGCAAGGCAAATGAGGTGGCCGATGGAAAAAAGGCGTCGGTATTATTAAATTTGATGGGCGCGAGAACGTACGGCCTATTGCGGAATTTAATTACCCCAGCTAAACCAATGGAGAAAAGTTTTGAAGAGATTGTCAATATCTTACAGGAACATCTAAACCCTACACCGCTGCTGATAGCAGAAAGATTCAAGTTCCATAAAAGAAACCAGCACAAAGATGAGAACAATGCTGACTATCTTACGGAACTACGCAAGTTATTGAAGCACTGCCAGTTCGGAGCAGGACTGGCAGATACCTTAAGGGATAAGTTTGTCTGCGGGCTCCAGAGTGAAGGAACCCAATAACGACTACTTTCGGAAAAGGACCTGACGCTAGAACAGGCTTTCAGCGTGGCAGTATCCTACGAAGCAGCAGCACGGGGAGCTGCGGAAATACAACAGAAACCACAAGAATATAGCACTAACGAAATGGCATATGGAGCAGAAAAGTGCTATCGCTGCGGCAGAACAACCCATGATCAGAAGGACTGCTGGTTTAAGGACAAAGTATGCAGGCAATGTGGGAAAGTGGGACACATAGCAAGAGTCTGCAGGTCGGGAAAGAAAACCAACACTAAAAGAACTAATAAGGAAAAGTACAAGAAAGTAAAAAAAATGACAGACAGTAGTTCAGAAGATCAGGAGAGTGATAATGACTCCGGGAGCAGGAGACTAAGTTGTCTAAAGTTACACAACGTGATCGCAAAGGAGGATCACCGAACCATTTGGGTCACCCTCAGGATAGCAGGGTCACAAGTAAAGATGGAATTGGACACAGGATCAGCCCTAACTGTCATGAATCGACGAGACTACGAGCGGCTATTCTCACACATACCCTTGAAGGACACGTCCATTGTATTGAAGACATACACGGGGCAAAAAGTCTACCCCAGAGGAAAAATAAGGGTGCCCGTTAAATACAACGGCAAGGAAACACAGAAACTGTATCTATATATACTACAAGATGGAGGACCACCATTATTGGGACGTGAATGGATCCGAAAAATACAATTGGATTGGCATTCCATTCAGGCGCTAACTGTGGCTGACAAAAAGGATGACGACGTCACACCTGGACGACTGTCAAAAATTCTAACTGACGCGAAAGAGGTGTTCCAACAAGGACTTGGGACCCTAAAAGGAGTAACGGCAACGATAAAAATCGAAGGTAACGCAAACCCAAAATGTTTTAAGGCCAGACCAGTACCGTACGCGATCCGCCCAGCCGTTGAAGCAGAGCTGGAGAGTCTGGAGCGTTCGGGTGTGCTGTCCAAGGTGGACTGGAGCGAGTGGGCCACACCCATCGTTCCTGTAATGAAGAAATCATTGAGCAGCATGCCTGGGGAGCCGAAGAAGGTTCGCATCTGTGGGGACTTTAAGGTAACTGTGAACCCAGCCCTGCACACAGTACAATATCCACTTCCACGAATAGAAGATATTTTCGCCTCACTATCTGGAGGGAAACGCTTTACGAAGATTGATCTGGCCCAAGCATATCTACAAATGGAGGTGGAAGAAGCATCTAGGAAATACCTCACGATAAACACTCACAAAGGCCTTTACCAGTACAACCGACTGGTATTCGGGGTAGCATCAGCCCCGGCTATTTGGCAGAGGGCGATGGAACAAGTCCTGCAAGGGATCCCGGGGACCCAGTGTTATTTGGACGACATCCTGGTTACGGGCATAAATGACAGTGAACACCTTGCCAACCTGGAGCAGGTGCTCACTAGATTACAAGAATATGGGCTGCGAGCCAACCGCCCCAAATACGAGTTTTTCAGGAGACAAATCTCGTATTGTGGCCACATGATTGATGAGGAGGGGTTACATAAGTCCCCAGAAATGATTGAGGCTGTAGTCAAGGCTCCAGCACCGGAACATGTGTCGCAACTGAGGTCGTTCCTCGGGCTGGTGAACTACTACCATAAGTTCTTGCCGAATTTATCTACAATTCTGCACCCACTAAACGCCCTGATGCAAACTGGAGTAACATGGAAATGGAGTGATGAGTGTAAGCGTGCCTTTCAGAAATGTAAATGCCTAATCACTTCAAAAGAAGTATTGGCCCACTACAATCCAACACTACCAATTCGGTTGGCATGTGATGCGTCTCCTTACGGCATTGGAGCGGTGCTGTCACACAAATTCCTTGACGGTTCAGAGAGGCCAATAGCCTTTGCGTCGTGCTCATTAACCTCAGCCGAGCGTAACTACGCCCAGATTGACAGGGAGGCCCTCAGCCTGGTGTGGGGAGTGAAGAAGTTCAATCACTATCTGCACGGGCAGAAATTCACCCTACTGACTGATCATCAGCCTCTGGTCTCCATTTTTAACCCAAAGAAGGGCGTTCCGGTGATGACGGTGCAACGGCTGCAAAGATGGTCCCTTTTTCTAGGGGCACATTAATACGACATAGAGTACAAGGGTACGAAACAGCATGGAAACGCTGATGGGCTGTCGTGCCTACCGTTGCCTACGGTGGAGGAAGCACCTGCAGTGGACCCTGTTGAGATATTCCAATCGACCATAGTTGAATGTCTACCTGTTACAAACTCAAGTATAGAGAAGGAAACCCGAAATGACCCGACACTCTCTCGGGTCTATGATTTGACGGTGAAGGGATGGCCAGCACATGGCGACTCGCTGTTGCCAGCATTCTCGTCAAGGAGAGAACAGCTGTCAGTGTGCCGGGGGATCTTGATGTGTGGATCCCGAGTGATAATTCCACCCAAGTTGAGAGATAGAGTGCTCAATGAGCTTCATGAGGGTCATCTGGGAGGGGTAAAAATGAAGAGCCTAGCCAGGGCGTTTGTGTGGTGGCCGGGAATTGATAAAGAAATCGAGGATATGACCAAGAGATGCACAGGATGCCAGAAGGTCCAAAACGCTCCACCACAGGCCCCGCTACACTCATGGGAGTGGCCCACATCTCCATGGCAATGGGTACACATTGATTTTGCTGGTCCATTTATGGACTCAATGTTTTTAATCGCCGTGGATGCACATTCGAAATGGCCAGAGGTCATCAAAATGTCCTCCACCACCACGGAGAAAACTATTGCAGTCCTACGGACCATCTTCGGCAGGAATGGCTTGCCAGCACAGATTTGCTCCGACAATGGACAATTGTGTCCGAGGATTTCTGGAGGTTTTTGAGGAATAATGGGGTAAAACATTACACATCTGCCCCATATCATCCAGCCACAAATGGATTGGCTGAGAGGTTTGTTCAGACCTTTAAAAAAGCAATAAAGGCGATGTATAACGACGACATAGCACTACAACACAAGGTGGATAATTTCTTGTTTGCTTACCGGAATGCGACACATGCAGTCACCAACCAAGCTCCAGCCATAATGTTCTTCAACCGAAGGCTAAGATGTCGCCTGGATTTGCTCAAACCAAACATAAGACGAGATGTTGAGGATAAGCAATTCCAGCACATCAATGAGAAGCCAACCAGGAGCTTCAAGATAGGGCAACCAGTCTTGGCCCGCAACTACCGAACAGAAAAATGGCAGCCAGGAACGAGATGCACACAGCAGGGACCACTAATGTACACAGTGGACGTTGGAGAGAGCATCGTGAGATTCCATGCTGGCCAGATTCTAGAGTCACAGGAACAAGTCAAACCCATACCACGAGCAGGCACACCTGGTGATGAACCCGAAGTACAGATTGCGTCTACCTCAGAATCAGTGGTATTGGAAGCTGACGAACCAACCAATGACAATGAGCCAGAATCGACTCGGCCGCAAGAACAGGATACTCGAGAAAGGCGCTATCCAGTCAGGATCAGGAAGCCTCCTCAAAGACTGAATTTATAAATGATTACTTCAGTTGATGTATATAGTACAGAGAAAATTGTAATTGTAATTAATTATTATTTAATTGTTAAATGAATGTTATGTACTGTTTATCTAAAAGGGGAGGAATTGTTGTGTATGTACCTTTAAGAGAGAACTGCTTTTATACTGTAGTACTGGCAGTGACCATACCTGTATATAAAGCCGTAGCAGGCTTCTGTACTTTCAGTTCCAGCATACCCTCTGTTCAGTAAACACCTGTTATTATTGTTCTCCTGCAGTCCGTGTGTTATTGATACGCGGACACTACAAGATTGATCTACTGTTACTCTCCAACCTCTTGACTATGTCCTACTTCCTGCAGTGGCAAAGATCGAAAGGAACATTGGGGTAGAGTTTGGTGTGTGTTGTGTAACTATGACTAATTTGGCAGTCATCCGAGCCCAATCTGGGTGTGCTCGGGCCTAGTTAAATGTTCAGACGTTCCTTGTAGCTATCTAACAGAAGGTAATTGTCCTTTGCATATGTAAATGAGGGACCTCAACTCCTGCTTTAGGCCCCTCACTGGACATGCTCCGCTCGCGATTCTTCACCAGCCTCCCACGGAAACTAAGTTTATTTGCTCAGTAGACATTTATATATTGTTGCTGTGAATCCAGGAGGAGCTGGAGTGCTTCCCTCCCCCCAACTCCCCTCCAGCTGCACAGTTCTCGCAATTGCCCCTTCCCATCCTGGGACTTTCCCTCAGGCTGCTGCTGGAGAGGTAAAGGGGCCGATATTCCTCCTGGTAAAGTGGGCGAACCATCTGCAGAGCCACCACAGGAGCCAGCAAGCTCACACAAAATCCGATCTCGGGCCTTCCGGTTCAGGCTCCAAAATGGGCCTAAAGCAATTTCTCCCCAATAATTCCACTAAAATCCAATGGGGGCCTTTTTACAGGGAGCTGCACGCTAACTGCCTTTTGTGTACAATTAGGAAAGCACTGAGCGCCCACAGGGGACTACACCTGCACCAGGGTCAAAGCTCCCCACGCAGTCAGGGAACAGCAGGCTGGAGGGTGGGCAGAAGCCCGATCGGGGGCAGAGGCCTGATCAAGAGCAACAGGATTACAGCGAGCAGAGACGACGGGAGACAGAGCAGCGAATCCAACAAGAACTGGATGAAGATCAGAGGAGGAAGGAGCAGGAGATCAGGTAGCGAAAGGTTGTGGATGTGGATAAGTGAGGTTGTAGCAGTCTATGTACTCCTAGCAAAAAATACTGAACTCAGAGAGCTTCAACAGAAAAGGTTTAATTGTTGAGACTGCATGTTGAACACAAAGATGGCGTCAGAGACTACACCAAGTCCGACTGCCTTTCATCAGTCCACAGCTTCAACTGCACCTCCCCCGCTCTGGGCTTAACTATGTTGCAGATCGAGTTTCTTAAAGGTGTGATCCTTCTTAAAGGCATGACGCCTGATTTATAGTCTACGGACCGAAAAGCGGATTGTGTCCTTTCTGTGATCGGTACGCCACACAGCTCCCCCTAGAATCCGCTAGTAGGGAGTTTACGAACCGGCGTGGCGGCTTGATGGCATGGCCAGAACGGCTCTTGGCGGTTGGTGTCGGGAGCGGGGCGGTCGGATGCGTCGGGCTCTTAGGCGGTCTGCCCCGCGGTGGGGGTTGGCCCACTTGAACGAGTTCGTCGGGCTCTAGGTGCGCCAGCTTGAGCCGGTCGACCGACACCTTGTCAGTTCTGCTGCCCACTTCGAGGAGGAAGAACTTGTTCCCCGTCTGGAGTACCTTGTAGGGTCCGTCGTATGGGGGCCGTAGAGGTCCTCGGTGGGCGTCATGGCGCAAGAAAACAAATTTGGCCATCTGCAGGCTAGGTGGTACGTGGTGGGTACCGGAGCGAACTGTTGTGCTCAGTTGGCGAAAGCGCGGCGTTGCTGGTCAGCCAACCAGGGGGTCGTGGCGGTGGGCAGGAACCCTCCGGGGACATGCAGCGGCTGGCCGTACACGAGTTCCGCTGCCGAGGCTTGCAGGTCTTCCTTGACCGCAGAGCGTAGGCCAAGTAGCACCCATGGGAGGCGGTCGATCCAAGCCTCGTCCTCGAGGCTGGCGCGGAGGGACGCCTTCATGGACCTGTGGAATCGCTCGCACAGTCCGTTGGCTTGGGAGTGGTAAGCCGTGGTGCGGTGAACGGCCACCCCGAGGTTTCAGGCGATGGCGGCCCACAGATCAGAGGTGAACTGCGGGCCTCTATCCGACGTCATGTCGGAGAGGACGCCGAACCGAGCAACCCAGGTACCGATGAACGCCCTTGCGATGTCAGCGGTGGTGGTGGACGTCAGTGGAATGGCCTCGGGCCAGCGGGTGGTACGGTCCACGATTGTCAGCAGGTGCGTGTGACCTTGTGATGGCGGCAGGGGGCCGACGAGGTCGATGTGGACGTGGTCAAACCTTCTTTCTGGCACGGTGAACTCCTCGAGTGGGGCTTTGACGTGCTGGTGGATTTTGGCACGCTGGCAAGCTATGCAGGATCTGGACCAGACGCGCACATCTTTGCGCAGGCCGCGCCAGACAAATCGGTTGGTCACCAGTCTAATGGACACGTGGGTGCCGGGGTGTGAGGCCGTGGACGATGTCGAACACCCGTTTTCGCCAGGACGCTGGGACAACGGGGCGGGGTTGCGCCAAGGAGGTGTCGCATTTGACTGTGACGGCGGACGGGCCGCAGGCGATGTTGGTCAGTCGCAGCCCTGGGAGGGTTGTGGGCGCGGAGAGCAGATCGGGGTCGGTGCGTTGCTCCGCTGCCAGTTGAGCATAGTCCACTGCCAGGTGGGCGCCGTGGACGGCGGGGCGGGATAGGCAGTCGGCCACCACGTTGTCTCGACCGGAGACGTGCCGGATGTCCGTGGTGAATTCGGACACCGCGGTGAGCTGGCATTGTTGCCTGGCTGACCACGGGTCCACAGATTTTGCCATCGCGAATGTCAGGGGTTTGTGGTCGACAAACGCGGTGAAGGGGCGGCCCTCCAGAAGAAATCTAAAATGGCGGACTGCCAGGTACAGTGCGAGGAGCTTGCGGTCAAAGGCGCTGTATTTGGCCTCCGGGGGGCGCAGTTGGCGGCTGAAAAAGGCCAGTGGTTGCCAGGCCCCGTCGACCCACTGTTCATACACGGCGCCGACCGCGTGGTCGGAGGCGTCCGTGGTGAGGACCACCCTGGCGTTGGGCTGTGGGTGAGCGAGCATGGTGGCGTCGGCGAGCGCCTTTTTGGTCGAGTCGAAAGCGGTCAACATGTCCGCCGACCACTCGATCGCCATTCTGTCTTTCTTACCCCGGAGGGCTTCGTATAGGGGCCGCATGAGGGAGGCCGCTCCGGGAATGAAGCGGTTGTAAAAGTTGATCATCCCCAAGAACTCCTGGAGGCCTTTGATGGTGGTAGGCCGGGGGAACTGCTGGACGGCTTGCACCTTGGCGGGCAGGGGAATGGCTCCGTCCTGCGTGATGTGGTGGCCGAGGAATTCGATCCTGCTGAGGCCGAATTGGCACTTGGCTGGGCTGATGATGAGCCCGTGCTCACTGAGCCGCTGGAACAGGGTGCGGAGGTGCTCGATGTGTTCCTGCTTGGAGGAACTAGCTACCAGGATGTCATCCAGGTAGACAAAGAGGAACTTCAGGTCCCGGAGGACCGAGTCCATGAGCCGCTGGAAGGCCTGGGCCGCATTTTTGAGGCCGAAGGGCATTCGGAGGAACTCGAATAGCCCAAAAGGGGTGATTATGGCCGTCTTGGGAACGTCCGTGGGGTGGACTGGCACCTGATGGTAACCGCGCACCAGGTCGACTTTGGAGAAGACTGAGCGGCCGGCCAGTCTAGCCGAGAAGTCTTGAATGTGCGGTATGGGGTACCGATCCGGCGTGGTGGCGTCGTTTAGGCGCCGGTAGTCCCCACAGGGGCGCCATCCCCCGTCGGGTTTGGTGATGATGTGGAGTGGGGAGGCCCAGGGGCTGTTGGAGCGGCGGATGATGCCGAGCTGTTCCATTGTGGCGAACTCGGCCCGCGCGATCTCCAGCTTGGCCGGGTCCAGCCTGCGGGCGTGGGCATACACCGGTGGGCTGTGGTGGGGATGAAGTGTTCTACCCCGTGCTTAGCAACTTTTGCGGAGAAGGTCGGGTTGGTGAGGGCTGGGAACTCAGCCAGGAGTGCTGAGTAGTCGTCCGTTGAGCGGGCGCGGCACTGCCACGCCATTTCGGCGGGTTGGGGGGGGCCATGGCGCCCGGGATAGGTGACATGGTGTTCATGTCCACGAGGCGGCGCTGAGGCATGTCGACCAACAGGCCGTGGGCGCACAGGAAATCCGCACCGAGGAGCGGGGAGAGCACCTTGGCAGTGATAAACTCCCAGTGGTAGCGGCGGCCTGCGAGGTCGATGGTGACGGTGCGGGTGCCGTACGTCCGGATGTCGGTGCCGTTGGCGGCATCCAGAGCAGGGCCGCGGCCGCCTCGCTGGATCTCGAGGGCGGACGCGGGGATGATGCTGCGCTGCGCGCCCGTGTCGCATAGGAAACGGCGTCCAGAGGCGCTGTCCGTAACGTACAGCAGCGCGCCTGCTTGCCCCACGGCCATCGTGTAGGCCGGTGTGGGGGTGGTTGGAAACGTGCAGGGATGGCTGCAGCGGCGTGCCCGTGCGCCGAACCAGGTATGGAAGTAGCAGTAGCCCTGGGTCGGAGGGCTTGGGGGACGTGGGGGCCTGGTGGCCGAGCTGTGTGGCCGCGCGATAGAGGGTGGAGCGCGCACCGACGCTGCGGAGGCCAGGTCGGGGGTGACGGCGTGGTTGGAGCCGGCGGACAGGAGCTTATCGGCTTCGTCGGCCAGGGCCTCGAGGTCCGTGAGGCTGGACGCCACGATCGCCGGGCGGATGCTGGGAGGTAGTTGGCGGATAAAGAGCATGCAGAAGAGGGAGCCGGGCGGTTTCTCATCGGTCAGAGCAAGCATGTGTGAGAGCAAGTCTGACGGCATGGAGTCACCGAGGCCCGGGAGGTCGAGGAGGTGGCAGTTGCGCAAAAATTGGGAGGCTGTGAATTTTTTAAGGAGCGCGGCCTTGAGATGTGCGTACTTGCCTTCCTCCGAATGGTTTTGTAGTGTTGTCCAGATTTCGTGATTGTGGAGCTGCCCAGGGAGGCGAGGAGGTAGTCGTACATCGTTGCATCGGCGGTGATGCCGCGGAGTCGGAATTGCGATTCGGCTTGAAGGAACTCCGGCAGCTTCACAGAAACTGCGTTTGTGTCAGCCATGGTTACGCTTAGGAGTCATCCTGAGCGTCGGGGTCACCAATGTAGGAGTCTACGTACTCCTAGCAAAAAATACTGAACTCGGAGAGCTTCAACAGAAAAGGTTTAATTGTTGAGACTGCATGTTGAACACAAAAATGGCGTCAGAGACTACACCAAGTCCGACTGCCTTTCATCAGTCCACAGCTTCGACTGCTCCTCCCCCGCTCTGGGCTTAACTATGTTGCAGATCGAGTTTCTTAAAGGTGTGATCCTTCTTAAAAGCATGACGCCTGATTTATAGTCTACGGACCGAAAAGCGGATTGTGTCCTTTCTGTGATCAGTACGCCACAAGGTTTAAATTATTGGTTGTCGGGTTTGTGCCACAGCTTACCCACTCTCAGTCTGAGACACGTGAAGGGCCCATGGTACATGCAGGTAACACACTGAGGGTCCCAGACAGCCCCTCACACAGCGGGGAGGGAGGGGGAAACGACCCAATCCGCGGTCTTCACCCTCTCCTCAGAGCTCAGATGCCTGAAGCTCAGTATGAGTTTGGTTGCCCTTTTCCGCACTGTTTGCAGTACCTGGATATCCCTGCGATAGTGCAGAGACCACCTGGAGTACTGGGTACAATTCTGGGCCCTAGTATAACTCTCTCCCTCTCTCCATAGTTCACTGTTAGTTGTTTCTCCTCTGCCATTCCCTGAGGAATGAAGGAGGAACCTGTGGCCCACTCCACGTGGCACAGTGCACTGGCACGCTAACGTATCGAAACTTTGGCCGCTTTCACCCCCCGCTACAAGCATATGACCCGCAGGTGAACGTGTCACCGCGGTAACGTTGCAAGCGGGGGCCCCAACAACCGATCGCCCGTCTCACTTTACTTCTGATTCGCAGGTTTAAAAGGCAACAGTGCGAACGTGAAATGTTAGAGCAGGAAGAGGCCGAGCTGAGCCGACAAATTGGGGAGCAGCGTGAACGTGAACGGGGACACAGGCAACAGGAGGAGTATCGGAGGAAGGTCCAGGAAATGCAGCAGAGAAAGGAGAGGAGCCTGGCAGAGAAAGCAGGTGTGTGTGCAACAGACATCACTGGATCCCGCAATAACAACAGAAAACGCTGGAAAAACTCAGCAGGCCAGGCAACATCCGTGGAAAGAAATTAGAGTCAACGTTTTGGGTCAAAACCCTTTATCAAGACTAAAGAGGCACAGGGAATGAAATAGATTAAGAGGCCGGGCTGGGAGAGAACAAAAGAGAAGTGAAGAGACATTAAGAGGTATTCAAAACGAGATGAGATGGTGATAGGACTAGTGGAGACAAAAGACAGCTCAGATTAGGTGTGAAATGCGCTGGCAGAATGGGAGACAGCTGCCATGTGGGAGAGAAAAAAAAGGAAAGGGGGGGGGGAAACAACACAAAGGTGTGGATAAAAATTATAAGTGAAAATGTAATAGGGGCCGAGGTTATGATCTGAAATTGTTGAACTCGATATTGAGTCCGGAAGGCTGCAAAGTGCCTAATCGGAAGATGAGGTGCTGTTCCTCGAGTTTACGTTGAGCTTCCGTGGAACAATGCAAGAGGCCAAGGACGGTGAGGTCCGAGTGGGAATGGGGCGGTGAATTAAAATCATAACCTCGGCCCCTATTACATTTTTACTTATATTTTTTATCCACACCTTTGTGTTGTTTCCCCCCCGCCTTTCCTTTTTTTTTCTCTCCCACATGGCAGCTGTCTCCCATTCTGCCAGCGCATTTCACACCTAATCTAGAGCTGTCTTTTGTCTCCACTAGTCCTATCACCATCTCGTCTCGTTTTGAATACCTCTTAATGTCTCTTCACTTCTCTTTTGTTCTCTCCCAGCCCGGCCTCTTAATCTATTTCATTCCCTGTGCCTCTTTAGTCTTGATAAAGGGTTTTGACCCAAAACGTTGACTCTAATTTCTTTCCACGGATGTTGCCTGGCCTGCTGAGTTTTTCCAGCATTTTCTGTTGTTATTTCGGATTTCCAGCATCTGCAGTATTTTGCTATCGTACTGGATCCCGCAAACCTACTGCAGACACCAGTACTGCCTTCAGCTCACTGGGTGCTGTAGATGTACAGGGGCCGACACTGAGAGACACGGGCTGTACAGTACCAGGCAGGAGTGAATCATTCCCTCTTACCTGCTGAGAAGGTGATCCAAATTAGAGACTGATGATTGGGTGACTTCAAACTTGGGTTGAAATGCCTGTAGCTTGTAGGAGGAAGGGAGAGGAAAGGGAAGGCTGAGGGAGGGGAGAGAAGACTGAGGGAGGAGAGGGAAGGCTGAGGGAGGAGAGGGAAGGCTGAGGGAGGAGAGGGAAGGCTGAGGGAGGAGAGGGAAGGCTGAGGGGGGTGGAGGGAAGGCTGAGGGAGGAGAGGGAAGGCTGAGGGAGGAGAGGGAAGGCTGAGGGAGGACAGGGAAGGCTGAGGGAGGAGAGGGAAGGCTGAGGGAGGAGAGGGAAGGCTGAGGGAGTGGAGGGAAGGCTGAGGGGGGGAGGAAAGGCTGAGGGAGGGGAGGGAAGGCTGAGGGTGGGGAGGGAAGGCTGAGGGTGGGGAGGGAAGGCTGAGGGAGGAGAGGGAAGGCTGAGGGAGCGGAGGGTAGGCTGAGGGAGGAGAGGGAAGGCTGAGGGAGGAGAGGGAAGGCTGAGGGAGTGGAGGGTAGGCTGAGGAGGGGAGGAAAGGCTGAGGGAGGGGAGGGAAGGCTGAGGGAGGGGAGGGGAGAGGAGGCTGAGGGAGGGGAGGGAGAGGAAGGGAGGGGGGAGAGGAGGGGAGGGGAGGCTGAGGGAGGGGAGAGGAGGCTGAGGGAGGGGAGAGGAGGATGAGGGAGGGGAGGGGAGGCTGAGGGGGGAGGCTGAGGGAGGGGAGGGGAGGCTGAGGGAGGGGAGGGGAGACTGAGGGAGGGGAGGAAAGGCTGAGGGAGGGGAGGGAACGCTGAGGGAGGGGAGGGAAGGCTGAGGGAGGGGAGGGAAGCCTGAGGGAGGAGAGGGAATGCTGAGGGAGGAGGGAGAAGGCTGAGGAAGGAAAGGGAAGGCTGAGGGAGGGGAGGGAATGCTCAGGGAGAAGAGGGAAGGCTGAGGGAGGGGAGGGAAGGCTGAGGGTGGGGCGGGGAGGCTGATGGAGGGGAGGGAAGCCTGAGGGAGGAGAGGGAATGCTGAGGGAGGGGAGTGAAGCCTGAGGGAGGGGAGGGGAGGCTGAGGGAGGAGAGAGGGAGTTGGAGGAGGGGGAGAGAGGGAGTTGGAGCAGGGGGAGAGAGGGAGTTGGAGCAGGGGGAGAGAGGGAGTTGGAGGAGGGGGAGAGAGGGAGTTAGAGGAGGGGGAGAGAGGGAGTTAGAGGAGGGGGAGAGAGGGAGTTCGAGCAGGGGGAGGGAGGGAGTTGGAGCAGGGGGAGGGAGGGAGTTGGAGCAGGGGGAGGGAGGGAGTTGGAGCAGGGGGAGAGAGGGAGTTCGAGCAGGGGGAGAGAGGGAGTTGGAGCAGGGGGAGAGAGGGAGTTGGAGCAGGGGGAGGGAGGGAGTTGGAGCAGGGGGAGAGAGGGAGTTGGAGCAGGGGGAGAGGGGAGTTGGAGCAGGGGGAGAGAGGGAGTTGGAGCAGGGGGAGGGAGGGAGTTGGAGCAGGGGGAGGGAGGGAGTTGGAGCAGGGGGAGGGAGGGAGCTGGAGCAGGGGGAGGGAGGGAGTTGGAGCAGGGGCAGAGTGGAGTTGGAGCAGGGGGAGGGAGGGAGTTGGAGCAGGGGGAGAGAGGGAGTTGGAGCAGGGGGAGGGAGGGAGTTGGAGCAGGGGGAGAGAGGGAGTTGGAGCAGGGGGAGAGGGGAGTTGGAGCAGGGGGAGGGAGGGAGTTGGAGCAGGGGGAGGGAGGGAGTTGGAGCAGTGGGGGAGAGGGAGTTGGAGCAGGGGGAGAGAGGGAGTTGGAGCAGGGGGAGAGAGGGAGTTGGAGCAGGGGCAGAGAGGGAGTTGGAGCAGGGGCAGAGAGGGAGTTGGAGCAGGGGGAGAGAGGGAGTTGGAGCAGGGGGAGAGACGGGGTTGGAGCAGGGGGAGAGAGGGAGTTGGAGCAGGGGGAGAGAGGGAGTTGGAGCAGGGGGAGAGGGAGTTGGAGCAGGGGGAGAGAGGGAGTTGGAGCAGGGGGAGAGAGGGAGTTGGAGCAGGGGGAGAGCGAGTTGGAGCAGGGGGAGAGAGGGAGTTGGAGCAGGGGGAGGGGGGAGTTGGAGCAGGGGGAGGGGGGAGTTGGAGCAGGGGGAGGGGGGAGTTGGAGCAGGGGGAGGGAGGGAGTTGGAGCAGGGGGAGAGAGGGAGTTGGAGCAGGCGGAGGGGGGAGTGGGAGCAGGGGGAGAGAGGGAGTTGGAGCAGGGGGAGAGAGGGAGTTGGAGCAGGGGGAGAGAGGGAGTTGGAGCAGGGGGAGGGAGGGAGTTGGAGCAGGGGGAGAGAGGGAGTTGGAGCAGGGGGAGAGGGAGTTGGAGCAGGGGGAGGGAGGGTGTTGGAGCAGGGGGAGGGAGAGAGTTGGAGCAGGGGGAGGGGGGAGTTGGAGCAGGGGGAGGGGGGAGTTGTAGCAGGGGGAGAGGGAGTTGGAGCAGGGGGAGAGGGAGTTTGAGCAGGGGGAGAGAGGGAGTTGGAGCAGGGGGAGAGAGGGAGTTGGAGCAGGGGGAGAGAGGGAGTTGGAGCAGGGGGAGAGAGGGAGTTGGAGCAGGGGGAGAGAGGGAGTTGGAGCAGGAGGAGGGGGGAGTTGGAGCAGGGGGAGAGAGGGAGTTGGAGCAGGGGGAGAGAGGGAGTTGGAGCAGGGGGAGAGGGGGAGTTGGAGCAGGGGGAGACAGGGAGTTGGAGCAGGGGGAGGGGGGAGATGGAGCAGGGGGAGAGAGGGAGTTGGAGCAGGGGGAGAGAGGGAGTTGGAGCAGGGCGAGAGAGGGAGTTGGAGCAGGGGGAGAGAGGGAGTTGGAGCAGGGGGAGAGAGGGAGTTGGAGCAGGGGGAGAGGGAGTTGGAGCAGGGGGAGAGGGAGTTGGAGCAGGGGGAGAGAGGGAGTTGGAGCAGGGGGAGAGAGGGAGTTGGAGCAGGGGGAGAGAGGGAGTTGGAGCAGGGGGAGAGTGGGAGTTGGAGCAGGGGGAGAGGGAGTTGGAGCAGGAGGAGAGGGAGTTGGAGCAGGGGGAGGGGGGAGTTGGAGCAGGGGGAGGGAGGAGTTGGAGCAGGGGGAGAGAGGGAGTTGGAGCAGGGGGAGGGGGAGTTCGAGCAGGGGGAGAGAGGGAGTTGGAGCAGGGGGAGAGAGGGAGTTGGAGCAGGGGGAGAGAAGGAGTTGGAGCAGGGGGAGAGAGGGAGTTGGAGCAGGGGGAGAGAGGGAGTTGGAGCAGGGGGAGGGGGTAGTTGGAGCAGGGGGAGAGAGGGAGTTGGAGCAGGGGGAGAGAGGGAGTTGGAGCAGGGGGAGAGAGGGAGTTGGAGCAGGGGGAGAGAGGGAGTTGGAGCACGGGGGAGAGAGGGAGTTGGAGCGGGGGGAGAGAGGGAGTTGGAGCGGGGGGAGAGAGGGAGTTGGAGCAGGGGGAGAGAGTGAGTTGGAGCAGGGGAGAGAGGGAGTTAGAGCAGGGGGAGTGAGGGAGTTGGAGCAGGGGGAGGGAGGGAGTTGGAGCAGGGGGAGGGAGGGAGTTGGAGCAGGGGGAGAGAGGGAGTTGGAGCAGGGGGAGAGAGGGAGTTGGAGCAGGGGGAGAGGGGGAGTTGGAGCAGGGGGAGAGAGGGAGTTGGAGCAGGGGGAGAGAGGGAGTTGGAGCAGGGGGAGAGAGGGAGTTGGAGCAGGGGGAGAGAGGGAGTTGGAGCAGGGGGAGAGAGGGAGTTGGAGCAGGGGAGAGAGGGAGTTGGAGCGGGGGGAGAGAGGGAGTTGGAGCAGGGGGTGAGAGGGAGTTGGAACAGGGGGAGAGTGGGAGTTGGAGCGGGGGGAGAGAGGGAGTTGGAGCAGGGGGAG
Source organism: Somniosus microcephalus (assembly GCF_052327205.1). Classification (NCBI taxonomy): domain Eukaryota; kingdom Metazoa; phylum Chordata; class Chondrichthyes; order Squaliformes; family Somniosidae; genus Somniosus; species Somniosus microcephalus. The sequence continues at coordinate 183,925,788 of NC_140990.1, forward strand.
AGGGAGTTGGAGCAGGGGAGAGAGGGAGTTGTAGCAGGGGGAGAGGGAGATGGAGCAGGGGGAGAGAGGGATTTGGAGCAGGGGGAGAGAGGGAGTTGGAGCAGGGGGAGGGGGAGTTGGAGCGGGGGGAGAGAGGGAGTTGGAGCAGGGGGAGGGAGGGAGTTGGAGCAGGGGGAGAGAGGGAGTTGGAGCAGGGGGAGAGGGGAGTTGGAGCAGGGGGAGGGAGGGAGTTGGAGCAGGGGGAGAGAGGGAGTTGGAGCAGGGGGAGAGAGGGATTTGGAGCAGGGGGAGAGGGAGTTGGAGCAGGGGGAGAGAGGGAGTTGGAGCAGGGGGAGAGAGGGAGTTGCAGCAGGGGGAGAGGGGAGTTGGAGCAGGGGGAGAGAGGGAGTTGGAGCAGGGGGAGGGGGGAGTTGGAGCAGGGGGAGGGAGGGAGTTGGAGCAGGGGGAGAGAGGGAGTTGGAGCAGGGGGAGAGAGGGAGTTGGAGCAGGGGGAGAGAGGGAGTTGGAGCAGGGGGAGAGAGGGAGTTGGAGCAGGGGGAGAGGGAGTTGGAGCAGGGGGAGAGAGGGAGTTGGAGCAGGGGGAGAGAGGGAGTTGGAGCAGGGGGAGAGAGGGAGTTGGAGCAGGGGGAGGGGGTAGTTGGAGCAGGGGGAGAGAGGGAGTTGGAGCAGGGTGAGAGAGGGAGTTGGAGCAGGGGGAGAGAGTGAGTTGGAGCAGGGGGAGAGAGTGAGTTGGAGCAGGGGAGAGAGGGAGTTGGAGCAGGGGGAGTGAGGGAGTTGGAGCGGGGGCAGAGAGGGAGTTGGAGCAGGGGGAGAGAGGGAGTTGGAGCAGGGGGAGAGAGGGAGTTGGAGCAGGGGGAGAGAGGGAGTTGGAGCAGGGGGAGAGAGGGAGTTGGAGCAGGGGGAGAGAGGGAGTTGGAGCAGGGGAGAGAGGGAGTTGGAGCAGGGGGAGTGAGGGAGTTGGAGCAGGGGGAGGGAGGGAGTTGGAGCAGGGGGAGAGAGGAAGTTGGAGCGGGGGAGAGAGGGAGTTGGAGCGGGGGAGGGAGTTGGAGCAGGGGGAGAGAGGGAGTTGGAGCAGGGGGAGAGAGGGAGTTGGAGCAGGGGGAGAGAGGGAGTTGGAGCAGGGGGAGAGAGAGATTTGGAGCAGGGGAGAGGGAGTTGGAGCAGGGGGAGAGAGGGAGTTGGAGCAGGGGGAGAGAGGGAGTTGGAGCAGGGGGAGAGAGGGAGTTGGAGCAGGGGGAGAGAGGGAGTTGGAGCAGGGGGAGAGGGAGTTGGAGCAGGGGGAGAGAGGGAGTTGGAGCAGGGGGAGAGAGGGTGTTGGAGCAGGGGGAGAGGGAGTTGGAGCAGGGGGAGGGAGGGAGTTGGAGCAGGGGGAGAGAGGGAGTTGGAGCAGGGGGAGAGAGGGAGTTGGAGCAGGGGGAGAGGGAGTTGGAGCAGGGGGAGAGAGGGAGTTGGAGCAGGGGGAGAGAGGGAGTTGGAGGAGGGGGAGAGAGGGAGTTGGAGCAGGGGGAGAGGGAGTTGGAGCGGGGGAGAGAGGGAGTTGGAGCAGGGGGAGGGAGGGAGTTGGAGCAGGGGGAGAGGGAGTTGGAGCAGGGGGACAGAGGGAGTTGGAGCAGGGGGAAAGAGGGAGTTGGAGCAGGGGGAGAGAGGGAGTTGGAGCAGGGGGAGAGAGGTAGTTGGAGCAGGGGGAGAGAGGGAGTTGGAGCAGGGGGAGAGAGGGAGTTGGAGCAGGGGGAAAGAGGGAGTTGGAGCAGGGGGAAAGAGGGAGTTGGAGCAGGGGGAGAGAGGGAGTTGGAGCAGGGGGAGAGAGGGAGTTGGAGCAGGGGGGGAGAGGGAGTTGGGGCAGGGGGAGAGAGGGAGTTGGAGCAGGGGGAGAGAGGGAGTTGGAGCAGGGGGAGAGAGGTAGTTGGAGCAGGGGGAGAGAGGGAGTTGGAGCAGGGGGAGAGAGGGAGTTGGAGCAGGGGGAAAGAGGGAGTTGGAGCAGGGGGAGAGAGGGAGTTGGAGCAGGGGGAGAGAGGGAGTTGGAGCAGGGGGGGAGAGGGAGTTGGGGCAGGGGGAGAGAGGGAGTTGGAGCAGGGGGAGAGAGGGAGTTGGAGCAGGGGGAGAGAGGGAGTTGGAGCAGGGGGAGGGAGGGAGTTGGAGCAGGGGGAGAGAGCAGCATACCGGAACAGGCTCCTTCGACAGCAAATATAGAAAGGCACAATGGTTCGATTGCCAATCAGGGCTGGGCCAGCTGACACCAGCCGGCATGGTCATAGGGGTCTTGTACCTTGGATTGAAGACGGGATGGACAGGGGTCCATTCCTCAACCCTGCGTGTGGGATCGAGCTATGCTGTGATGCCCTCCACTGTCAAATATCTGGCCAACATTGTCCAGCCACATGGGGAGGATTGGGAGGGCAGCGGGAGCCATAGAAGTTTAGCCCAGCAAAGAATCAAGCCCTGAGTGAGCGGGTTAGGAGATGAAGGATTGAGCGGTGAGGCTGGAGAATGCACAGTGTGTAAGCTGCCTGTGTTTGTCACCTTGCTGCACCCACAGAGGAGGCCATGAGACTGGAGAGGGCGCGCCAGCAGCAGCTGGAGGAGGAGATGGAGCTCCTGAAGGGAATGGATGACCCGCAGAAATTGGAGTACCTGCGAAGGAAGCAGATCGAAGAACAGCAACTCAGGGAGGATCTTGAGGAGCGACGGAGGAAGGAGGGAGAGAGGGGCAGGTGTCTGATGCATGAGGCGAAGCAGGAAGCAATATCTTTACTGTGGTGAGTGTCAGAGTGTCCCACAGTACTCCCAGACACACAGAGCACTGTACTCCCAGACTGGTCCCATACCCACAGAGCACTGTACTCCCAGATTGGTCCCAAACCCACAGAGCACTGTACCCCCAGACTAGACCCAGACACACAGAGCACTGTACTCCCAGACTGGACCCAGACACACAGAGCACTGTACTCCCAGACTGGTCCCATACCCACAGAGCACTGTACTCCCAGACTAGACCCAAACACACAGAGCACTGTACTCCCAGACTGGTCCCATACCCACAGAGCACTGTACTCCCAGACTAGACCCAGACACACAGAGCACTGTACTCCCAGACTGGTCCCATACCCACAGAGCACTGTACTCCCAGACTAGACCCAGACACACAGAGCACTGTACTCCCAGATTGGTCCCAAACACACAGAGCACTGTACTCCCAGACTGGTCCCATACCCACAGAGCACTGTACTCCCAGACTAGACCCAAACACAGAGCACTGTACTCCCAGACTAGACCCAAACACACAGAGCACTGTACTCCCAGATTGGTCCCAAACACACAGATCACTGTACTCCCAGACTGGTCCCATACCCACAGAGCACTGTACTCCCAGACTAGACCCAGACACACAGAGCACTGTACTCCCAGACTAGACCCAGACACACAGAGCACTGTACTCCCAGATTGGTCCCAAACACACAGATCACTGTACTCCCAGACTGGTCCCAGACACACAGAGCACTGTACTCTCAGACTGGTCCCATACCCACAGAGCAGTGTACTCCCAGACTAGACCCAGACACACAGAGCACTGTACTCCCAGACTAGACCCAGACACACAGAGCACTGTACTCCCAGGCTAGACCCAGACACAGAGAGCACTGTACTCCCAGACTGGTCCCAGACACACAGAGCACTGTACTCTCAGACTGGTCCCATACCCACAGAGCAGTGTACTCCCAGACTAGAACCAGACACACAGAGCACTGTACTCCAGACTAGACCCAGACACACAGAGCACTGTACTCCCAGACTAGACTCAGACACACAGAGCACTGTACTCCCAAACTAGACCCAGACACACCTAGCACTGTACTCCAGACTAGACACAGACCCACTTGGCACTGTAATCCCAGACTAGTCCCCAGACACTATTAGCACTGTACTCCCAGACTATACCCAGACACGCAGAGCACCGTACTCCTAGACAGGTCCCAGACACACAGTACACGGTACTCCCAGATTGGTCCCAGACACACAGAGCACTGTAATCCCAGACTGGTCCCATACCCACAGAGCACCAAACTCCCAGACTAGACCCAGATACACAGAGCACTGTACTCCCAGGACACGTCCCAGAGACATGGAGCACTGTATTCCCAGACTAGGCTCAGACACACAGAGCACTGTATTCCCAGACTAGAGCCAGGCACACAGAGCACTGTACTCCCAGACTAGACCCAGACACAGAGCACAGTACTCCCAGACTCGACCCAGACACACAGATCACTGTCGTCCCAAACTAGACCCAGACACACAGAGCACTGTACCCCCAGACTAGACTCAGACACAGAGCACTGTATTCCCAGACTAGATACAGACAGAGCGAGCACAGTACTCCAGACTACTCCCAGACACTCAGAGCAATGTACTCCCAGACACACGAGCACAGTACTCCCAGACTAGACCCAGACACACAGAGCACTGTACTCCCAGACTAGACCCAGACCCACAGAGCACATTAATCCCAGACTAGACCCAGACACACAGAGCACTGTACTCCCAGACTAGACCCAGATACACAGAGCACTGTACTCCCAGACTAGACCCAGACCCACAGAGCATATTAATCCCAGACAAGTCCCAGACACACAGAGCACAGTACTCCCAGACTGGTCCCATACCCACAGAGCACCAAACTCCCAGACTAGACCCAGACACACAGAGCACAGTAATCCCAGACTAGACCCAGACACACAGAGCACTGTACTCCCAGACTAGACCCAGACACACAGAGCACAGTACTCCCAGATTAGACCCAGACACACAGAGCACTGTACTCCCAGACTAGACCCAGATACACAGAGCACTGTACTCCCAGACTAGACCCAGACACTTAGCACTGGACTCCCAGACTAGACCCAGACACAATTAGGACTGTACTCCCAGACTAGACACAGACACACAGAGCATTGTACTCCCAGACTAGACCCAGACACACAGAGCACTCTAATCCCAGACTAGACCCAGGCACACAGAGTACTGTAATCCCAGATTAGACCCAGACACACAGAGCACTGTACTCCCAGACTGGTCCCAGACACACAGAGCACTGTACTCTCAGACTGGTCCCATACCCACAGAGCAGTGTACTCCCAGACTAGACCCAGACACACAGAGCACTGTACTCCAGACTACTCCCAGACACTCAGAGCAATGTACTCCCAGACACACGAGCACAGTACTCCCAGACTAGACCCAGACACACAGAGCACTGTACTCCCAGACTAGACCCAGACCCACAGAGCACATTAATCCCAGACTAGACCCAGACACACAGAGCACTGTACTCCCAGACTAGACCCAGATACACAGAGCACTGTACTCCCAGACTAGACCCAGACCCACAGAGCATATTAATCCCAGACAAGTCCCAGACACACAGAGCACTGTACTCCCTCCCAGACTGGTCCCATACCCACAGAGCACCAAACTCCCAGACTAGACCCAGACACACAGAGTACTGTACTCACACACTAGATCCGGACACACTGAGCACTGTACTCCCAGACTAGATCCGGACACACAGAGCACTGTACTCCCAGACTAGACCCAGACACACACAGCACTGTAATCCCAGATTAGACCCAGATACACAGAGCACTGTACCACCAGATTAGACCCAGACACACAGAGCACAAAACTCCCAGATTGGACCCAGACACACAGAGCACAAAACTCCCAGATTGGACCCAGACACACAGAGCACAAAACTCCCAGATTGGACCCAGACACAGAGAGCACTGTACTCCCAGACTGGTCCCATACCCACAGAGCACTGTACTCCCAGACGAGACTCAGACCCACTCAGCAGTGTACTCCCAGACTAGACCCAAACACACTTAGCACTGTACGCCCAGACTAGACCAAGACACACAGAGCATTGTACTCTCAGACACACTTAGCACTGCACTCCGAGACTAGACCCAGACACACAGTGCACTGTGCTGAATCCGTGAATCTTAAAGTATGGTGTTCTTCAATAACTAGACGGAGGCTGCAGATTAACAATCAACAGGAGGAGGGTAGTCTAAAGACTAACAGTACAGATGCCTGCTCAAGGCTTATATACAGGTGTGGTCACTGCCGGTACTACAGTATACAGGAGCTGTAAAAGTAGATCTCTCTTAAAGGTACATACACTACAATTCCTCCCCTTTTAGATTAACAGTACCCATAACATTCAAATAACAGTTAACACTTTAACATGCACATTTAACTGAAGTAGTCCATTTATAGGTTCAGTCTTTGGGGCGGCTTCCTGATCCTTTCTGGATAGCGCCTTTCCTGAGTGTCTTGTTCTTGGTGCGGAGGCGATTCTGGCCCCCTGTCGTCGGTTAGTTCATCAGTTTCCGCTGCTACTGTTTCTGGGGTAGATGCTACCGGTATGTCGGGTTCATCCCCAGGTACGCGAGACATGGGGTTGACTCGTTCCTGTGACGCTGGGATCTGGTCGACATGGCGTCTCACAATGTTCTCCCCGACATCCACTGGGTACATTAGTGGCCCCTGCCGTGTGCATATCGTTCCGGGTTGCCATTTCTCTGTTCGGTAGTCGCGGGCCAAGACTGGTTGTCCTACATTGAAGCTCCTTGTCGGCTTCTCATTGATGTGCTGGAATTGCTTATCCTCAACATTTCTTCGCACATTTGGTCTGAGCAAATCCAGACGAGATCTCAACCTTCGGTTAAAGAACATCATGGCTGGGGTCTGGTTGGTAACTGCATGTGTCGCATTTCTGTAGGCTAACAGGAAATTGTCCACCTTATGCTGTAGTGGAATGTCATCATTGCACATGGCCCTTATTGCCTTTTTAAAGGTTTGTACGAACCTCTCAGCCAATCCATTTGTGGCTGGATGATACGGGGCGGATGTGTAATGCCTTACCCCATTCCTTCTCATAAATTTCCGAAACTCTTCGGACACAAACTGTGGTCCGTTATCAGAGCAAATCTGCTCTGGCAAGCCGTTCCTGGCAAATATGGTCCGTAGGACGGCAATCGTTTTCTCCGTAGTGGTGGAGGACATTTTGATCACCTCAGGCCATTTCGAGTGTGCATCCACTGCTATTAAGAACATTGAGTCCATGAATGGACCAGCAAAATCAATATACACCCGTTGCCATGGAGAGGAGGGCCACTCCCATGGGTGTAGAGGGGCATGTGGTGGTGCATTTTGGACCTTCTGGCATCCTGAGCAGCTCTTTGTTAGGTCCTCGATTTGTTGATTGATCCCCGGCCACCACACATAAGCCCTAGCAAGGCTTTTCATTTTCACCCCTCCCAGATGGCCTTCGTGAAGCTCATTGAGCGCTCTCTCCCTTAACTTGGGTGGAATTACCACTCGGGATCCACACATCACTGTCCCCTGGCATACTGACAGCTGTTCTCTTCTGGATGAGAATGCTGGCAACAGTGAGCCGCCATGTGTTGGCCATCCCTTCACCGTCAAATCATATACCCGAGACAGTATCGGATCATTTCGGGTCTCCTTCTCTATATCCGCGTTAGTTACTGGCAAGCGTTCAATTATTGACGAATAAAATATTTCGATAGGGTCCACTGCTGGTGCTTCCTCCGCAGTAGGCAGTGGCAGGAGTGATAGCCCATCAGCGTTTCCATGCTGTTTCGTGCCCTTATACTCTATTTCATATTGGTTTGCCCCTAGAAAAAGGGACCATCTTTGTAGCCGTTGTGCAGTCATCACTGGAACGCCCTTCTTTGGATTAAAGATGGAGACAAGTGTTTGGTGGTCAGTCAGCAAGGTGAACTTCTGCCCATGCAGATAGTGGTTGAATTTTTTTTACTCCCCATACTAGGCTGAGGGCCCTCCCTGTCAATCTGGGCGTAGTTGCGCTCGGCTGAGGTTAGTGACCGAGACGCAAAGGCTACTGGCCTCTCCAACCTGTCTGGGAATTTGTGCGACAGCACCGCTCCAATGCCATAGGGTGATGCATCACACGCCAACCGAATTGGTAGTGCTGGGTTGAAATGGGCCAACACCTCTTTTGATGTGATCAATTCTTTGCACTTCTGGAAAGCTCGTTTACATTCGTCATTCAACTTCCATGGTACCCCCGTTTGCAGTAGGGTGTTCAGTGGGTGTAATACTGTGGACAAATTTGGTAAGAACTTATGGTAGTAGTTCACCAGCCCGAGGAACGACCTCAGTTGTGACACATTTTCCGGTGCTGGAGCCTTGACTACTGCCTTAATCTTTTCAGGGGACTTATGTAACCCCTCTTCATCAATAACGTGGCCACAATACGAGATCTGCTTCTAGAAAAACTCGCACTTGTGGCGATTAGCTCGTAGCCCATATTCCTTCAATCTAGTGAGCACCTTCTCCAGGTTGGCGAGGTGATCACTGTCATTTTCGCCTGTGACCAGGATGTCGTCCAAATAACACTGGGTCCCTGGAATCCCTTGCAGGACTTGATCCATTGCCCTTTGCCAAATAGCCGGAGCCGATGCTACCCCGAACACCAGCCGGTTGTATTGGTAGAGACCTTTGTGAGTGTTTATCGTGAGGTATTGTTTCGAGGCTTCTTCTACTTCCATTTGCAGGTACGCCTGGGCCAGATCAATCTGAGTGAAGCGTTTTCCTCCAGGCAGCGAGGCGAAAATATCTTCAATCCGTGGAAGCGGATATTGTAACATGTGAAGGACTGGATTCACTGTCACCTTAAAATCCCCACAGATGCGGACCTTCTTTGGTTCCCCAGGCGTATTACTCAACGACCTCTTCATTACAGGAACGATGGGTGTAGCCCACTCGCTCCAGTCCACTTTGGACAGTACTCCTGAATGTTCCAACCCTTCCAGCTCTGCTTCGACGGCTGGTCGGATCGCATAAGGCACCGGTCTGGCCTTAAAAAACTTTGGGCTTGCATTTTCCTCTATTTTAATCGTCGCTGTTATGCCTTTTAGTGTTCTGAGTCCCTCCTGGAACACTTCTTGTGCATCAGTTAGCATTTTTGACAGTCGTCCAGGTGTGACGTCGTCATCCTTTTTGGCCTCAACCTTCAGTGCCTGTATGGAATGCCAATCTAATTGTATCTTCCGGATCCATTCATGTCCTAGTAGTGGTGGTCCTCCATCTGGCAATACATATAGGTCCATTTTTGGTATTTCCTGGCCTTTGTATATCACGTTCATCCTTATTTTTCCTTTGGGGTAGACTTTTTGCCCCGTGTACGTCTTCAAGACAATCTCTGTAGCTTTCAAGGGTATATGTGAGAATAGCCGCTTGTAGTCCCTTCGGTTTATGACTGTTAGGGCTGATCCTGTGTCCAATTCCATTTTCACTTGGACTCCGTCTATCTTGAGCGTGACCCAGATAGTTTGGTGATCCTCCATTTTGATTACCTTATGTAGTTTCAGACAACCCAGCTCCTTGCTTCCAGAGTCTGTATCACTTTTCTGTTCATCTGAACTACTGTCCATCACCTTATGTACCTTTTTGTACTTCTCCTGTGGAGATTTCTTGCTGCTGGTTTTCTTCCCTGACCTGCAGACTCTTGCTATGTGTCCTGCTTTTCACACTGTCTGCACACTTGGTCCTTGAACCAACAATCCTTCTGGTCGTGTGTTGTTCTGCCGCAGCGATAACACTTCCCTGCTCCATATGACATTTCATTGGTGCCATATTCTTGCGGTCTCCGTTGTATCTCTGCAGCGCCCCGTGCGGCTGCTTCGTGTGATACTGCCATGCTGAAAGCCTTGTCCAGCGTAAGATCCTTTTCTGATAGAAGCCGTTTCTGGGTTCCTTCACTTTGAAGCCCATACACAAACTTGTCCCTTAACGTATCTGCTAGTCCCATTCCAAACTGGCAGTGTTTCGATAGCTTGCGCAGTTCCGTTAAATACTCAGCATTACTTTCGTCTTTATGCTGGTTCCTTTTGTGGAACTTAAATCTTTCTGCTATCAGCAGCGGTGTGGGGTTTAAGTGGTCCTGTAGGATTTCCACTATGCTTTCGAAATCCTTATCCACTGGCTTCTCTGGGGTTATTAGGTTTTGCAGTAAGCCATACGTTTTTGCACCCATGGAATTCAACAAAACCAGTGCTTTCCTGGCATCTGGCACTTCATTCGCCTTGCAGTACACCTCAATGCGTTCCACATATGTCGCCCAATCTTCGACTTCATTGTCGAACGCAGTGACGCTGCCACTCTTCGGCATCCCTGGGTGTGGTTAGACTTTCTAAAATGGCGTCTCCCGCGCTCTCCCTTCTTCTCCGCTGCGGCTTCAAAAATGGTGTCTCCCGCGCTCTCCCTTCTTCTCCGCGGCTCAAATGGCATCTCCCGTGCTCCCTTTCTTTCCCCGCGGACGCTGCTCAGCCCTTGAGCCCTGGCTGCGCTCTGCGCGTTCTCCTGTGTGCCTCTCTCGTTGCCGCCGCTCGGTCCTGAACCCCGGCTGTGCTTTACCCTCTCTCTCTTTTTGTTTTCCGTCGACGCCGCTCGGTCTTCAACCCCCGGCTGCGCCCTGTGGGCTTTACCCTCTCTCTTATCCCGTTGACGCTGCTTGGCCTTTTCTGTGCCGTCGGTTGGCTCCAGCCGCTGCTGTCCGGGAAGGGTCTGCGCTGCACCTGTTGCCAGTCTGTTGCTGGATCGTCGTGGCTGGAGAACCAAGCCCAGCTCTCAACAGCCTCCCCTGCGATGTTCACTCTCTGCCGGATGACTAGGCGGTTGCTCGTGGTTGACGCCCGTGCTTCTGGCCTCGACTTTCTTACACCGTCCTCCCGGAGCGAATCCTTGGAAGGAAATGCAGAGTTGCAGGTAGATTCGAATCGACCTCGTCGCCACGGTTGAATCCGTGAATCTAAAAGTATGGTGTTCTTCAATAACTAGACGGAGGCAGCAGATTAACAATCAACAGGTGTTTACTGGAGGAGGGTAGTCTAAAGACTAACAGTACAGATGCCTGCTCAAGGCTTATATACAGGTGTGGTCACTGCCGGTACTACAGTATACAGGAGCTGTAAAAGTAGTTCTCTCTTAAAGGTACATACACTACACACTGTACTTCCAGACTGGTCCTATACCCACAGAGCTCAGTAGTCCCAGACTAGACTCAGACACATAGAGCACTGTACTCCCAGACTGGTCCCAAACCCACAGAGCACCAAAATCCCAGACTAGACCCAGACACACAGAGCACTGTACTCCCAGACAGGTCCCAGAGACATGGAGCACTGTATTCCCAGACTAGACTCAGTCACAAAGAGCACTGTACACTCAGACTAGACCCAGACACACAGAGCACTGTACGCCCAGACTAGACCCAGACACAAAGAGCACAGTACTCCCAGACTGGTCCCATACCCACAGAGCACAGTACTCCCAGACTAGACCCAGATACACAGAGCACTGAACACCCAGACTAGACCGAGACCCACAGAGCACTGTACTCCCAGACTAGATCCATACACAGATCACTGTACTCCCAGACTAGACCCATACCCACAGAGCACTGTACTCCCAGACTAGACCTATACCCACAGAGCACTGTACTCCCAGACTAGATCCATACACACAGATCACTGTACTCCCAGACTAGACCCAAACCCACAGAGCACTGTACTCCCAGACTGCTCCTATACCCACAGAGCACCGAACTCCCAGACTAGACCCAGACACACAGAGCACTGTGCTCCCAGATAGGTTCCAGAGACACGGAGCACTGTACTCCCAGACTAGACTCAGTCACAAAGAGCACTGTACTCCCAGACTAGACCCAGACACACAGAGCACAGTACTCCCAGACTGGTCCCATACCCACAAAGCACAGTGCTCCCAGACTAGATCCATACACACAGATCACTGTACTCCCAGACTAGACCCATACCCACAGAGCACTGTACTACCAGACTAGACCTATACCCACAGAGCACTGTACTCCCAGACTAGATCCATACACAGATCACTGTACTCCCAGACTAGACCCATACCCACAGAGCACTGTACTCCCAGACTAGACCTATACCCACAGAGCACTGTACTCCCAGACTAGATCCATACACACAGATCACTGTACTCCCAGACTAGACCCATACCCACAGAGCACTGTACTCCCAGACTAGACCTATACCCACAGAGCACTGTACTCCCAGACTAGACCCATACCCACAGAGCACTATACACCCAGACTAGATCCATACCCACAGAGCACTGTACACCCAGACTAGACCAATACACACAGAGCACTGTACTCCCAGACGAGACCCATACCCACAGAGCACTGTACACCCAGACTAGATCCATACACACAGAGCACTGTACTCCCAGACTAGACCCATACCCACAGAGCACTGTACTCCCAGACTAGACCTATACCCACAGAGCACTGTATTCCCAGACTGATCCCATACCCACAGAGCACTGTACTCCCAGACTAGATCCATACACACAGAGCACTGTTCTCCCAGACTAGACCCACACCCACAGAGCACTGTACTCCCAGACTAGACCTATACCCACAGAGCACTGTACTCCCAGACTAGACCTATACCCACAGAGCACTGTACTCCCAGACTAGACCTATACCCACAGAGCACTGTACTCCCAGACTAGATCCATACACACAGATCACTGTACTCCCAGACTAGACCCATACCCACAGAGCACTGTACTCCCAGACTAGACCCATACCCACAGAGCACTGTACTCCCAGACTAGACCCATACCCACAGAGCACTATACACCCAGACTAGACCCATACCCACAGAGCACTGTACACCCAGACTAGACCAATACATACAGAGCACTGTACTCCCAGACTAGACCCATACCCACAGAGCACTGTACTCCCAGACTAGACCTATACCCACAGAGCACTGTATTCCCAGACTGATCCCATACCCACAGAGCACTGTACTCCCAGACTAGATCCATACACACAGAGCACTGTTCTCCCAGACTAGACCCACACCCACAGAGCACTGTACTCCCAGACTAGACCAATACACACAGAGCACGGTACTCCCAGACTAGATCCATACACACAGAGCACTGTACTCCCAGACTAGACCCAGACACACAGAGCACTGTACTCCCAGACAGGTCCCAAAGACATGGAGCACTGTATTCCCAGACTAGACTCAGACATAAAGAGCACTGTACTCCCAGACTAGACCCAGACATAGAGAGCACAGTACTCCCAGACTGGTCCTATACCCACAAAGCACAGTACTCCCAGACTAGATCCATACACACAGATCACTGTACTCCCAGACTAGACCCATACCCACAGAGCACTGTACTCCCAGACTAGACCCATACCCACAGAGCACTGTACTCCCAGACTAGACCCATACCCACAGAGCACTATACACCCAGACTAGACCCATACCCACAGAGCACTGTACACCCAGACTAGACCAATACATACAGAGCACTGTACTCCCAGACTAGACCCATACCCACAGAGCACTGTACTCCCAGACTAGCCCTATACCCACAGAGCACTGTATTCCCAGACTGATCCCATACCCACAGAGCACTGTACTCCCAGACTAGATCCATACACACAGAGCACTGTTCTCCCAGACCAGACCCAAACCCACAGAGCACTGTACTCCCAGACTGCTCCTATACCCACAGAGCACCGAACTCCCAGACTAGACCCAGACACACAGAGCACTGTGCTCCCAGATAGGTTCCAGAGACACGGAGCACTGTACTCCCAGACTAGACTCAGTCACAAAGAGCACTGTACTCCCAGACTAGACCCAGACACACAGAGCACAGTACTCCCAGACTGGTCCCATACCCACAAAGCACAGTGCTCCCAGACTAGATCCATACACACAGATCACTGTACTCCCAGACTAGACCCATACCCACAGAGCACTGTACTACCAGACTAGACCTATACCCACAGAGCACTGTACTCCCAGACTAGATCCATACACAGATCACTGTACTCCCAGACTAGACCCATACCCACAGAGCACTGTACTCCCAGACTAGACCGATACCCACAGAGCACTGTACTCCCAGACTAGATCCATACACACAGATCACTGTACTCCCAGACTAGACCCATACCCACAGAGCACTGTACTCCCAGACTAGACCTATACCCACAGAGCACTGTACTCCCAGACTAGACCCATACCCACAGAGCACTATACACCCAGACTAGATCCATACCCACAGAGCACTGTACACCCAGACTAGACCAATACACACAGAGCACTGTACTCCCAGACGAGACCCATACCCACAGAGCACTGTACACCCAGACTAGATCCATACACACAGAGCACTGTACTCCCAGACTAGACCCATACCCACAGAGCACTGTACTCCCAGACTAGACCTATACCCACAGAGCACTGTATTCCCAGACTGATCCCATACCCACAGAGCACTGTACTCCCAGACTAGATCCATACACACAGAGCACTGTTCTCCCAGACTAGACCCACACCCACAGAGCACTGTACTCCCAGACTAGACCTATACCCACAGAGCACTGTACTCCCAGACTAGACCTATACCCACAGAGCACTGTACTCCCAGACTAGACCCATACCCACAGAGCACTATACACCCAGACTAGACCCATACCCACAGAGCACTGTACACCCAGACTAGACCAATACATACAGAGCACTGTACTCCCAGACTAGACCCATACCCACAGAGCACTGCACTCCCAGACTAGACCTATACCCACAGAGCACTGTATTCCCAGACTGATCCCATACCCACAGAGCACTGTACTCCCAGACTAGATCCATACACACAGAGCACTGTTCTCCCAGACTAGACCCACACCCACAGAGCACTGTACTCCCAGACTAGACCAATACACACAGAGCACTGTACTCCCAGACTAGATCCATACACACAGAGCACTGTACTCCCAGACTAGACCCAGACACACAGAGCACTGTACTCCCAGACAGGTCCCAAAGACATGGAGCACTGTATTCCCAGACTAGACTCAGACATAAAGAGCACTGTACTCCCAGACTAGACCCAGACATAGAGAGCACAGTACTCCCAGACTGGTCCTATACCCACAAAGCACAGTACTCCCAGACTAGATCCATACACACAGATCACTGTACTCCCAGACTAGACCCATACCCACAGAGCACTGTACTCCCAGACTAGACCTATACCCACAGAGCACTGTATTCCCAGACTGATCCCATACCCACAGAGCACTGTACTCCCAGACTAGATCCATACACACAGAGCACTGTTCTCCCAGACTAGACCCACACCCACAGAGCACTGTACTCCCAGACTAGACCAATACACACAGAGCACTGTACTCCCAGACTAGATCCATACACACAGAGCACTGTACTCCCAGACTAGACCCAGACACACAGAGCACTGTACTCCCAGACAGGTCCCAAAGACATGGAGCACTGTATTCCCAGACTAGACTCAGACAGAAAGAGCACTGTACTCCCAGACTAGACCCAGACATAGAGAGCACAGTACTCCCAGACTGGTCCTATACCCACAAAGCACAGTACTCCCAGACTAGATCCATACACACAGATCACTGTACTCCCAGACTAGACCCATACCCACAGAGCACTGTACTCCCAGACTAGACCTATACCCACAGAGCACTGTACTCCCAGACTAGATCCATACACACAGATCACTGTACTCCCAGACTAGACCCATACCCACAGAGCACTGTACTCCCAGACTAGACCTATACCCACAGAGCACTGTACTCCCAGACTAGATCCATACACACAGATCACTGTACTCCCAGACTAGACCCATACCCACAGAGCACTGTACTCCCAGACTAGACCCATACCCACAGAGCACTGTACTCCCAGACTAGACCTATACCCACAGAGCACTGTACTCCCAGACTAGACCCATACCCACAGAGCACTGTATTCCCAGACTGATCCCATACCCACAGAGCACTGTACTCCCAGACTAGATCCATACACACAGAGCACTGTTCTCCCAGACTAGACCCACACCCACAGAGCACTGTACTCCCAGACTAGACCAATACACACAGAGCACTGTACTCCCAGACTAGATCCATACACACAGAGCACTGTACTCCCAGACTAGACCCAGACACACAGAGCACTGTACTCCCAGACAGGTCCCAAAGACATGGAGCACTGTATTCCCAGACTAGACTCAGACATAAAGAGCACTGTACTCCCAGACTAGACCCAGACATAGAGAGCACAGTACTCCCAGACTGGTCCTATACCCACAAAGCACAGTACTCCCAGACTAGATCCATACACACAGATCACTGTACTCCCAGACTAGACCCATACCCACAGAGCACTGTACTCCCAGACTAGACCCATACCCACAGAGCACTGTACTCCCAGACTAGACCCATACCCACAGAGCACTATACACCCAGACTAGACCCATACCCACAGAGCACTGTTCACCCAGACTAGACCAATACATACAGAGCACTGTACTCCCAGACTAGACCCATACCCACAGAGCACTGTACTCCCAGACTAGACCTATACCCACAGAGCACTGTATTCCCAGACTGATCCCATACCCACAGAGCACTGTACTCCCAGACTAGATCCATACACACAGAGCACTGTTCTCCCAGACTAGACCCACACCCACAGAGCACTGTACTCCCAGACTAGACCAATACACACAGAGCACTGTACTCCCAGACTAGATCCATACACACAGAGCACTGTACTCCCAGACTAGACCCATACCGACAGAGCACTATACACCCAGACTAGACCCATACCCACAGAGCACTGTACTCCCAGACTAGACCAACACACACAGAGCACTGTACTCCCAGACTAGACCCATACCCACAGAGCACTGTACTCCCAGACTAGACCCATACCCACAGAGCACTATACACCCAGACTAGACCCATACCCACAGAGCACTGCACTCCCAGACTAGACCAACACACACAGAGCACTGTACTCCCAGACTAGACCCATACCCACAGAGCACTGTACTCCCAGACTAGATCCATACACACAGATCACTGTACTCCCAGGCTAGACCCATACCCACAGAGCACTGTACTCCCAGACTAGACCTATACCCACAGAGCACTGTATTCCCAGTCTGATCCCATACCCACAGAGCACTGTACTCCCAGACTAGATCCATACACACAGAGCACTGTTCTCCCAGACTAGATCCATACACACAGAGCACTGTTCTCCCAGACTAGACCCAGACACACAGAGCAATGTACTCCCAGACAGGTCCCAAAGACATGGAGCACTGTATTCCCAGACTAGACTCAGACATAAAGAGCACTGTACTCCCAGACTAGACCCAGACACAGAGCACAGTACTCCCAGACTGGTCCCATACCCACAAAGCACAGTACTCCCAGACTAGATCCATACACACAGATCACTGTACTCCTAGACTAGACCCATACCCACAGAGCACTGTACTCCCAGACTAGATCCATACACACAGATCACTGTACTCCTAGACTAGACCCATACCCACAAAGCACAGTACTCCCAGACTAGATCCATACACACAGAGCACTGTACTCCTAGACTAGACCCATACCCACAGAGCACTGTACTCCCAGACTAGACCTATACCCACAGAGCACTGTACTCCCAGACTAGATCCATACACACAGATCACTGTACTCCCAGACTAGACCCATACCCACAGAGCACTGTACTCCCAGACTAGACCTATACCCACAGAGCACTGTACTCCCAGACTAGACCCATACCCACAGAGCACTATACACCCAGACTAGACCCATACCCACAGAGCACTGTACACCCAGACTAGACCAATACACACAGAGCACTGTACTCCCAGACTAGACCCATACCCACAGAGCACTGTACACCCAGACTAGATCCATACACACAGAGAACTGTACTCCCAGGCTAGACCCATACCCACAGAGCACTGTACTCCCAGACTAGACCTATACCCACAGAGCACTGTATTCCCAGACTGGTCCCATACCCACAAAGCACAGTACTCCCAGACTAGATCCATACACACAGATCACTGTACTCCCAGACTAGACCTATACCCACAGAGCACTGTACTCCCAGACTAGACCTATACCCACAGAGCACTGTACTCCCAGACTAGATCCATACACACAGATCACTGTACTCCCAGACTAGACCCATACCCACAGAGCACTGTACTCCCAGACTAGACCTATACCCACAGAGCACTGTACTCCCAGACTAGACCTGTACCCACAGAGCACTGTACTCCCAGACTAGATACATACACACAGATCACTGTACTCCCAGACTAGACCCATACCCACAGAGCACTGTACTCCTAGACTAGACCTATACCCACAGAGCACTGTACTCCCAGACTAGACCCATACCCACAGAGCACTGTACTCCCAGACTAGACCCATACCCACAGAGCACTGTACTCCCAGACTAGACCTATACCCACAGAGCACTGTATTCCCAGACTGATCCCATACCCACAGAGCACTGTACTCCCAGACTAGATCCATACACACAGAGCACTGTTCTCCCAGACTAGACCCAGACACACAGAGCACTGTACTCCCAGACAGGTCCCAAAGACATGGAGCACTGTATTCCCAGACTAGACTCAGACATAAAGAGCACTGTACTCCCAGACTAGACCCAGACACACAGAGCACAGTACTCCCAGACTGGTCCCATACCCACAAAGCACAGTGCTCCCAGACTAGATCCATACACACAGATCACTGTACTCCCAGACTAGACCCATACCCACAGAGCACTGTACTACCAGACTAGACCTATACCCACAGAGCACTGTACTCCCAGACTAGATCCATACACAGATCACTGTACTCCCAGACTGGACCCATACCCACAGAGCACTGTACTCCCAGACTAGACCTATACCCACAGAGCACTGTACTCCCAGACTAGATCCATACACACAGATCACTGTACTCCCAGACTAGACCCATACCCACAGAGCACTGTACTCCCAGACTAGACCTATACCCACAGAGCACTGTACTCCCAGACTAGACCCATACCCACAGAGCACTATACACCCAGACTAGATCCATACCCACAGAGCACTGTACACCCAGACTAGACCAATACACACAGAGCACTGTACTCCCAGACGAGACCCATACCCACAGAGCACTGTACACCCAGACTAGATCCATACACACAGAGCACTGTACTCCCAGACTAGACCCATACCCACAGAGCACTGTACTGCCAGACTAGACCTATACCCACAGAGCACTGTATTCCCAGACTGATCCCATACCCACAGAGCACTGTACTCCCAGACTAGATCCATACACACAGAGCACTGTTCTCCCAGACTAGACCCACACCCACAGAGCACTGTACTCCCAGACTAGACCAATACCCACAGAGCACTGTACTCCCAGACTAGACCTATACCCACAGAGCACTGTACTCCCAGACTAGATCCATACACACAGATCACTGTACTCCCAGACTAGACCTATACCCACAGAGCACTGTACTCCCAGACTAGACCTATACCCACAGAGCACTGTACTCCCAGACTAGATCCATACACACAGATGACTGTACTCCCAGACTAGACCCATACCCACAGAGCACTGTACTCCCAGACTAGACCTATACCCACAGAGCACTGTACTCCCAGACTAGACCCATACCCACAGAGCACTGTACTCCCAGACTAGACCTATACCCACAGAGCACTGTACTCCCAGACTTGACCTATACCCACAGAGCACTGTACTCCCAGACTAGATCCATACACACAGATGACTGTACTCCCAGACTAGACCCATACCCACAGAGCACTGTACTCCCAGACTAGACCTATACCCACAGAGCACTGTACTCCCAGACTAGACCCATACCCACAGAGCACTGTACTCCCAGACTAGACCCATACCCACAGAGCACTATACACCCAGACTAGACCCATACCCACAGAGCACTGTACACCCAGACTAGACCAATACATACAGAGCACTGTACTCCCAGACTGGACCCATACCCACAGAGCACTGTACTCCCAGACTAGACCTATACCCACAGAGCACTGTATTCCCAGACTGATCCCATACCCACAGAGCACTGTACTCCCAGACTAGATCCATACACACAGAGCACTGTTCTCCCAGACTAGACCCATACCCACAGAGCACTGTACTCCCAGACTAGACCAATACACACAGAGCACTGTACTCCCAGACTAGATCCATACACACAGAGCACTGTACTCCCAGACTAGGCCCAGACACACAGAGCACTGTACTCCCAGACAGGTCCCAAAGACATGGAGCACTGTATTCCCAGACTAGACTCAGACATAAAGAGCACTGTACTCCCAGACTAGACCCAGACATAGAGAGCACAGTACTCCCAGACTGGTCCTATACCCACAAAGCACAGTACTCCCAGACTAGATCCATACACACAGATCACTGTACTCCCAGACTAGACCCATACCCACAGAGCACTGTACTCCCAGACTAGACCTATACCCACAGAGCACTGTACTCCCAGACTAGATCCATACACACAGATCACTGTACTCCCAGACTAGACCCATACCCACAGAGCACTGTACTCCCAGACTAGACCTATACCCACAGAGCACTGTACTCCCAGACTAGACCCATACCCACAGAGCACTGTACTCCCAGACTAGACCTATACCCACAGAGCACTGTACTCCCAGACTAGACCCATACCCACAGAGCACTATACACCCAGACTAGACCCATACCCACAGAGCACTGTACTCCCAGACTAGACCAACACACACAGAGCACTGTACTCCCAGACTAGACCCATACCCACAGAGCACTGTACTCCCAGACTAGATCCATACACACAGATCACTGTACTCCCAGGCTAGACCCATACCCACAGAGCACTGTACTCCCAGACTAGACCTATACCCACAGAGCACTGTATTCCCAGTCTGATCCCATACCCACAGAGCACTGTACTCCCAGACTAGACCTATACACACAGAGCACTGTACTCCCAGACTAGACCCATACACACAGAGCATTGTACACCCAGACTAGATCCATACACACAGAGCACTGTTCTCCCAGACTAGACCCATACCCACAGAGCACTGTACTCCCAGACTAGACCCATACCCACAGAGCACTGTACTCCCAGACTAGACCCATACCCACAGAGCACTATACACCCAGACTAGACCCATACCCACAGAGCACTGCACTCCCAGACTAGACCAACACACACAGAGCACTGTACTCCCAGACTAGACCCATACCCACAGAGCACTGTACTCCCAGACTAGATCCATACACACAGATCACTGTACTCCCAGGCTAGACCCATACCCACAGAGCACTGTACTCCCAGACTAGACCTATACCCACAGAGCACTGTATTCCCAGTCTGATCCCATACCCACAGAGCACTGTACTCCCAGACTAGATCCATACACACAGAGCACTGTTCTCCCAGACTAGATCCATACACACAGAGCACTGTTCTCCCAGACTAGACCCAGACACACAGAGCAATGTACTCCCAGACAGGTCCCAAAGACATGGAGCACTGTATTCCCAGACTAGACTCAGACATAAAGAGCACTGTACTCCCAGACTAGACCCAGACACAGAGCACAGTACTCCCAGACTGGTCCCATACCCACAAAGCACAGTACTCCCAGACTAGATCCATACACACAGATCACTGTACTCCTAGACTAGACCCATACCCACAGAGCACTGTACTCCCAGACTAGATCCATACACACAGATCACTGTACTCCTAGACTAGACCCATACCCACAAAGCACAGTACTCCCAGACTAGATCCATACACACAGAGCACTGTACTCCTAGACTAGACCCATACCCACAGAGCACTGTACTCCCAGACTAGACCTATACCCACAGAGCACTGTACTCCCAGACTAGATCCATACACACAGATCACTGTACTCCCAGACTAGACCCATACCCACAGAGCACTGTACTCCCAGACTAGACCTATACCCACAGAGCACTGTACTCCCAGACTAGACCCATACCCACAGAGCACTATACACCCAGACTAGACCCATACCCACAGAGCACTGTACACCCAGACTAGACCAATACACACAGAGCACTGTACTCCCAGACTAGACCCATACCCACAGAGCACTGTACACCCAGACTAGATCCATACACACAGAGAACTGTACTCCCAGGCTAGACCCATACCCACAGAGCACTGTACTCCCAGACTAGACCTATACCCACAGAGCACTGTATTCCCAGACTGGTCCCATACCCACAAAGCACAGTACTCCCAGACTAGATCCATACACACAGATCACTGTACTCCCAGACTAGACCTATACCCACAGAGCACTGTACTCCCAGACTAGACCTATACCCACAGAGCACTGTACTCCCAGACTAGATCCATACACACAGATCACTGTACTCCCAGACTAGACCCATACCCACAGAGCACTGTACTCCCAGACTAGACCTATACCCACAGAGCACTGTACTCCCAGACTAGACCTGTACCCACAGAGCACTGTACTCCCAGACTAGATACATACACACAGATCACTGTACTCCCAGACTAGACCCATACCCACAGAGCACTGTACTCCTAGACTAGACCTATACCCACAGAGCACTGTACTCCCAGACTAGACCCATACCCACAGAGCACTGTACTCCCAGACTAGACCCATACCCACAGAGCACTGTACTCCCAGACTAGACCTATACCCACAGAGCACTGTATTCCCAGACTGATCCCATACCCACAGAGCACTGTACTCCCAGACTAGATCCATACACACAGAGCACTGTTCTCCCAGACTAGACCCAGACACACAGAGCACTGTACTCCCAGACAGGTCCCAAAGACATGGAGCACTGTATTCCCAGACTAGACTCAGACATAAAGAGCACTGTACTCCCAGACTAGACCCAGACACACAGAGCACAGTACTCCCAGACTGGTCCCATACCCACAAAGCACAGTGCTCCCAGACTAGATCCATACACACAGATCACTGTACTCCCAGACTAGACCCATACCCACAGAGCACTGTACTACCAGACTAGACCTATACCCACAGAGCACTGTACTCCCAGACTAGATCCATACACAGATCACTGTACTCCCAGACTAGACCCATACCCACAGAGCACTGTACTCCCAGACTAGACCTATACCCACAGAGCACTGTACTCCCAGACTAGATCCATACACACAGATCACTGTACTCCCAGACTAGACCCATACCCACAGAGCACTGTACTCCCAGACTAGACCTATACCCACAGAGCACTGTACTCCCAGACTAGACCCATACCCACAGAGCACTATACACCCAGACTAGATCCATACCCACAGAGCACTGTACACCCAGACTAGACCAATACACACAGAGCACTGTACTCCCAGACGAGACCCATACCCACAGAGCACTGTACACCCAGACTAGATCCATACACACAGAGCACTGTACTCCCAGACTAGACCCATACCCACAGAGCACTGTACTGCCAGACTAGACCTATACCCACAGAGCACTGTATTCCCAGACTGATCCCATACCCACAGAGCACTGTACTCCCAGACTAGATCCATACACACAGAGCACTGTTCTCCCAGACTAGACCCACACCCACAGAGCACTGTACTCCCAGACTAGACCAATACCCACAGAGCACTGTACTCCCAGACTAGACCTATACCCACAGAGCACTGTACTCCCAGACTAGATCCATACACACAGATCACTGTACTCCCAGACTAGACCTATACCCACAGAGCACTGTACTCCCAGACTAGACCTATACCCACAGAGCACTGTACTCCCAGACTAGATCCATACACACAGATGACTGTACTCCCAGACTAGACCCATACCCACAGAGCACTGTACTCCCAGACTAGACCTATACCCACAGAGCACTGTACTCCCAGACTAGACCCATACCCACAGAGCACTGTACTCCCAGACTAGACCTATACCCACAGAGCACTGTACTCCCAGACTAGACCTATACCCACAGAGCACTGTACTCCCAGACTAGATCCATACACACAGATGACTGTACTCCCAGACTAGACCCATACCCACAGAGCACTGTACTCCCAGACTAGACCTATACCCACAGAGCACTGTACTCCCAGACTAGACCCATACCCACAGAGCACTGTACTCCCAGACTAGACCCATACCCACAGAGCACTATACACCCAGACTAGACCCATACCCACAGAGCACTGTACACCCAGACTAGACCAATACATACAGAGCACTGTACTCCCAGACTGGACCCATACCCACAGAGCACTGTACTCCCAGACTAGACCTATACCCACAGAGCACTGTATTCCCAGACTGATCCCATACCCACAGAGCACTGTACTCCCAGACTAGATCCATACACACAGAGCACTGTTCTCCCAGACTAGACCCATACCCACAGAGCACTGTACTCCCAGACTAGACCAATACACACAGAGCACTGTACTCCCAGACTAGATCCATACACACAGAGCACTGTACTCCCAGACTAGGCCCAGACACACAGAGCACTGTACTCCCAGACAGGTCCCAAAGACATGGAGCACTGTATTCCCAGACTAGACTCAGACATAAAGAGCACTGTACTCCCAGACTAGACCCAGACATAGAGAGCACAGTACTCCCAGACTGGTCCTATACCCACAAAGCACAGTACTCCCAGACTAGATCCATACACACAGATCACTGTACTCCCAGACTAGACCCATACCCACAGAGCACTGTACTCCCAGACTAGACCTATACCCACAGAGCACTGTACTCCCAGACTAGATCCATACACACAGATCACTGTACTCCCAGACTAGACCCATACCCACAGAGCACTGTACTCCCAGACTAGACCTATACCCACAGAGCACTGTACTCCCAGACTAGACCCATACCCACAGAGCACTGTACTCCCAGACTAGACCTATACCCACAGAGCACTGTACTCCCAGACTAGACCCATACCCACAGAGCACTATACACCCAGACTAGACCCATACCCACAGAGCACTGTACTCCCAGACTAGACCAACACACACAGAGCACTGTACTCCCAGACTAGACCCATACCCACAGAGCACTGTACTCCCAGACTAGACCTATACCCACAGAGCACTGTATTCCCAGTCTGATCCCATACCCACAGAGCACTGTACTCCCAGACTAGACCTATACACACAGAGCACTGTACTCCCAGACTAGACCCATACACACAGAGCATTGTACACCCAGACTAGATCCATACACACAGAGCACTGTTCTCCCAGACTAGACCCATACCCACAGAGCACTGTACTCCCAGACTAGACCAATACACACAGAGCATTGTACACCCAGACTAGATCCATCCACACAGAGCACTGTACTCCCAGACTAGACCCATACCCACAGAGCACTGTACTCCCAGACTTGACCTATACGCACAGAGCACTGTATTCCCAGACTGGTCCCATATCTGTAACTTGCCTTGGTGAGAATCGAAATCACAACCTCAGGGTCGGTGGACCAGAACTACTCAGCTATCATGAACCTCATCTTTTCTAGGTGGTGCCTCGCCATCTTCCCCTACATGTGTTCAAGAGGCAATTACACTAGGGCACGGACCGCGCAACACCTGCCCTAGGGTACGATCTAATCCCAACCTTTCCTCAGGTACGACCTAACCTCCACCTGCCCTTCATATGACCTAACCCCGACCATCTCTCAGGTACAACCTAACCCCGACCATCTCTCAGGTATGACCTAACCCCGACCATCTCTCAGGTATGACCTAACCTCCACCTGCCCTTAGATCTGACCTAACCCCGACCATCCCTCAGGTACGACCTAACCTCCACCTGCCCTTCATATGACCTAACCCCGACCATCTCTCAGGTACAACCTAACCCCGACCATCTCTCAGGTATGACCTAACCCCGACCATCTCTCAGGTACAACCTAACCCCGACCATCTCTCAGGTACAACCTAACCCCGACCATCTCTCAGGTACGACCTAACCTCCACCTGCCCTTAGATCTGACCTAACCCCGACCATCTCTCAGGTACGACCTAACCCCGACCATCCTTCAGGTACAACCTAACCCCGAGCATCCCTCAGGTACGACCTAACCCCGAGCATCCCTCAGGTACAACCTAGCCCCGACCATCCCTCAGGTACAACCTAACCCCGAGCATCCCTCAGGTACAACCTGACCCCGAGCATCCCTCAGGTACAACCTAACCCCGAGCATCCCTCAGGTACAACCTAGCCCCGACCATCCCTCAGGTACAACCTAACCCCGAGCATCCCTCAGGTACAACCTAACCCCGAGCATCCCTCAGGTACAACCTAGCCCCCACCTGTCTTTAGATCTGACCTAACCCCGACCATCTCTCAGGTACGACCTAACCTCCACCTGCCCTTAGATCTGACCTAACCCTGACCATCTCTCAGGTACGACCTAACCCCGACCATCTCTCAGGTACGACCTAACCCCGATCTAACCCTGACCATCTCTCAGGTACGACCTAACCCCGACCATCTCTCAGGTACGACCTAACCCCCACCTGCCCTTAGATCTGACCTAACCCCGACCATCTCTCAGGTACGACCTAACCCCCACCTGCCCTTAGATTTGACCTAACCCCGAGCATCCCTCAGGTACGACCTAACCCCCACCTGCCCTTAGATCTGACCTAACCCCGACCATCCCTCAGGTACAACCTAATCTCCACCTGCCCTTAGATCTGACCTAACCCCGAGCATCCCTCAGGTACGACCTAACCCCCACCTGCCCTTAGATCTGACCTAACCCCGACCATCCCTCAGGTACAACCTAACCTCCACCTGCCCTTAGATCTGACCTAACCCCGACCATCCCTCAGGTACGTCCTAACCCCAACCTTTCCTCAGCTACGACCTAACCCCAACCTTCTCTCGTGTATGACCTAACACCTTCCTTCCCTCATATATAACCTAACCCTGAGCATCCCTCAGGTACGACCTAACCCCTTTTGTGCCCGCTCCACGGAGGTGGAACAGGTGGATCGAGAGCTGGTAGGAGATTGTTGGCCCAGGAGAGGATTTGGATCGTGGGTGGGCTGGGAGGTTTTATAAACACCTGGTGTAGGCCTGAGGCCCCTAAAAACAGTCCACAGGCCCCATGTTTGTCCGCTGCCTGAATGAGCGGGATAACTGGCTGCCATCTTGGGACAGGGCGGGATCACGGCATATGCGTGGCCATCTTGGGCAAGAACAGAGAGTGGGTGGGGCTCTGTTCCCAGGCGGGTCCCAGTGCCCAGGAGATGGAGCATCATGTGCAACAGGTTTTTAATCACCTTCATGGACACTCATGTGAGTTTTGCAGCCTAGAGGAGTTCATGGCCCCACCCCCCACTCCCCTCCCCCGCTCCCTCCCCCTCTCCCCCCTCCCTCCTCCGCCCTCCCACTCTCCCCCCTCCACTCCCCCCTTCCCGCCCCCCTTCCTTCCCCCCCCTTCCGCTTCCTCCCAGTCTCTCGCTCGCTCTCTTCCCCCCAGTCTCTCGCTCTCTCTCTTCCCCCCAGTCGCTCTCTCTCTTCCCCGTCGCTCTCTCTCTTCCCTCCAGTCGCTCTCTCTCTTCCCTCCAGTCGCTCTCTCTCTTCCCCCAGTCGCGCTCTCTCTCTTCCCCCCAGTCGCTCTCTCTTCCCCCCAGTCGCTCGCTCTCTTCCCCCCAGTCACTCTCTCTCTTCCCTCCAGTCGCTCTCTCTTCCCCCCAGTCGCTCGCTCTCTTCCCCCCCAGTCGCTCGCTCTCTCTCTTCCCCCCAGTCGCTCTCTCTCTCTTCCCCCCAGTCGCTCTCTCTCTCTTCCCCCCAGTCGCACTCTCTCTCTCTTCCAACAACAACATGCCTTCAAAAAACCCTCAGCACCGCCGGGCACCCCCAGCTAGTTCAATATATAGTTATCTGAAGTGGCTGCTTTTCATCTTTTGGTTACACTTTAGCCCCACGCTCCTAATCTTTGGCCACCCAGTGAGGAGGGGGGTGGGTAAGTCGGAGGATCTTCTCTTGGACCTGCTCTTGGGCCTGGCTGAAACAGCAATATGTAGGTCCAGGATAGGTGGGACCCATGGAGGGGTGGGGTGGGGCATAGGTCGCTCTGGCTGCCTGTCCCTCTTCCACGGTCTTGTCTGTGCCCGGCTGGCCCTGAAGAGTGAGCATGCGGTGTCCACCAGTACGCTTGATACCTTCTGCGACCGGTGGGCACCTCAGAGTACAGAGACACTGGTAACAACATTATGGTTCAGCTGGGAAGGTTCCCTTTGCTTTTGTTGGGACTTTATTGCTTATTTTGGCAACTTTTATTTTGATTGGACCACATCTTTCTTTCCCATATTAGTAATGTCCTAAAAGGGGCACTTGTGCTGATTCTTGTTTGGTGGTCCTGGGGCAACCTAGTGTCACCCTGACTGGTCCACCAATAAAAGCCCAGTAACTAGGAGGGAAGAATCATTGACTCATTTAGAGGGAGTGCAACAAAGGTTCACCAGACTGATTCCTGGGATGGGGGGATTGTGCTATGAGGAGAGATTGGGGGTACTAGGCCTATATTCCTAGAATTTAGAAGAATGAGAAGTGATCTCATTGAAACATATAAAATTCCTACTGGGCTTGACGGAGTAGATGCTGGAAGGATGTTCCCCCTGGCTGGGGAATCTAGAACCAGGGTCACAGTCTCAGAATAGGACTGAGATGAGGAGAAATTTCTTCACTCAAAGGGTTGCGAATCTTTGGAATTTTCTACCCCAGAGAGCTCATTTGAGTATATTCAAGACAGAGATCGATAGATTTTTGGATATTAAAGGAATCAAAGCATGAGGATAATGCGGGAAGGTGGAGTTGAGGTAGATGATCAGCCATGGCCTACTCCTGCTCCTATTTCTTATGTTCTTATGTTCCCTCATGTACGACCTAACCCCTTCCTTCCCTCATGTACGACCTAACCCCTTCCTTCCCTCATATACAACCTAACCCTGACCTTCCCTCATGTACGACCTAACCCCTTCCTTCCCTCATGTACGACCTAACCCCTTCCTTCCCTCATATACAACCTAACCCTGACCTTTCCTCATGTACAACCTAACCCCGACCTTTCCTCATGTACAACCTAACCCCGACCTTCCCTCAGGTACGACCTAATTCCCACCCCACTCTCTCCTTGCTCCCATTCACCACTCTCACCCCATTCCCCACTCTCTCCTCACTGTCTGTTACTAACTGTCTCCTTACAGTCAGAAGAGGCTGATAGAACATGACCTCAAGTTTCACCGTGACCTGTTAGTGGAGTTCATAGGTCTGGAGCGGGCACAGAACATCACCAGGCCCTGGGTCTTCTCGTACTTTGAGCTGATAGAGATTCTGGGTCTAGAGACACCAGTGGAGGAATGAATGAAGGAGACCAGCCTTGGCGGAATGGGACTGAGCAAGGAGGACAACTGCAGAGGTTCGAAATCTCTTGGCTGGTGTGTCTCACTATAACCAGTCTCGGGCCGGGAGTGTGAAGGTCGAGCGCTTCAGTCAGGGAAAGGCTGATTACATGGACAAGGACTTATTTGTTAAATACACACGCACGCACGCACAGAAATACACGCACGCACTCAGAAATACACTCACACAGATACACATAAATACACATGTACATGTGCACGTATACATACACACACGTACATACTTGCACACCGACATGTCCGTGTACATGTACGTATGCGCAAATACGCATGCAGACACACACGTGCACACTTACACACAGACATGTACATACAGAAATACACGTACAACCATACACATACATACAGATACACACACTTGCACGCGCGCACAATATAATACTAATGAGAGAAACTAGAGAAATAAAAGACGTCTATGAGACACAGAGTGTGTGAACAGCAGAGTTTTTTTTTTATTCGTTCCTGGGATGTGGGCGTCGCTGGCAAGGTCAGCATTTACTGCCCATCCCTAATTGCCCTTGAGAAGGTGGTGGTGAGCCGCCTTCTTGAACCTTTGCAGTCTGTGTGGTATAAGGATAAACACAGGTCAGTCAGCTTAACCTCAGTGGTGGGGAAGCTTTTAGAAACGTTAATCCGGGACAAAATTAACAGTCACTTGGACAAGTGTGGGTTAATTAAGGGAAGCCAGCACAGATTTGTTAAAGGCAAATTGTGTTTAATTAACTTGATTGAATTTTTTGTTAAGGTATCAGAGAGGGTTAATGAGGGCAATGCAGTTGATGTGGTGTACATGGACTTCCAAAAGGCGTTTGATAAAGTGCCACATAATAGACTTGCCAGCAAAGTTGAAGCCCATGGAATAAAAAGGTACATGGATACAAAACTGGCTAAGTGACAGGAAACAGAGAGTAGTGGTGAACGGTTGTTTTTTGGACTGGAGGAAGGTATACAGTGGTGTTCCCCAGGGGTCGGTACTAGGACCGCTGCTTTTCTTGATATATGTTTTGGACTTGGGTGTACATGGCACTATTTCAAACTTTGCAGAAGACACAAAACTTGGAAGTATAGTGAACAGTGAGGAGGATAGACTTCAAGAGGGCATAGACAGGCTGGTGGAATGGGCAGACAAGTGGCAGATGAAGTTTAATGCAGAAAAGTGCGAAGTGATACATTTTGGTAGGAAAAACGAGGAGGGGTAATATAAATTAAAGGGTACAATTCTAAAGAGGGTGCAGGAACAGAGAGACATGGGGGTATATGTGCCCAAATCGTTGAAGGTGGCAGGACAGGTTGAGAACGCAGTTAAAAAAGCATACGGGATCCTGGGCTTCATAAATAGAGGCATAGAGTACAAAAGCAAGGAAGTTATGATGAACCTTTATAAAACACTGGTACGGCCACAACTGGAGTATTGTGTCCAATTCTGGGCACTGCACTTTAGGAAGGATGTGAAGGCTTTAGAGAGGGCGCAGAAGAAATTTACAAGAATGGTTCCAGGGATGAGGGACTTCAGTTACGTGGATAGACTGGAGAGGCTAGGTTGTTCTCCTTAGAGCAGAGAAGGTTGAGAGAAGATTTGGTAGAGGTGTTCAAAATCTAGCTGAAGTGCTGTTGCAGAGAGCCAGCACGGGCTTAACAGGCCGAATGGCCTCCTACAGTGCTGTAACCATTCTATGATTCTAGGGTACTCCCACAGTGCTGTTAGGGAGAGAGTTCCAGAATTTTGATCCAGCGACGATGAAGGAAGTTAGGATGGTGTGTGACATTGAGGGAACTTGGAGGTGATGGTGTTCCCATGTGCCTCCTGCCCTTGCAGGTGGTAAAGATCGTAGGTTTTGGAGGTGCTGTCAAAGAAGCTTTGGCAAGTTGCAGCAGTGCATCTTGTAGATAGTACACACTGCAGCCACGTTGCGCTGGTGATGGAGGGAGTGAATGTTTAAGATGGTGGATGGGCTGCCAATCAAGCGGGCTCCTTCGTCCTGGATGGTGCTGAGCTTCTTGAATGT
This sequence comes from Somniosus microcephalus, assembly GCF_052327205.1. Lineage (NCBI taxonomy): Eukaryota > Metazoa > Chordata > Chondrichthyes > Squaliformes > Somniosidae > Somniosus > Somniosus microcephalus. The sequence goes on from NC_140990.1 coordinate 183,957,324, forward strand.
TGTTGGAGTTGCACTCATCCAGGCAAGTGGAGAGTATTCCATCACACTCCTTACTTGTGCCTTGTAGATGGTGGAAAGGCTTTGGGGAGTCAGGAGGTGAGACACTTGCCGCAGAATACCTAGCCTCTGACCTGCTCTTGTAGCCACAGTATTTATGTGGCTGGTCCAGTTTATGTTTCTGGTCAATGGTGACCCCCCCAGGAAGTTGATGTTGGGGGATTTGGCGATGATAATGCAGTTGAATGTCATGGGGCAGTGGTTAGACTCTTGCTTGTTTGAGATTGTCATTGCCTGGCACTTGTATGATGCGAATGTACTTGCCACTTATCAGCCCAAGCCTGAATGTTGGCTGTATGGGGGAATGGACTGCTTCATTATCTGAGGAGTTGCGAATGGAACTTCTGATGGAGGGAAGGTCATTGTTGAAGCAGCTGAAGATGGTTGGGCCTAGGACACTGCCCTGAGGAACTCCTGCAGCGATGTCCTGGGGCCGAGGTGATTGACCTCCAACAACCACAACCATCGTCCTTTGTGCTAGTTATTACTCCAGCCAGTGGAGAGTTTTCCCCTTGATTCCCATTGACTTCAATTTTACTAGGGCTCCTTGATGCCACACTCATTCAAATGCTGCCTTAATGTCAAGGGCAGTCACTCTCACCTCAGTGTGTGCGTGAACAGCAGAGTGAGTGTGAACAGCAGATATGGTGGGGACGAGATGGCAAAGCAGAGCAGATCCCAGTGACCCAAGAGCCTGGGAGAAGAACAGAACAGATTCTTGTTTCAATGGCTAACCACTTTGGGTACGATCCAGAGCGAATCACAGTATAAACTAAATGATACAATTTTAAAGGTGGTGCAGGAACAGAGAGACCTGGAGGTGTACGTACACAAGCCGAATGGCCTCTTTCTGTGCTGTATCATTCTATGATTCTATAAATAGGGATGTGTACAGTGCTCATTCACAATTGTTTGTCTGTTTATTGCTAATTTCACACTTTCAAAAGGTACAACCACAAATAAGCATTAAAAGTGAGATAGTTACATTCAAGATTTATTTTTGATCATTTACTGTCACTGAGGACTCGTGAGCAACTGATTGTAAACACAAGCTTAAAATCCAAGAATGAGAAAATCACAAGAGATCTCCAGTAATCAAGTGTTGAGGAGAGAATCACCTGAACTTCAGTCAGATAATAAACTTATTCATTTAAAATTTACAAACCTCTTTCCCTCTTTCTGTGCAAGGACTCAGCAAGGAACAACTGCACGAGATTTTCTCTCGGCCATGGAGGGAAAAACAAAACCAGACCAGGTGCAAAGAACCTTTAGCAGAAAAGGAAACCTCACGCTGGGCCCCTCCCACTTCATTAATTTTTAAGTCATATAAAATATTTTAAAAATTTGCTAGAAAATACTGCCACGTTTTGATCATAAAATAATCTATGGAACGGTGTAAAATATAAACTGTTCACTGCGGCTCAGAGCAGACCCAGACGCAGACCCCGGGTTAATGAGCAGCATTCACATTGAAACATGAGGGTCCCTCAGACAGAGTGGATCACACGGACCCCCCCACCAGCACCCCAGGGGCACCAGCAACCTACCATCGCAGCATCGCACCCCCTGAGCCCTCCACCCCCCGCCCCCCACCAGCCTGGCACCCTCAGGACACCCAGCACACCCGGGACCTTCAGCACCTGAGACCCCCAGTACCCCAGCACCTGAGACCCCCAGTACCCCAGCACCTGAGACCCCCAGTACCCCAGCACCTGAGACCCCCAGTACCCCAGCACCTGAGAACAGCGGGACCCCAGCACCTGAGAACAGCGGGACCTCAGCACCTGGGACCCCCGGTACCCAGGGACCCCAGCACCTGAGACCCCAGGGACCCCCAGTACCCCAGCACCTGAGACCCCCGGGACCCCCTGTACCCCGGGACCCCAGCACCTGAGACCCCCGGGACCCCAGCACCTGAGACCCCCGGGACCCCAGTACCTGAGACCCCCGGGACCCCCAGTACCCCGGGACCGCATCACCTGAGACCCCCGTGACCCCCAGTATCCCATCACCTGAGACCCCAGGGACTCCAGCACCTAAGACCCCCAGTACCCTGGACCCCCAGCACCCGAGACCCCCCCGGGACCCCCAGTACCCCGGGCCCCAGCACCTGAGACCCCCAGTACCCCGGGACCCCAGCACCTGAGACCACCTGGGACCCCCAGTACCCCAGGGGCTCATCACCTGGGACCCCCAGTACCCCAGGACACCAGCAACTGAAACCCCCAGGACTCCAGCACCCGAGACCCCCGGTACCCCGGGGGCTCATCACCTGAGACCCCCGGGACCCCAGCACCCGAGACCCCCAGGACCCGAGACCCCCAGTACACCGGGACCCCATCAGCTGAGACCCCTGGGACCCCCAGCACCCACTGGAACACCCCCCCCCACCCCCCCCCCAACGACCATGGCACCAGTGTGGAGACTCTACGAGGAGTTAGAGAACTGAGCAAAGCTTTGGGCCACAGGGAAGTAAAGTTTCTTCCTGAGGGTGTAACTGGGCTGTGGCATCTGCGTCTTGTCTGCCTTGTCCTTTTTCTCACTGACATCCTTGTTGACGATGGTAAGAATGCTCAGGAGGTCCTCACTGGAAAGGAGCAAAGAGACAATTCCGTCAGCTAGTCGCTCTTATCAATGCACGCACGCCCAGTGCACTAAGCCCAGGCCTGGCGAGTGAGGGGGCCTGGGGCCTGGACTGGGAGAGGCTGAGAACGACAGACCCCCTGCTCCCTTCACCCACCCACATGTCCCACTCTTCTGTCCCCTACCCCATATGCCCCACTCCCCACCGTGTTATCCACTCCCCACTCCGTGTTCCCCATTCTCCCCTCGTCTTCCCCTTACCTGTTTTCCCCATTCTCCCCATGTTCCACATTCTCCCCCCGTGTTCCCCACTCCCCGGTGTTCCCCACTCCCCCCTCCCCCGCCTCCCCCCTGTGTTCCCCCCTCCCCCGTATTCCCCCCTCCCCCATGTTCCCCACTCCCCTCCCCCGTGTTCCCCACTCCCCCTCCCCCGTGTTCCCCAATCCCCCGTGTTCCCCACTCCCCCGTGTTCCCCCTTCTCCCTTCCCGTGTTCCCCACTCCCACTCCCCCCGTGTTCCCCACTCCCCCGTGTTCCCCCTTCTCCCGTCCCGTGTTCCCCACTCCCACTCCCCCATGTTCCCCACTCCCCCGTGTTCCCCCTTCTCCCTTCCCGTGTTCCCCACTCCCCCGTGTTCCCCCTCCCCCGTGTTCCCCCCTCCCCCGTGTTCCCCCCTCCCCCGTGTTCCCCACTCTCCCCTCCCCCGTGTTCCCCCCTCCCCCTCCCTCGTGTTCCCCACTCCCCAGTGTACCCCCATCCCCCGTGTTCCCCCCTCCCCCGTGTTCCCCACTCCCCCCTCCCCCGTGTTCCCCACTCCCCCTCCCCCGTGTTCCCCACTCCCCCTCCCCTGTTCCCCCCTGCCCCGTGTTCCCCACTCCCCCGTGTTCCCCCCTCCCCCCGTGTTCCCCTCTCCCCCCCCGTGTTCCCCCCTCCCCCGTGTTCCCCCTCCCCCGTGTTCCCCCCTCCCCCCCCATTCCCCACTCCCCCTCCCCTGTGCTCCCCCCTCCCCCGTGTTCCCCACTCCCCCCTCCCCCGTGCTCCCCCCTCCCCCGTGCTCCCCACTCCCCCCTCCCCCGTGCTCCCCCCTCCCCCCTGTTCCCCACTCCCCCGTGTTCCCCACTCCCCCGTGTTCCCCCCTCCCCCATGTTCCCCACGTTTACCCCGTCACTCAGGGTGGGGTGCTTACCTGGCGCAGTATTTCTCCAGGTTGTCGCAGAGTGACTGAATGTACCAGGTGCCCTGTTCAACGTCTCGGAACGAGACGTATCCCTCCACCGTCGCCATGCCCAGCAGGAAGTCCGCCTCATCGGGGATGGTGGCACTGGTGGTGCAGACCGCGTCCTCCTCCAGCTCGGGACTGACGCTCTCGGCCTCGATCACAACGCCGTCCTGCTTCTTGGAGCCCTGGCACGCCTGGATGAAGAAGAGCTTGGGCTTCTGCTGGAGAGAGCGACATCGCGAGGCCGAGAAGGCCGAGGTGATGTCGCGAATGGCGACCTGCTGACCGTCCGTACCGCACATCACGCCCTTCTGGCCGTGGGTCAGGATGCAGCAGACGAAGCAATCGTGGAGCGTGTGGTCAACCTGCCGGTAGCGCTCCATCTCCTCTTGTATCTTTGCAGCAGAAAGGTCCTGCAACAGGGTCACCTCGAATCCCAGCCAACTGAAGGTCTTCTCCAGCCGCACTGTGGGGACACAAGTTGATCCGATGGTGAAACGGTTGTAGCTTCACTCATCGGGGCAAAGCTACACAAGGTTCAAGAACAAGTCGGCGATTCCAATAATTACCCGCATCCACATTGGTTCCTCTGCGCTTCAGCAACGTTTGAAAGGTACGGTTGTTAATTATGACACAGTTGCCCCTTGGAATGCTCTCCATTTTGTAGCTGCCCAGACTCTGTTATAGACAAACAAGAGATCATGAGATACAACATCGAACATTACCCGCTGCATCCAGTCCCCAACACTCTCCTTCGTTCAGTATCAGTCACACACCGAGCGCGCCTAGGTTCCATAACCCTTAATTCCCTTATCTAACAAAAATCCAGCAATCTCACTTTTGACATTTTCAATTGACCCCCAGCCTCAACAGCTTTTTGGGGGCAAGAGTTCCAGATTTCCACCACCCTTTGTGTGAAGAAGTGCTTCCTGACATCACCCCTGAACAGCCTAGCTCTAATTTTAAGGTTATACCCCCTTATCTGGACTCACCCACCAGAGGAAATAGTTTCTCTCTCTCTACCCTATCAAATACTTTAATCATCTTAAACACTTAATCTTATATACTCGGAAGAATACAAGCCTAGTCTATACAACCTCGTAATTTAACACTTTTGGCCCTGCGATCATTCTGGTGAATCTGCGCTGCACCCCCTCCAAGGCCAATATATACTACCTTAGGTGTAGTGCCCAAAACTGAATGCAGATAGGGTCTAACCAGAGCTTTATATAACTGTAACATAACTTCCACTCAGAACTAAGGTCTTCAATCTAACCAGAGGAAACTACAAGGGTATGAGGGACAAGTTGGCCATGGTAGATTGGGAGACTACACTACAAGGTATGAAGGTGGACATACAATGGCTAACATTCAAGGAAATAATGCATAATTTGCAACAAACATATTCCTCTAGGGCATAAAAACCCAAAAGGAAAAGTGATCCAACCATGGCTAACAAAAGAAATTAAAGCTAGGATTAAGTCAAAGGAGGAAGCTTATAAAATTGCCAGAAAAAGTGGTCAGACTGAGGATTGGGATCTTTTTAGAAATCAAAGGGGGACCAAGAAATTGATAAAGAAAGGGAAAATGGAAAATGAGCACAAACTAGCAAAAAATATAAAAACGATTGTAAAAGCTTCTATAGGTATGTGAAAAGGGAAAGACTAGCGAAGGTAAATGTAGGTCCTTTACTGTCAGAGAGGGGAGAATTTATAATGGGGAATGAGGAAATGGCAGAGAAATTTAATAAATACTTTGTTTCTGTCTTCACGGAGGAAGACACAAAAAACCTCCCAGAAATACGAGAAAACCAAAGGTGTGGTGAGAATGAGGAATTTAAAGAAATTATTAGTAAAAAAACAGTACTAGCAAAATTATTGGGACTAAAATTCGATAAATCCCAAGGACCGGATGACCTACATCCTAGGGTTTTGAAAGAGGTATGGGATAGTGGACGCATTGGTTGTCATCTTCCAAAATTCTATAGATTCTGTAACAGTTCCTGCAGATTGGAGGATAGCAAATGTAACCCCGCTATTTAAGAAAGGAGGGAGAGAGAAAACAGGGAACTACAGACCTGTTAGCCTCACATCAATATGGGAAAATGCTGGAATCTATTATAAAGGATGCAATAACTGGGCACTTAGAAACTAATAGTAAGATTGGGCAGAGTCAACATGGATTTATGAAAGAGAAATCCTGTTTGACAAACCTATTGGAGTTCTTTGAGGATGTAACTAGTGGAGTAGACAAAGGGGAACCAGTAGATGTGGTGTATTTGGATTTTCAGAAGGCCTTCGATAAGGTCCCACACAAGAGATTGGTGAACAAAGTTAGGGCACATGGAATTGGAGGTAATATACTAGCATGGATTGAGAATTGGTTAACAGACAGAAAACAAAGAGTAGGGATAAACGGGTCTTTTTCAGGATGGCAGACTGTGACTAGTGGGGTACTGCAAGGATCGGTGCTTGGGCCCCAGCTATTCACAATCTATAGCAATGATTTGGATGAGGGGACTAAATGTAACATTTCCAAATTTGCTGATGATACAAAGCTAGGTGGCAGTGTCAGTTGTGAAGGGGATGTGAAGAGGCGTCAAGGGGATCTTGACAGACTCAGTGAGTTGGCGAGAACATGGCAGATGGAATATAATGTGGATAAATGTGAAGTTATCCACTTTGGTAGAAAAAAACAGAAAGACAGAGTATTTCCTAAATGGTGAAAGATTGGGGAATGCAGATGCTCAAAGGGACCTGGGTGTCCTTGTACATGAGTCACTGAAAGTGAATGTGCAGGTGCAGCAAGCCATTAGGAAGCCAAATGGTATGCTGGTCTTCATTACAAGAGGATTTAAGTACAGGAGTAAAGAAGTCTTACTCCAATTATATAGGGCCTTGGTGAGACCACACCTGGAATACTGTGTACAATTTTGCTCTCCTTATCTAAGGAAGGATATACTTGCCATAGAGGGAGTGCAACAAAGGTTCACGGGATTGATTCCTGGGATGGCGGGACTGTTGTATGAGAAGAGATTGAGTAAACTAGGCCTGTATTCTCTTGAATTCAGAAGAATGAGAGGGGAGCTCATTGAAGCATACAAAATTATTACAGGGCTTGATAGGGTGGAAGCTGGGAGAATGTTTCCCTTGGCTGGGGAGTCTAGAACCAGGGGCCACAGCCTCAGGATAAAGGGTAGGCCATTCAGGACTGAGGTGAGAAGAAACAGAAGGCGATAGAGTTCTGACTAGTAAGGGCATCAAGGAATATGGCGAAAGGGCCGGTGAATGGAGCTGAGGTAGAAGATCAGCCATGATCTCCATGAATGGCGGAGCAGGCTCGAAGGGCCAAATGGCCGACTCCTGCTGCTGTTTCTTATGTTCTTAGTCCTCTTGATATAAAGGGCAACATTCCATTAGTGTTTTTAATTATCAGGACCCGACTGAAATAATGAAAAATCAACAACTTGTATTTATATAGCACCTTTAACGTAGTAAAACGTCCCAAGGCGCTTCACAGGAGTATTATAAGACAAAAAATTTGACACCGAGCCACATAAGGAGAAATTAAGGTCAGATGACCAAAAGCTTGGTCAAAGAGGTAGGTTTTAAGGAGCGTCTTAAAGGAGGAAAGAGAAGTAGAGAGATGGAGAGGTTTAGGGAGGGAATTCCAGAGCTTAAGGCCTAGGCAGCTGAAGACATGGCCACCAATGGTGGAGCAATTATTATCAGGGGTGCTCAAGAGGGCAGAATTAGAGGAGCGCAGATATCTCAGGGGGTTGTAGGGCTGGACAAGGTTACAGAGATAGGGAGGGGTGAGGCCTTGGAGGGATTTAAAAACAATGATGAGAATTTTGAAATCGAGGCGTTGCTTAACCGGGAGCCAATGTAGGTCAGCGAGCACAGGGGTGATGGGTGAACAGGACTTGGTGTGAGTTAGGACACGAGCAGCCGAGTTTACGTAGGGTAGAATATGGGAGGCCAGCCAGGAGTGCGTTGGAATAGTCAAGTCTAGAGGTAACAAAGGCATGGATGAGGGTTTCAGCAGCGGATGAGCTGAGGCAAGGCGGAGACGGGCAATGTTAGGGAGGTGGAAATAGGCGGTCTTAGTTATGCTATGGATGTGTGGTTGGAAGCTCATTTCGGGTCAAATATGACACCAAGGTTGCGAACAGTGTGGTTCAGCCTCAGACAGATGTTAGGGAGAGGGATGGAGTTGGTGGTTAGGGAACGGAGTGTGCGCGGGGACCGAAAACAATGGCTTCGGTCTTCCCAATATTTAATTGGAGAAAATTTCTTCTCATCCAGAACTGGATGTCAGACAAGCAGTCTGACAATTTAGAGACCGTCGAGGGTTTGAAAGAAGTGGTGGTGAGGTAGAGCTGGGTGTCGTCAGTGTACATGTGGGAACTGACACTGTTTTCGGATGATGTCGCCGAGGGGCAACATGTAGATGAGAAATAGGAGGGGGCCAAGGATAGATCCTTGGGGGACACCAGAGGTAATGATGCAGGAGTGGGAAGAGAAGCCGTTGCAGGTGATTCTCTGGCTACGATTAGATAGCTAAGATTGAAACTAGGTGAGTGCAGTCCCATCCAACTGGATGACGGTGGAGACACGTTGGAAGAGGATGCAAAAACAACACAGAAAATAGTGTTGACGAGAACAGAGAATTGGCAAACTGTGCGGGTGAGTGAATCACTCTCACCTGGAATTCAGAGTGCAACCGAACACTCTGACTGTAGGAAGTATTGCCATCCTGCTCCCTCATATCTACAGAAACACAAATGGGCAGATTATCAGTAAATGCTGCACCTCCGACTGGATTGACATCACTGCAATATAAAGTGAATGGTACAATTTTAAAGGGGATGCAGGAAAAGAGAGACCTGGGGGTTCACAGACACAAATCTTTGAAGATGGCAGGACAAGTTGCTGTTAAAAAAGCATATGGGATCCTGGGCTTTATAAATTCCCTATTTACCTTTGGCAACTTTAACTTTAACTTTGGCAACTGTCACGAGTCCTTGTGGCCTGCACTCAACAGAACTTTCCTGGATCTGAATTATCCAGAGCCATGAAAACTTTAAATCCCTCTGTGGGGCACTGCACACCATTTGGAGTCACCCATAATCAGAGGAAAATATTCCAGCCTCTCGGTCACTTTATAGAAATTATAATCAGCATCCATCTCAAGAAGACTCCACTGGCAACTGGTTTCCACTTTGATACCTCCCCACACACCATTGTTTACATAGGAACAGGAGTCGGCCATTCAGCCCCTTGAGCCTGTTCCACCATTCAATGAGATCATGGTTGCTCTGTATCCTAACTCCATCCACCTGCCTTGGTTCCATATCCTTTAATACCAGTGGCCAGCAAAAATCTATCAATCTCAGATTTAAAATTATTAATTGCACTAGCATCTACTGCGCTTTGTGGGAGAGAGTTCCACACTTCTGCCACCCTTTGCGTGAAGACGTGTTTCCTAACTTCTCTCCTGAATGGCCTGACTCTGATTCTAAGGTTATGTCTCCTTGTGATAGATCCCTCGCCAGCGGAAAATGTTTTTCCTCTATCTACCCCATCAATTCCTTTCAAAATCTTAAAATCCTCAATTAATCCCTGTTGTGTATGTGCCTTTAAGAGAAGAACTGATTCTATACTGCAGTACCAGCAGTGACCACCCCTGTATATAAAGCCATAGCAGGCTTCTGTATTTCAGTCTTGAATTACTCTCTGTTCAGTAAATACCTGTTTTATTGTTCTCCTGCAGTCTGAGTATTATTGATCCTCGGACACTACACTGGCGACGGGCAGGTTTGAACTCACCTGCAGTACTGCATCACCTCACGGGGATCTTTTCCCTGAAGAGAAGCTTCTTGGAGGTCGAAGTCAGAACTATAGTGTATGTACTTTGCAGAAGGAACTATATTCTGCAGCCCCTGTATGCTGCAGTACCAGTAGTGACCACCCCTGTATATAAGCCTGTGTAGTAACATTTGCATAGTAGTTCCAGGTTGCCTCCATTCAATAAAGACCTGTTATAACCAACTCCTGCAGTCCGTGTCTCAATTATACACAGACATAATACTGGCGACGAGCAGATACGAACTTACCTACAGTCTGCACCACCTCATGGGGATCCATCCCTGAAGCGAAGTTATCAGAGGTCGAGGCCAGAAAGAAGGAAGAAACAGAAGAAACGGGCATCGACCGTGGGCATCCGCCTCTGAGTCAGCGGAGTTGAAGATTTGCAGGAGAGGCTGTCGAGACTGGGGCTTGGTTATCCTGTCGATGGTGCTTCAGCTAATCGGGCTGGTGGCAGGTAGTACACTGATCCTTCCTGGGCTGCGGCGGTCTAGAGCTCGAGCGGGTGGCTTTGCAACGGGGCCGAGCAGCGCTGTCGGGAAGAGGAGAGATAGAGAGGGTGGAGCACACAGGGCGCGGCCGGTGCTATGAAGCCGGGCAGCGTACAGGCCCGAGAAGAGGGAGGCAAGTGTCCCGCAGGGTTGTTCCGACGACGGGGAAATAATAAAAATTAAATGCGCAGAAAGCCGCGAGGAGCTGCAGTTTGCCACGGGAACCGCGGAGAGCGGCGTTAGCAGCAGCGCGGGGGGAAGTGCGCGAAGACCATAGGGCGTCGCCATCAAGGCATAAAACGCCAGCAACAGCGCTAGCAACAGCGGAGAAGACAGAAAGCGCGGGAGGCGCCATCTTAATCCAGCGGGGAAGAAGGCAAAGCGCGGGAGGCGCCATTTTCTTAAATCGGGGAAGAAGGCAAAGCGCGGGAGGCGCCATCTTAGATTTCCAAGATGCCGAAGACTGGCAATATCACTGCCTTCGATAACGCAATAGAAGACTGGACCACGTATGTGGAAAGAGTCGAGGTATATTGCGAGGCAAACGAAGTAGCCGATGAGAAAAAGGCATCGGTACTGCTAAACTTAATGGGCGCAAGAACGTACGGCCTATTGTGGGACCTGATTACTCCAGCCAAACCGAAGGCGAAGAGTTTTAACGAAATTGTTGCTATCCTACAGGAACACCTAAATCCTACACCGCTGCTGATAGCAGAAAGATTTAAATTCCACAGGAGAAATCAGCATAAAGAGAGCAATGCTGATTACCTTACGGAACTACGCAAGCTATCAAAGCACTGCCAGTTCGGAGCAGGACTGGCAGATACCTTACGGGACAAATTTGTCTGTGGACTCCTGAGTGAAGGAACCCAGAAGAGGTTACTCTCAGAGAAAGAGCTGACGTTAGATAAGGCTTTCAGCGTGGCAGTATCGTACGAAGCAGCAGCAAGGGGAGCTGCGGAAATACAGCAAAAGCCACAGGAATACGGCACCCACGAAATGACACGGGGATTTGCAAAATGTTATCGCTGCGGCAGAACAACCCATGACCAGAAGGACTGCTGGTCCAAGGACAAAATATGCAGGCAATGCGGAAAGATGGGACACATTGCACGAGTTTGCAGGTCTGGGAAGAAGACCAACGACAACAAAAAGGCTACTAAGGAACCGTACAGGAAAGTACAAAAGATGACGGACAGTAGTTCCGAAGACCAGATGAGCGATAGTGAATCCGGGAACAAGAGACTAAGCTGTCTCAAACTTCACAACGTAATCGCAAAAGAGGATCACCGAACCATTTGGGTCACCCTCACGATAGCAGGGTCCCAAGTCAAAATGGAATTGGATACAGGATCAGCTCTAACCGTCATGAATCGACGAGACTACGAGCGGCTATTCTCACACATACCCTTGAAAGAGACATCCATTGTCTTGAAGACGTATACGGGGCAAAAAGTATACCCCAGAGGAAAAATAAGGGTGCCTGTCGAATACAACGGCAAGGAAATACAGATATTGTATCTGTACATACTGCAAGATGGTGGATGTTGTGTATGTAATAGGTATGTTACTTTAAACCTATGGCCAGGGCAGCACTACTTTGTAGGGCGTAGTGATACCGTAGTACCACTCCTGGCCATAGGGGTATAAATAGTACTGTGGGTACTGATCTCCCCTCAGTTCCCCGCCTGTTGGTATTAAGTAAAGACCTACGTTGAATCTTCCAAGCTGTCTCTTCATTATTGGATTAAGTATAGACACATACTTTACACTGGCGACGAGTAAGGTTCGAACTCACCAGTACACGGTGCAACAAAGGAACGGTAGCAGTACGGAGAGAGGTTTCTTACCAGCCAGCCTGCAGAGTCCAGCGTCGACCGAAGGAGGCCGCCCAGCACTCCAGGTTCGGGAGGAGCGGCAGCAACGGAGCGAGAGAGAGAGGGTTCCAGCGGAGGCTGCAGCAGCTGAGAGAAGAGGCTGAATGGGCGCTCCAGCCACGGGGCAAAAGTCCACCCAGGGCCAGGTAAACTGAAATCCTTCCCGGGGAACGGGAGCTGCAAGGGCCAGAATGGGCAGGCGATCTGGGGAACAAACGGAGCCACAAGGACTAGCAAGCCACGAGAGGGGAAGGTCTTTGTCAATAGCGGCGGTGGCAATAACGGGAGCTGCAAGGGCCAAAAATAACGACGCTGGAGAAAAGCCGTTAGCAGCAGCAGGAGAAAAGGTGGGAAAAACGCCATCTAGTGGACAAAGGGGAAAAGTTTTTTTTTCTCTTCAGCAGTTTAAAATTAAAAAAAAAAACGCCATCTAGTGGAGAAAGGCGGGAAAAGCTCTTCAGCAGTTTAAAATGTCTAAGGAAGGTTGGTTGTCAGCATTTGTTGAGGACACAGAAGAGTGGGATGCCTATATCAAAAGGCATGAACTTTATTGCATAGTAAACAAGGTGGAAGATGACAAAAAGGTAGCAACCTTATTAAATTGTATGGGGGCAAAAACATACGGTCTGCTGAGGAATCTTCTTACTCCAGAAAAGCCAGCAGACAAAACGTATGCCCAAATTGTTGATACGTTAAAGGTACATTTAAACCCTAAGCCACCATTTATAGCAGAAAGGTACCGCTTCTACAGACGCGACCAAAGGAATGATGGGTCGCAGGCAGCCTATTTAGCTGAGCTCAGAAGGTTGTCCAAACTTTGCCAGTTTGGAGCCATATTGGCGGACGCGATCAGAGACAGATTTGTCTGTGGCATGTTAAATGAGAGTACACGAAAACGGTTGCTAGCCAAGAAACAGCTCAGCCTAGATCAGGCGATTGAAATAGCATTGATCCACGAAGCAGCAGCACAGGGTGCTGCTCAAATGCGACAAAACACAACCTGCTATGACACCCATGAGGTGACATTTCACAAAGGTAAATGCTACCGTTGTGGCAAAACCACCCACGACCAAAGTAATTGTTGGTTTCGTGATAAAATATGCCGGCAGTGTGGAAAAAAGGGGCATATAGCGAAAGTTTGTCGGTCGGGTACGAAACCCAATAGTGGGGGCAGTCCGAGCAGTACCAAGGCAAGGACAAAAATACATAGGATGTCTGACAGTAGATCAGAGGAGTCACAGGAAGGCACAAAAGCAGAGCCTAAAGGTCTGGGATGTCTCAAGTTATATGGTGTAGACAAAACGGAGGACCACAGCACCATGTGGGTTAAAATGAAGGTAGCAGGCGTCGAAGTTAATATGGAGCTGGACACGGGTTCAGCCCTATCAGTAATTAATGAACAAGATTATAACAGGCTCTGTTCAAACGCATTCCCTTAAAGGATACGGAAATTAAATTAAAAACATATACGGGACAAAAAGTTTACCCGAAGGGAAAAATGCAAGTAACAGTTAAATACAACGGCAGGAAAGTGCCAGGACTTTATTTATACGTCCTACCAAACGGTGGACCACCACTTTTGGGTAGGGAATGGATAAGAAAAATCCATTTCGACTGGAAGTCGATACACGAGTTAAAAGTAGAGACCACCAAGGATGATACAACCATTACAAGCAGGCTGTCGAAAATATGGGCAAAAACGCCAGAGGTGTTCCAACAAGGGCTGGGGACCTTAAAGGACATTAGAGCAAAAATAACTATTGCTCAAGACGCAAACCCCAAGTTTTGTAAGGCCAGACCGGTGCCTTACGCCATTCGGCCAGCTGTGGAAGCAGAACTGGATGCCTTAGAGAGTGCAGGTGTCCTTACAAAGATTGAGTGGAGTGAGTGGGCCACGCCCATCGTCCCAGTTATAAAGAAATCTGCAAATAACACACCGGGGGAACCAAAGAAGGTTCGCATTTGCGGGGATTTTAAGATAACTATTAACCCAGTCCTGCACACGGTACAGTATCCGCTGCCGCGGATAGAGGACATATTCGCATCGTTAGCTGGGGGTAGACACTTTACGAAGATTGACCTTTGTCAAGCTTATTTACAGATGGAGGTGGAACAGGACTCGAAAAAGCTCCTAACGATTAACACACACAAGGGATTGTACCAGTACAATCGCCTGGTATTTGGTGTGGCGTCCGCCCCGGCAATATGGCAGAGGACCATGGAACAGGTCCTACAGGGCATTCCAGGAACGCAGTGCTACCTGGATGACATCCTGGTGACAGGACAAACGGCTAACGACCACCTCGCTAACCTGGAGCGAGTACTTCTGCGGTTGCAACAATACGGACTCAGGGCGAACAAGCAGAAATGTGAGTTTTTCCAGGAACGTATCTCATACTGTGGTCACATTATAGATAAGGAAGGCCTGCGTAAGTCCCCGGAAAAGATCGAGGCAGTAGTGAAGGCCCCGCCCCCTGAGAATGTATCTCAGTTACGATCAGTCTTAGGCCTTATAAACTATTACCATAAGTTCCTCCCGAACTTATCGTCCATTTTACATCCACTAAATTCATTGCTGCAAAAGGGAGTCTCCTGGAATTGGGACGAAGCGTGTGAGGCTGCTTTTAAAAAGGGTAAACAACTCATTACATCAAAGGAAGTGCTCGCACACTTTGACCCAAAAATGCCAATGAGGTTGGCATGTGACGCCTCCCCGTACGGTATAGGGGCAGTGTTGTCACACAAATTTCCCAACGGGACGGAGAGGCCAATAGCATTTGCCTCAAGGTCGTTAACTACAGCCGAAAGAAACTATGCGCAAATCGACAGGGAGGCCCTCAGTCTGATGTGGGGTGTAAAAAAATTCCACCACTACCTGCATGGGCAACGTTTCACACTACTGACGGATCATCAACCGTTGGTGTCGATATTTAATCCAACAAAAGGGGTGCCCCTGATGACGGCCCAAAGGCTACAGAGATGGTCACTGTTCTTAGGAGCACACCAGTACCTTATCGAATATAAGGGTACCAAACAGCATGGCAATGCGGATGGCCTGTCGCGGCTACCCTTGCCTGCCGAGATCGAAGAGATAGTACAGGACCCCGTGGAAATATATCATACGGCTGTTATGGAACACTTGCCCATCACCAGCCAATGTATCGAGCGGGAAACACGGAACGACCCGACATTGGCAAGGGTTTACGAGTTAACCGTGAAAGGCTGGCCGGCGCAGGATGACGCATCATTGCCGGCGTTTTCGGCAAGGAAGGACCAGTTGTCCGTCTGCCGGGGTACATTGATGTGCGGAGCCAGGGTGGTGGTCCCTCAAAAATTACAACATAAAGTGTTGCCGGACTTACACGAAGGTCATCTGGGGGGTGTCAAAATGAAAAGCCTCGCCAGAGCCTACGTCTGGTGGCCCGGCATTGACAGGGACATTGAGGAAGTAGCAAAAGCGTGCCAAGGGTGCCAGATGGTACAGAACGTACCACCACAAGCCCCACTACATCCGTGGGAGTGGCCCTCAACGCCGTGGCAAAGGATCCACGTGGACTTCGCTGGCCCCTTCCTGGATGCGATGTTCCTTATTGTAGTGGACGCCCATTCAAAATGGCCGGAGGTCATAAAGATGTCATCAACGACAGCCGAAAAGACGGTCGCAGTCTTAAGGACCATTTTTGCCTGAAACGGGGTGCCCGAGCAAGTCTGTTCGGACAATGGGCCACAATTTGTGGCAGAAGAATTTCAAGCATTCCTAAAAAGGAATGGAGTGCGACATTATACGTCCGCACCATATCATCCGGCTACAAATGGGCTGGCAGAGTGCTTTGTACAGACTTTTAAAAAGGCCATCAAGGCGATGGGGGAGGAAAGGTTGCCACTACAACACAAGGTGGACAACTTCCTATTCGCATACCGTAATGCTGCACATACGGTGACCAACCAGGCCCCCGCCATCATGTTCTTTAATAGAAGGTTAAGGTCTCGCCTTGAATTGCTCAGACCAAACATTTGGAGAGATGTGGAAAACCGAGTATTTCGTAGGGCTCCTGACAGACAGACACGGAGCTTCGAGGTGGGGCAGCAAGTGTTGGCCCGTGATTATCGGAATGAAAAGTGGCGGTCTGGTACGATAAAGGCCCGCCAGGGACCCTTGATGTACACACTTGAGACAGGGGAAGGCATAATCAGACGACATGCTGATCAACTTGTGGAGTCCAGAACCCCAACTGATTCACTACCTCAAACGTCTCAGCACATTGTTACAGCGGAATCACGGCCCAGCTCGTCGTTACAGAGGGCTCAGGATTGCGAGGAGTTCAGCACTCCAGTGATCTCCACGGCACAGGATGTGCCATCAGACACCGACGAGTCCAGCGATGAAGGGGTGACGGAAGTACCGCCGCCTACACCGAGACCGACTAGAGAAAGACGTTATCCTAGTCGAGATAGGAGGCCTCCTCAGAGACTGAATCTATAACATGTTTCTGTTTATATATATATATATATATATATAAGTAGACAACTCTTGATGTAAATATGTTATGTATATTGTGTTACCAAATGTTATTAGCCCTAGTTATGGGGCATCTATTGACTTAATTGCACGGGTACGTTTTAATTAAAAGGGGAGGAATGTTGTGTATGTAATAGGTATGTTACTTTAAACCTATGGCCAGGGCAGCACTACTTTGTAGGGCGTAGTGATACCGTAGTACCACTCCTGGCCATAGGGGTATAAATAGTACTGTGGGTACTGATCTCCCCTCAGTTCCCCGCCTGTTGGTATTAAGTAAAGACCTACGTTGAATCCTCCAAGCTGTCTCTTCATTATTGGATTAAGTATAGACACATACTTTACAGTGGACCACCGTTATTGGGACGTGAATGGATCAGAAAGATAAGTTTAGACTGGCACTCCATTCAGGCACTGACGGTGGCTGGTAAAAAGGATGACGACGTCACTCCTGGACGATTGTCAACAATCTTAGCTAACGCCAAAGAGGTATTTCAACAAGAACTGGGAACTCTTAAAGGCGCAACCGCCTCGATAAAAATAGAAGAGAATGCAATTCCCAAGTTTTTCAAAGCAAGACCGGTACCATATGCAATTCGCCCAGCCGTCGAGGCAGAGCTGGAGAATCTGGAGAATGCAGGCGTGTTATCTAAGGTAGACTGGAGCGAGTGGGCGACACCCATCGTTCCTGTCATGAAGAAAACATTAAACAATAAGTCTGAGGAGCCAAGGAAGGTTCGCATCTGTGGGGACTTCAAGGTGACGGTGAACCCAGTCCTTCACACAGTACAATATCCTCTTCCAAGGATAGAAGATATCTTCGCCTCACTATCTGGAGGGAAGCGTTTTACAAAAATTGACCTAGCACAAGCATATTTACAGATGGAGGTTGGAAGAATCCTCTAGGAAGTATCTCACGATAAACACTCACAAAGATCTTTACCAGTATAATCGACTGGTATTCGGAGTAGCATCAGCTCCGGTGATATGGCAAAGAGCGATGGAACAAGTCCTGCAAGGAATTCCGGGGACTCAGTGTTACTTGGACGACATCCTAGTGACAGGTGAAGATGACAGTGAACACCTTGCCAACCTAGAGCAGGTGCTCACTAGACTACGTGAACATGGGCTACGGGCCAATCGCCCTAAGTGCGAGTTTTTTAAGAAACAGATATCGTATTGTGGCCACGTGATTGATGAAGAGGGGTTACATAAGTCCCCTGACAAAATTGAAGCGGTAGTTAAGGCTCCAGCGCCTGAAAATGTGTCGCAACTGAGGTCATTCCTCGGATTGGTGAATTACTACCATAAGTTTTTGCCAAATTTGTCCACAATTCTGCACCCACTGAACGCCCGACTACAAACGGGAGTAGCATGGAAATGGAGCGATGAATGTAAGCGGGCCTTTCAGAAGAGTAAGGACCTAATCACTTCAAGAGAAGTATTGGCTCACTACAACCCATCACTACCGATAAGACTGGCGTGTGATGCGTCTCCCTACGGCATTGGGGCGGTACCGTCACATAAATTCCTTGATGGTTCAGAGAGGCCGATAGCTTTTGCGTCACGCTCGTTAACTTCAGCCGAGCGTAACTACGCCCAGATTGACAGAGAGGCCCTCAGCCTGGTGTGGGGGGTGAAGAAGTTCAATCACTACCTGCACGGTCAGAAATTTACTCTACTTACTGATCATCAACCTCTTGTCTCCATTTTCAACCCTCAGAAGGGCGTACCGATAATGACAGCACAATGGCTACAGAGGTGGTCCCTTTTCCTAGGGGCACACCAATATGACATCGAGTACAAAGGAACTAAACAGCATGGGAATGCTGATGGATTGTCGCGCCTACCATTGCCGACGGTGGAAGAACAACTTGCAGTGGATCCAGTGGAGATATTCCACTCGACCATAGTCGAATGTCTCCCTGTGATGAATGCAAACATAGAAAAGGAAACACAAAATGACCCGACACTCTCCTGGGTCTATGATTTAACGGTGAAGGGATGGCCAGCACATGGCGAACCACTGCTGCCAGCATTCTCGCCGAGAAGAGAACAGCTGTCAGTGTGCAGAGGAACCTTGATGTGTGGATCCAGAGCAGTAATACCACCCAAATTGAAGGATAGAGTGCTCAATGAGCTTCATGAGGGTCATCTGGGAGGGGTAAAAATGAAGAACTTAGCCAGAGCGTTTGTGTGGTGGCCGGGAATCGATAGAGAAATCGAAGAGATGACCAAGAGCTGTACAGGATGCCAGAAGGTCCAAAACGCCCCACCACAAGCCCCTCTACATCCATGGGAGTGGCCCTCATCTCCATGGCAAAGGGTGCACATTGATTTTGCTGGTCCATTTATGGACTCGATGTTTGTAATTGCGGTGGATGCCCTCAACCACCACAGAAAAAACTATCACAGTCTTATGAACCATATTCGCCAGGAATGGGCTGCCTGAACAGATTTGCTCCGACAATGGACCACAGTTTGTGTCTGAAGAGTTCCGGAGGTTCTTAAAGAACAATGGTGT
The DNA here is from genome assembly GCF_052327205.1 of Somniosus microcephalus. Taxonomy (NCBI): domain Eukaryota; kingdom Metazoa; phylum Chordata; class Chondrichthyes; order Squaliformes; family Somniosidae; genus Somniosus; species Somniosus microcephalus. The sequence goes on from NC_140990.1 coordinate 183,976,463, forward strand.
TAAGCATTACACATCCGCCCCATATCATCCAGCCACTAATGGATTGGCCGAGAGGTTCGTTCAAACATTCAAGAAGGCTATCAAGGCAATGTGTAATGAAGATATACCCCTACAGCACAAGGTGGATAGCTTCTTGTTTGCCTACCGGAATGCGACACATGCGGTTACCAACCAAACTCCAGCCATGATGTTCTTCAATCAAAGACTACGATGCCGCTTGGATTTGGTTAAGTCAAACGTCCGAAGAGATGTGGAGAACAGGCAGTTTCAGAATATGAATGAAAGGCCGACCAGGAGTTTTAAGATAGGTCAACCAGTTTTGGCCCGGGACTACCGCACAGAGAAATGGCAGCCAGGAACGATCTGTACACGGCAAGGACCTCTAATGTATACCGTGGACATTGGAGAGAGCATTGTAAGACGCCATGCTGACCAGATTCTAGAGTCACTGGGAAACGTCAACTCCACACCGCGATCTGATACACCTGGCGATGAAACCGAAGTACCAATGGCAGCTACCTCAGAATCGGTGATATTGGAAGCAGACGAACCAAACAACGACATTGATCCCGACTCAACTTTGCCAGAAGAACCTGATACCCCAAAGAGGCGTTATCCAGACAGAATCAGGAAGCCTCCTCAAAGACTGAACTTATAATTGCTTAACTTCAACTAATGTATCTAGCAACTGTAATTGTAAATATGTTATTTCATTGTTAATCGAATGTTATGTACTGTTTAGCTAAAAGGGGAGGAATTGTAGTGTATGTACTTTGCAGAAGGAACTATATTCTGCAGCCCCTGTATACTGCAGTACCAGTAGTGACCACCCCTGTATATAAGCCTGTGTCATAAAATTTGCATAGTAGTTCCAGGTTGCCTCCATTTAGTAAAGACCTGTTATAACCAACTCCTGCAGTCCGTGTCTCAATTATACACGGACATAATAAGAACGGCGGGCGTCAACCGCAGGCAACCGCCCAGGGATCCATCGGAGAGTTGCGGGGGAGGCTGTGGAGAGCTGGGCCTGGCTCCCCAGTCGAGGTGTTCCAGCAAGTCGTGCTGGTAGAAGGTAGTGCGCTGACCCTTCCGGACTGCGGGGGGCTCGGGCTCGATCGAGCGGCTCTGCAAAGGGGCCGTGCAGCGTCGTCGGGAGGAAGAGAAAGAGAGGGTGGAGCGCACAGGGCGCAGTCGGTGCTCAAGAACAGGGCAGCGTGGAGAGGATAGAACGCGGGGAAGGAAAAGTGAGACGCGCCGAAGCCGCGGGTCGCCGCCATTACCCTGTAGAACGCTGGGAGCAGCGTGGCAGCAAGGGGAAGAAGGAAAAGCGCGGGAGGCGCCATTTTATTCCATTGGGGAAGAAGGAAAAGCGCGGGAGGCGCCATTTTATTACGTTGGGGAAGAAGAAAAAGCGCGCGAGGCGCTATTTTAAATCACCCAAGATGCCGAAGAGTGGCAGTATCACTGCTTTCGACAACGAGGTAGAAGACTGGACCACGTATGTGGAAAGAATTGAAGTGTACTGCAATGCCAATGAGGTGGCCAATGGAAAGAAGGCGTCGGTATTATTAAATTTGATGGGTGTGAGAACGTACGGCCTATTGCGGAATTTAATTACCCCAGCTAAACCAATGGAGAAAAGTTTTGAAGAGATTGTTAATATCTTACAGGAACACCTAAACCCTACACCGCTGCTGATAGCAGAAAGATTCAAGTTCCATAAAAGAAACCAGCACAAAGATGAGAACAATGCTGACTATCTTACGGAACTACGCAAGTTATCGAAGCACTGCCAGTTCGGAGCAGGACTGGCAGACACCTTGCGGGATAAGTTTGTCTGCGGGCTCCAGAGTGAAGGAACCCAGAAACGACTACTTTCGAAAAAGGACCCGACGCTAGAACAGGCTTTCAGCGTGGTAGTATCCTATGAAGCAGCAGCACGGGGAGCTGCAGAAATACAACAGAAACCACAGGAATACAGCGCTAACAAAATGGCGTATGGAGCAGAAAAGTGCTATCGCTGCAGCAGAACAACCCATGATCAGAAGGACTGCTGGGTTAAGGACAAAGTATGCAGGCAATGTGGGAAAATGGGACACGTAGCAAGAGTCTGCAGGTCGGGAAAGAAAACCAACACTACAAGAACTACTAAGGAAAAGTACAAGAAAGTAAAGAAATTGACAGACAGTAGTTCGGAAGATCAGGAGAGTGATAAGGACTCCGGGAGCAGGAGACTAACTTGCCTAAAGTTACACAATGTGATCGCAAAGGAGGATCACCGAACCATTTGGGTCACCCTCATGATAGCAGGGTCCCCAGTAAAGATGGAATTGGACACAGGATCAGCCCTAACTGTCATGAATCGACGAGACTATGAGCGGCTATTCTCACACATACCCTTGAAGGACACGTCCATTGTATTTGAAGACATACATGGGGCAAAAAGTCTACCCCAGAGGAAAAATAAGGGTGCCAGTTGAATACAACGGCAAGGAAACACAGAAACTGTATCTATATATACTACCAGATGGAGGACCACCATTATTGGGATGTGAATGGATCCGAAAAATACAATTGGATTGGCATTCCATTCAGGCGCTAACTGTGACTGATAAAAAGGATGATGACGTCACACCTGGACGACTGTCAAAAATTCTAACTGACGCGAAAGAGGTGTTCCAACAAGGAGTTGGGACTCTAAAAGGAGTAACGGCAACGATAAAAATCGAAGATAACGCAAACCCAAAATTTTTTAAGGCCAGACCGGTACCTTACGCGATCCGCCCAGCCGTTGAAGCAGAGCTGGAGAGTCTGGAGCGTTCGGGTGTGCTGTCCAAGGTGGACTGGAGCGAGTGGGCCACACCCATCGTTCCTGTAATGAAGAAATCATTGAGCAGCACGCCTGGGGAACTGAAGAAGGTTCGCATCTGTGGGGACTTCAAGGTAACTGTGAACCCAGTCCTGCACACAGTACAATATCCACTTCCACGGATAGAAGATATTTTCGCCTCACTATCTGGAGGGAAACGCTTTACAAAGATTGATCTGGCCCAAGCGTATCTACAAATGGAGGTGGAAGAAGCGTCTAGGAAATACCTCACGATAAACACTCACAAAGGCCTTTACCAGTACAATCGACTGGTATTCGGGGTAGCATCAGCCCCGGCTATTTGGCAGAGGGCGATGGAACAAGTCCTGCAAGGGATCCCGGGGACCCAGTGTTATTTGGACGGCATCCTGGTTACGGGCGAAAATGACAGTGAACACCTTGCCAACCTGGAGCAGGTGCTCATGAGATTACAGGAATATGGGCTACGAGCCAACCGCCCCAAATGCGAGTTCTTCAGGAGACAAATCTCGTATTGTGGCCACATGATTGATGAGGAAGGGTTGCATAAGTCGCCGGACAAGATTGAGGCTGTAGTCAAGGCTCCAGCACCGGAAAATGTGTTGCAACTGAGGTCGTTCCTCGGGTTGGTGAACTACTACCATAAGTTCTTGCCGAATTTATCTACAATTCTGCACCCACTGAATGCCCTACTGCAAACTGGAGTAACATGGAAATGGGGTGATGAGTGTAAGCGTGCCTTTCAGAAATGTAAATGCCTAATCACTTCAAAAGAAGTATTGGCCCACTACAATCCAACACTACCGATTCGGTTAGCATGTGATGCGTCTCCCTACGGCATCGGAGCGGTGCTGTCACACAAATTCCCTGACGGTTCAGAGAGGCCAATAGCCTTTGCGTCGCGCTCGTTAACCTCAGCCGAGCGTAACTACGCCTAGATTGACAGGGAGGCCCTCAGCCTGGTGTGGGAGGTGAAGAAGTTCAATCACTATCTGCACGGACAGAAATTCACCCTACTGACTGATCATCAGCCCCTGGTCTCCATTTTTAACCCAAAGAAGGGCGTTCCGGTGATGACGGCGCAACGGCTGCAAAGATGGTCACTTTTTCTAGGGGCACATCAGTACGACATAGAGTACAAGGGTACGAAACAGCATGGAAACGCTGATGGGCTGTCGCGCCTACCATTGCCTATGGTAGAGGAAGCACCTGCAGTGGACCCTGTTGAGATATTCCATGCGACCATAGTCGAATGTCTACCTGTTACAAACTCAAGTAAAGAGAAGGAAACCCGAAATGACCCGACACTCTCTCGGGTCTATGATTTGATGGTGAAGGGATGGCCAGCACATGGCAACTCACTGTTGCCAGCATTCTCGCCAAGGAGAGAACAGCTGTCAGTGTGCCGGGGGACCTTGATGTGTGGATCCCGAGTGGTAATTCCACCCAAGTTGAGAGATAGAGTGCTCAATGAGCTTCATGAGGGTCATCTGGGAGGAGTAAAAATGAAGAGCCAAGCCAGGGCATTTGTGTGGTGGCTGGGAATCGATAAAGAAATCGAGGATATGACCAAGAGATGCACAGGATGCCAGAAGGTCCAAAACGCTCCACCACAGGCCCCGCTACATCCATGGGAGTGGCCCTCATCTCCATGGCAACGGGTACACGTTGATTTTGCTGGTCCATTTATGGACTCAATGTTCCTAATCACTGTGGACGCCCATTCGAAATGGCCAGAGGTCATCAAAATGTCCTCCACCACCACGGAGAAAACTATTGCAGTCCTACGGACCATCTTCGCCAGGAATGGCTTGCCAGAACAGATTTGCTCCGACAATGGGCCACAGTTTGTGTCAGAGGATTTCCGGAGGTTTCTGAGGAATAATGGGGTGAAACATTACACATCTGCCCCATATCATCCAGCCACAAATGGATTGGCTGAGAGGTTTGTTCAGACCTTTAAAAAGGCCATAAAGGCAATGCATAATGAAGACATACCACTACAACACAAGGTGGATAATTTCTTGTTTGCTTACCGGAATGCGACACATGCAGTCACCAACCAAGCTCCAGCCATAATGTTCTTCAACCAAAGGCTAAGATGTCGCCTGGATTTGCTCAAACCAAACATAAGACGAGATGTTGAGGATAAGCAATTCCAGCACATAAATGAGAAGCCAACCAGGAGCTTCAAGATAGGGCAACCAGTCTTGGCCCGCGACTACCGAACAGAAAAATGGCAGCCAGGAACGATATGCACACAGCAGGGACCACTAATGTACACAGTGGACGTTGGAGAGGGCATCGTGAGATGCCATGCTGGCCAGATTCTAGAGTCACAGGAACAAGTCAAACCCATACCACGAGCAGGTGCACCTGGTAATCAACCCGAAGTACAGATTGCGTCTACCTCAGAAGCAGTGGTATTGGAAGCTGACGAACCAACCGATGACAATGAGCCAGAATCAACTCCGCCGCAAGAACAGGATACTCGAGAAAGGCGCTATCCAGTCAGGGTCAGGAAGCCTCCTCAAAGACTGAGCTTATAAATGATTATTTCAGTTGATGTATATAGTACAGAGAAAATTGTAATTGTAATTAGTTATTATTTAGTTGTTAAATGAATGTTATGTACTGTTTATCTAAAAGGGGAGGAATTGTTGTGTATGTTCCTTTAAGAGAAGAACTGATTCTATACTGCAGTACCGGCAGTGACCACCCCTGTATATAAAGCCATAGCAGGCTTCTGTATTTCAGTCTTGAATTACTCTCTGTTCAGTAAATACCTGTTTTATTGTTCTCCTGCAGTCTGAGTATTATTGATCCTCGGACACTACAATCCCTTAACCTATATTCCAGGGAATACAAGCCTAGTTTATGCAATCTCTCCTCATAAATTAACCCTTGGAGCCCTGGTAACATTCTGGTGAATCTACGCTGCACTCCTTCCAAGGTGTCTAATCAGACAAATATTGTGACATCTATCCTAGAGACATGCATCCTGTCAATCTGTCGGTTACGTGGCAATGTATCTAATGTCTTCCCGAAACCCAACTGATACCATACACTGCCTCAGCCACCAGATTACCAAACCTGCTTACCCCAGTACACTGGGGAGACCTGACCTGACCTAACCCTCCTGAACCCAAGCTGTCTCTCGCGAATCAGACGCTGCCCTTCCCAATACTCCCTCACTGATCCCTCATCATATTCTCAAACATCTTCCGCACAGCCAGGGCAAGATCCCTGTCTGTAATTTCAGAACACTTCGTTTGTCTTTTTTTAGAAATGGGAGTCATATTCGTTACTTTCCAACACATCTCCCATTCTGTCTGCCTTTCTCTCTCCTTCCCACTGCCTCTCGTCTTTCTCTCTCTTTCCCCATCTCTCTCACTCCATTGTCAATCTTCCACCGCTTCTAGCTCTCCCACTGTCTTCCTCTTTCATTCACTCTCGTTCTCACCATCTACTTTCTGTCTCTCGCTCACACTACTCCATCTCCCACTTGCTCGATCTCCTCACCCCTACCATCTCTCCAGCTCTCTGTTCATTCACTCGCTCTTCTCTCCTCTTTATACACTTTGGGGGAAAAATTGGGTGAGTAGCGCCACCTGTTAGCGCCTAAAGAGGCAGTCAGTGGCTATAGCGCCATTGGCTGTGCCTCCCGCAATATTCAGCAGGGGTGCTAATGGTGGCGTTAGCCATTTGCGCTGCGCCGCCACCGATGACGTCATCGGTGTGCGCAGCGCCCCATTCGCGCCCCGTTCGTGATATTTGGCAGCGAACGCCGCAGTTGCGCCGTTCGCTACCCACGCCCGGTTCACGGGCCTTACTGTGCCGGCAGCGGCGCAAGTTAAGGTGGAGGTGCGGGGCGGCCGCCTGCCAGCACCTCCGTCCCCGGCCTCCTAACCCCCCCCCCCGCGGCATTGCCGGCTGTTTCCCGAGAGCCCGGCACTTCTCCTTGGTGCCGGGCTCATTTGCCGGCACTCGCGAGCGGGGATCGCGCTGTTGCAGGCCCCTCCCCCTTAACAGTGGGAGGAAGGCCTGCAGTACCACAGCGTGCCGTGCCGCAGCGTGTGGCGCTGCGGCGCGTTGCGCTGCGATATTCAGTTTCAGCGCCCTAAGAGGGACGCGGAGCGCCTCGAGCCTTGCCCCGTGTCCCTCGAGGGGCAATGAAACTGAAAATCTGACGATCGCTAAAACCTCGAACGCTGCGCTAAATCCTGCGCTCAGGTGACTTTTGTGCCACTTTGGCGCCCCAACCGAATTTCTAGGCCTTTCTCTCTATCACTGTCCACCTCCCTCCCCTCTTCAGATGTAGTTGGTTACCTTGAAGCACCATGTGGCTGATACTTGCGTCCTGTACAGGAGTTTGCTGATCTTGTGAGACTGAAATATGAACATAATAAAACAGAGGGAAGGTTAGAGGCAGAGTCTGCAGACCCAGACTGTCACAATCAGCTAACTGGGGTAGGGGTCAGAAGGACAACTCCTTCAAGTGATTTTCAGCTACCACTGCCCCCCAGTGTTATACAGTGACAGACCTGTACCCACCAGTACTGTACCCCAGTGTTATACAGTGATAGGCCTGTACCCACCAATACTGTCACCCAGTGTTATACAGCGACAGACCTGTACCCACCAGTACTGTCACCCAGTGTTATACAGCGACAGACCTGTACCCACCAGTACTGGACCCCAGTGTTATACAGTGACAGACCTGTACCCACCAGTACTGTCACCCAGTGTTGTACAGTGACAGACCTGTACCCACCAGTAGTGTCCCTCAATGTTATCCAATTAAAGACCTGAACCCACCAGTACTGTCTCCCAATGTTATCCAGTGACAGACCTGTACCCACCAGTACTGGACCGCAGTGTTATACAGTGACAATCTGTACCCACCAGTACTGTCCCCCAGTGTTATACAGTGACAGACCTTTACCCACCAGTACTGGACGCCAGTGTTATACAGTGACAGACCTGTACCCACCAGTACTGTCTCCCAGTGTTATACAGCGACAGACCTGTACCCACCAGTACTGTACCCCAGTGTTAAACAGCGACCGTCTGTACCCACCAGTACTGTCCCCCAGTGTTATACGGTGACAGACTTGTACCCACCAGTACTGGACGCCAGTGTTATACAGTGACAGACTTGTACCCACTAGTACTGGACGCCAGTGTTATACAGCGACAGTCTGTACCCACCAGTACTGTATGCCACTGTTATACAGCGACAGACCTGTACCCACCAGTACTGTACCCCAATGTTATACAGTGCCAGACCTGAACCCACCAATGCTGAACCCCAGTGTTATACAGTGACAGACCTGTACCCACCAATACTGTCCCCCAGTGTTGTACAGGGACAGACCTGTACCCACCAGTACTGAACCACAATGTTATACAGTGACAGACCTGTACCCACCAGTACTGCCCCCCAATGTTATACAGTGACAGACCTGTACCCACCAATACTGTACCCCAGTGTTATACAGCGACAGACCTGTACCCACCAGTACTGCCGCACAATGTTATCCAGTGACAGACCTGTACCCACTAGTACTGGACTGCAGTGTTATACAGCGACAGACCTGTACACACCAGTACTATACCCCAATGTTATACAGTGCCAGACCTGTACCCACCAATACTGAACCCCAGTGTTATACAGTGACAGACCTGTACCCACCAGTACTGGACCCCAGTATTATACAGAGATAGACCTGTAACCACCAATACTGTCCCCCAGTGTTATACAGTGACAGACCTGTACCCACCAGCACTGTCCACCAGTGTTATACAGTGACAGACCTGTACCCACCAGTACTGTACCCTAGTGTTATAGTGACCGACCTGTACCACCAGTACTGTACCCTAGTGTTATACAGTGACAGACCTGTACCACCAGTACTGTCCCCCAGTGTTATACAGTGACAGACCTGTATCCACCAATACTGCCCCCCAGTGTTATACAGTGACAGACCTGTGCCCACCAGTACTGAACCACAATGTTGTACAGTGACAGACCTGTACCCACCAGTACTGTCCCCCAATGTTATACAGTGACAGACCTGCACCCACCAGTACTGTACCCTAGTGTTATACAGTGACAGACCTGTACCCACTAATACTGTCACCCAGTGTTATACAGTGACAGACTTGTGCCCACCAGTACTGGACCCCAGTGTTATACAGCGACAGACCTGTAACCACCAATACTGTCCCCCAATGTTATACAGCGACAGACCTGTACCCACCAGTACTGTCCCCCAGTGTTATACAGTGACAGACCTGTACCCACCAGTACTGGACCCCAGTCTTATACAGTGACAGAGCTCTACGCACCAATACTGTCCCCCAGTGTTATACAGTGACAGACTAGTGCCCACCCACACTGTCCCCCAGTGTTATACAGTGACAGACTTGTGCCCACCAGTACTGGACCCCAGTGTTATACAGTGACAGACTTGTGCCCACCAATACTGTCCCCCAATGTTATACAACGACAGACCTGTACCCACCAGTACTGTCCCTCAGTGTTATACAGTGACAGACCTGTACCCACCAGTACTGGACCCCAGTGTTATACAGTGACAGACCTGTACCCACCAATACTGTACCCCAGTCTTATACAGCAACAGTCTGTACCCACCAATGCTGTCCCCCAGTGTTATACAGCGACAGACCTGTACACACCTGTACTGTTCCCCAGTGTTATACAGTGACAGACCTGTACCCACCAGTACTGCCGCACAATATTATCCAGTGACAGACCTGTACCCACTAGTACTGGACTGCAGTATTATACAGCGACAGTCTGTACCCACCAGTACTGTACGCCACTGTTATACAGCGACAGACCTGTACCCCAATGTTATACAGTGCCAGACCTGTACCCACCAATACTGAACCCCAGTGTTATACAGCGACAGACTTGTGCCCACCAGTACTGGACCTACAGTGACAGATTTGTGCCCACCAGTACTGTACCCCAGTGTTATACAGTGACAGACCTGTGCCCACCAGTACTTGACCCCAGTGTTATACAGCGACAGACCTGTACCCACCAGTACTGTCCCCCAGTGTTATACAGTGACAGACCTGTACCCACCAGTACTGGACCCCAGTCTTATACAGTGACAGAGCTCTACGCACCAATACTGTCCCCCAGTGTTATACAGTGACAGACTAGTGCCCACCCACACTGTCCCCCAGTGTTATACAGTGACAGACTTGTGCCCACCAGTACTGGACCCCAGTGTTATACAGTGACAGACTTGTGCCCACCAATACTGTCCCCCAATGTTATACAGTGACAGACCTGTACCCACCAGTACTGGACCCCAGTGTTATACAGTGACAGACCTGTACCCACCAATACTGTACCCCAGTCTTATACAGCAACAGTCTGTACCCACCAATGCTGTCCCCCAGTGTTATACAGCGACAGACCTGTAACCACCAATACTGTCCCCCAATGTTATACAGCGACAGACCTGTGCCCACCAGTACTGCCACACAATGTTATCCAGTGACAGACCTGTACCCACTAGTGCTGGACTGCAGTGTTATACAGCGACAGACCTGTACCCACCAGTACTGTACCCCAATGTTATACAGTGCCAGACCTGTACCCACCAATACTGAACCCCAGTGTTATACAGTGACAGACTAGTGCCCACCAGTACTGTCCCCCAGTGTTATACAGTGACAAACCTGTGCCCACCAATACTGGCCCCCTGTGTTATACAGGGACAGACCTGTACCCACTAGTACTGGATCCCAATGTTATACAGCAACAGACCTGTACCCACCAGTACTGTACCCCAATGTTATACAGTGCCAGACCTGTACCCACCAATACTGAACCCCAATGTTATACAGTGACAGACCTGTACCCACCAATACTGTCCCCCAGTGTTATACAGCGACAGACTTGTGCCCACCAATACTGACCCCCAGTGTTATATAGTGACAGACCTGTAACCACCAATACTGTCCCCCTGTGTTATACAGTGACAGACCTGCACCCACCAGTACTGGACACGTGTTATGAAGTGACAGACCTGTACCCACCAATGCTGTCCCCCAGTGTAATACAGCGACAGACGTGTACCCACTAGTAATGGACCCAGTTTTTTGTTGTGCTGACTCGATACTTCAGATTGATTCAATCCAATCAGAGGGAAGATAAAATTTTCCCAGCTACCCAGTGAATCCTGGCAGTGTAATTATACGCACCAGAAAGTAGTGAAAATTCCGCCAACAATCGATTGTGGGGTTCTAGCGACATGAGGGGTCCCGACTGTTCCTGCATTGAACAGAAAGCGAGTTGATTTAAGGATACGATCAGTGTCAAATCTAAAATACAAACTGAAAACATTGGATACGCAGAGTGGGTCAGTGTGTAGACGAAAGCACAAAGGGCATGGTAACACTTCGGGTGCACATTATCCTTCAGAACTCTCAGTGTGCCCAATGTCTTCGATCCTCTGACTGCGCCAGCACGTATCAGTCGCACCTGAATATGGGCCACGGTCTCTCAAATATCCAGTCCCCCAGGGACACACTGCTCCCTGGGCCAGGGTCTCCCCAATACCCGGTCCCCCAGGGGACACACTGCTCCCTGGGCCAGGGACTCCCCAATACCCGGTCCCCCAGGGGACACACTGCTCCCTGGGCCAGGGTCTCCCCAATACCCAGTCCCCCAGGGGACACACTGCTCCCTGGGCCAGGGTCTCCCCAATACCCGGTCCCCCAGGGGACACACTGCTCCCTGGGCCAGGGTCTCCCCAATACCCGGTCCCCCAGGGGACACACTGCTCCCTGGGCCAGGGTCTCCCCAATACCCGGTCCCCCAGGGGACACACTGCTCCCTGGGCCAGGGTCTCCCCAATACCCAGTCCCCCAGGGGAGACACTGCTCCCTGGGCCAGGGTCTCCCCAATACCCGGTCCCCCAGGGGACACACTGCTCCCTGGGCCAGGGTCTTCCCAATACCCGGTCCCCCAGGGACACACTGCTCCCTGGGCCAGGGTCTCCCCAATACCCGGTCCCCCAGGGACACACTGCTCCCTGGGCCAGGGTCTCCCCAATACCCGGTCCCCCAGGGGACACACTGCTCCCTGGGCCAGGGTCTCCCCAATACCCGGTCCCCCAGGGGACACACTGCTCCCTGGGCCAGGGTCTCCCCAATACCCGGTCCCCCAGGGGACACACTGCTCCCTGGGCCAGGGTCTCCCCAATACCCGGTCCCCCAGGGGACACACTGCTCCCTGGGCCAGGGTCTCCCCAATACCCGGTCCCCCAGGGGACACACTGCTCCCTGGGCCAGGGTCTCCCCAATACCCGGTCCCCCAGGGACACACTGCTCCCTGGGCCAGGGTCTCCCCAATACCCGGTCCCCCAGGGGACACACTGCTCCCTGGGCCAGGGTCTCCCCAATACTCGGTCCCCCAGGGGACACACTGCTCCCTGGGCCAGGGTCTCCCCAATACCCAGTCCCCCAGGGACACACTGCTCCCTGGGCCAGGGTCTCCCCAATACCCGGTCCCCCAGGGGACACACTGCTCCCTGGGCCAGGGTCTCCCCAATACCCGGTCCCCCAGGGGACACACTGCTCCCTGGGCCAGGGTCTCCCCAATACCCGGTCCCCCAGGGACACACTGCTCCCTGGGCCAGGGTCTCCCCAATACCCGGTCCCCCAGGGGACACACTGCTCCCTGGGCCAGGGTCTCCCCAATACCCGGTCCCCCAGGGACACACTGCTCCCTGGGCCAGGGTCTCCCCAATACCCGGTCCCCCAGGGACACACTGCTCCCTGGGCCAGGGTCTCCCCAATACCCTGTCCCCCAGGGGGGGGGACACTGCTCCATGGGCCAGGGTCTCTCCTTCGCCCACCTCCCCAACACCCTGTTCCCCAGGGGGGACACTGCTCCATGGACCTCCACTCATGGACTTTCTAGCCCAAGGATGGTGTCTGAGCTGGGATTATTAGGAGTCGGATTATCCCAGCTCCCAATAAGTGGGATGGGCCTGTTATTGCGGCGGGGTTATCCCAGCTCCCATTCAGTGAGTGGGAGGGACTCCTTATTATCCCCTTCCCCCCCTCGCACCCCTTACCCTTATCAACCCCATCCTAGTTCACACTACCATTCACTCCACCTCCTACCACATCCCCTCCCCCAGCGAGTCATCGTTTCGGGTCAAACCCTTTGTCAAGACTGAAGGCCAGGCTGGGAGAGAACAAAAGAGAAGTGAAGAGACATTAAGAGGTATTCAAAACGAGATGAGATGGTGATAGGACTAGTGGAGACAAAAGACGGCTCTAGATTAGGTGTGAAATGCGCTGGCAGAATGGGAGACAGCTGCCATGTGGGAGAGAAAAAAAGTGGGGGGGGAAAGGGCCAAAACAAAGGTGTGGATAAAAAATAAGTAAAAATGTAATGGGGGCCGAGGTTATGATCTGAAATCGTTGAGCTCGATATTGAGTCCGGAAGGCTGTAAAGTGCCTAATCGGAAGATGAGGTGCTGTTCCTCGAGTTTACGCTGAGCTTCCGTGGAACAATGCAAGAGCCCGAGTACAGTGAGGTCTGAATGGGAATGGGGCGGTGAATTAAAATGACAGGCGACCGGAAACTCGGGGTCATCCTTACGGACTGAACGGAGGTGTTCCACAAAGCGGCCACCCAATCTGCGTTTGGTCTCCCCAATGTAGAGGAGACCGCATCATGAGCAGCGAATACAGTATATTAAATTGCAAGAAGTACAAGTAAATCACTGTTTCACCTGGAAGGGGTGTTTGGGGCCCTGGACAGTGGGAAGGGAGGAGGTATAAGGGCAGGTGTTGCATCGCCTGCGCTTGCACGGGAAGGTGCTGGGCGAAGGGGAAGGGGTGCTGGGGGTGATAGAGGAGTGGACTAGGGTGTCTCGGAGGGTGCGGTCCCTACGGAATGCTGAAAGGGGAGGGGAGGGGAGGGGAAGATGCGTTTAGTGGTGGGATTTACTTTGGAGGTGGCGGAAATGGCGGAGGATGATCCGTTGAATGTGGAGGCTGGTGGGGTGAAAGGTGAGGACAAGGGGAACCTTATCGTTGTTACGGGAGGGAGGGGCAGGGGTGAGGGCAGAAGTGCGGGAGATAGAACGGACACAGTCAAGGGCCGTGTCAACCACGGTAGAGGGGAATCCTCGGTTGAGGAAAAAGGAAGACATGTCGGAAGCACTGGTATGGAATGTGGCATCGTCAGAACAGACGCGGCGGAGTCGGAGAAACTGGGAGAACGGAATAGAGTCCTTACAGGAGGCGGGGTGGGAGGAAGTGTAGTCCAGGTAGCTGTGGGAGTCAGTGGGCTTGTAGTGAATGTTGGTCAGTAACCTATCCCCAGAGATGGAGACGGAGAAGTCGAGGAAGGGAAGGGAAGAGTCGGAGATGGACCATGTGAAGGAGAGGGAAGGGTGGAAATTGGAGGCAAAGTGAATGAAATTGTCTAGTTCAGGGCGAGAGCAGGAAACGGCACCGATACAGTCATCAATGTACCGGAAAAAGAGGTGAGGGAGGGGACCCGAGTAGGACTGGAACAAAGAGTGTTCCACATATCCGTTATGTGGGCAGCACGGTGGCATAGTGGTTAGCACTGTTGCCTCACAGCGCCAGGGACCCGGGTTCGAATCCGGCCTCGGGTGACTGTCTGTGTGAAGTTTGCACATTCTCCCCGTGTTTGCGTGGGTTTCCTCCGGGTGCTCCGGTTTCCTCCCACAGTCCAAAGATGTGCGGGTTAGGTTGATTGGCCATGATAAAAATTGACCCTTAGTGTTAGGGGGATTAAATACGTGGGGTTACGGGGATAGGGTGGGATATGTGTTGGTGTAGGGGTTACAGGGATCGGGTGGGATATGTGTCGGTGCAGGCTCGATGGGCCAAAATGGCCTCTATCTGTACTGTGAGGTTTCTGTGATTCTGTGATATCCCACAAAAAGGCAGGCATAGCTAGGACCCATGTGGGTACCTATAGCAACACCTTTGATTTGGAGGAAATGAGTGGAGTCAAAGGAGAAGTTGTTCAATGTGAGAACAAGTTCAGCCATTCAACTTCTCTTACTGTCCCCTCCTCTCATTGAACTCACGGCCGGTGCCTGTCCACCACATCCCCTTAGTCAGATTATGTGCACTGAACAGGAGGCGTACTTACAGCAGGCGGCAGCTCTATGGGCTGCGTACTTCGTGCAACTAAGATCCCAGCAAGACAGTGGGTCTCGGGAGTCGGAGCCAGCACCAGAGCAGATTCCTCATCCTGCCAGCTTCCTAAATTAACAAAGGAACAAATCAGCATAGGAATCGCAGGGTAACGGGGGCCGCAGGTCAACGGGGCCGCAGGGCAACGGGGCCGCAGAGTAACGGGGCCGCAGTAATGGGATTCACAGTTTAAAAGGGTCGCAGAGTAACGAGTTTTGGAATAAACTGCCCATCTGTGCTGGGGTAGCTGATCTCTGATGGGAGCAGTTAGAATCAGCACCCATTGACTTTCAAAAATCGAATACAGTGCAGACACAGGAGGAATGGCCCCGTGTCCTGGATCTTTACCCAGCACATCTGGGCCCTGATGAGACGACAGGAGAGGAGTGCCTGGGCTATCATCGGATCTTCGATACTCCAATCTCACCCGTTTTGAATGGAGGGCTGGACCGCTACCCGGCTGGTGGATGACGTGCCGCTGACCACCACCCACTGCCTACTACCTGCTGCCCCTGCCCTCTGCCTACCACCAACCACCCAATACTCACCACCCGCTACCTCCTGCCCTACCCTGCCAGCTGCCCACTACCTGCTGCCCCCTGCCCTACCCTGCCCACAGCCCCCTGATCTCTGACCACCACCCACTGACCACTCCCAGGCTGGGAACTGAGACCAATTAAGTCCCCTGGAGAGTTTGGACGCCAGGGTCAAGGGGGCGGGAGTGGGCATGAGAGTCAATTAGAGCTGGTGGATTAGCTGAAATCACCGATCTATATCACCCAGCAGAAAGGGGGCTTATCTTTAAAGCAGCAAATCGGAGTGTTGTAATTTGCATCATAATGGCCCCAGATTCACTGTCACCGACCATTTCTGCATTGCTCTCAGTACAACACTGGGCTGAGGTCAATGGTCATTACCTTTCTGTCTGTAACGGTCAAACTTCTTCACTAAATCCTCCCCCAGTTGTTTGCAGATGTACTCCAGAAGCTTCATATTATCTTCTTCCAGCAATCCCTCCTTCTCCATTTCAATGAGGGCATCCAGCATCGTCTGAGGAAGAAGTGAAATGTCAGATTTACACAACAAACTGTTGGTGAAGAGTAGATCAGATGGGACTACTATTGATTTAGCTATTCATTTAAGAACATAAGAAATAAGAGCAGGAGTAGGCCATACGGCCCCTTGAGCCTGCTCTGCCATTCAATAAGATCATGGCTGATCATCGACCTCAACTCCACTTTCCCGCCCAATCTCCATATAAAACTTGATTCCCCTAGAGTCCAAAAATCTATCTGTCTCAACCTTGAATATACTCAAAGACTCAGCATCCACAGCCCTCTGGGGCAGAGAATTCCAAAGATTCACAACCCTCTGAGTGAAGAAATTCCTCCTCATCTCGGTCTTAAATGGCCGACCCCTTATCCTGAGACTATGAAATTTCTCCTAACCTCTCTCCTCACTCTGAGTCACAGTTTTAAATTGGTGACCCCTCGTCACTGACTCCCCAACCAGAGGAAATTGTCTTTCCCTATTCACTCCAACAAAACCCTCCATAATTTTAAAAAGCTCAATTAAATCCCCTCTTATCTCTCTCGGCTCCCGTGGAAACAGTCCCAGTATCTCAAGTCTCTCCTCATAAATATAGTTTCCCATCCCTGGCATCAACCTGGTGAATCTGTGCTGTACGCTGTCTATGGTTTTAATGTCCTTTCTGCAATAGAGCTCCCAAACCTGCACACAATACTCGAACTGTGGCCTAAACAATGATTAGTATAAATTTATCATTACTGCTTAACTCTTCTACTCTCTGTCCCTATTTGAAAAACCCTAACTGCTATTGCCCTTTTTATGGATTTATCTCCCTGCACGTTCAGGGAATTATGTATTTGAACTCTTAGGTCTCTGTTCATCTACACCTTTCAGTCTCTTTCTATTTAGTGTACACTCTCATTCCTTGTTTTTCCTCCTACATATATTACCTCACATTAAATTGAATCCGCTACCTGACTCTCCCTCTGTTCAAGGAAGAAACGGAGCGCCCGAAGGCCGTCCTGGTGGGGAATGGAGGTGTAGAGGGATTGGACGTCCATAGTGAAAAGGAGACGGTTGGGGCCAGGAAACTGGAAACTGTTAAAGTGATGGAGGGCGTCGGAAGAGTCGCGAATGTAGGTGGGAAGAGACTGGACAAGGGGAGAAAAAATAGAGTCGAGATAGGAAGAGATAAGTTCCGTGGGGCAAGAACAGGCTGAAACTGCTTAATATCTGTTACAGTTCCAGCTTTTTCCAGTTCTGGTGAAGGGTCCCAGACCTGAAACGTTAACCCTGTTTCTCTCTCCACGGATGCTGCCTGGCCTGCTGAGTATTTCCAGCATTTTCTGTTGTTATTTCAGATTTCCTGCATCTGCAGTATTTTGCTATTATAAATCAGGATGAAACTATTTCCAATGTTTGGTGAGTCAATAACTAGACGGCATCAATTTAAGATCACCTCCAGAAGCTCAAAGGGAGAGTTAGGAGAATTTTTTATGTATACAGAGGGATGTAAGGACATGGAACGCCCTACCAGATACAGTGAGGGAAGCAGAATTCATCATCGCTTTTAAAAGGGAAGTGGATAAATATTTTTTAAAGAAAAAAAATGGATATGGGGCAACGGCAGGGAAATGGGACCGAGGGGATAGCTCTATCAGAGAGAGGGCAGAGGAGCGATAGGCTGAACGGCCTCCTTCTGTGCTATAAAATTCTATGTTATACACAAGATAACACAGGCTGGAGTGTGTCAGGCACCAAATACAGCACAACCATTGTACTCACCGTGATGTTCTCCAGCTTAGATTTGGACAGGTCGTTGTGCAATAAAAGTTTCACAGTCTCCAGGTCATTCATAGTGATATCCTCTGATACCTCGAACAAAAGCTGTCTGCAATTAGAAGCAAGTTTATAACATAAAAGATGCCTCGGATGCAGATATAAGTCAGGAGAAGGCTGAATTGAATGGAATCCTCTCCAATTCTCCAGAGGAGGTGCTAACTCAACGCTAAACTACTGAACCATTAGAAAAACATTTCAAAAATGAAAATTATGGTAATATGTTCAAAACTTTCCATAGCATGCTCACTGTCCCATCAAACAATCGCAGGGTAGGTACAGCACGGGTAAGATACAGAGTAAAGCTCCCTCTACACAGAAGGGAGACAGAACCTATCCAGGGAACTATAGACAAGTCAGCTTCACATAATTGGTAGGAAAAATAATGGAATCCCTACTAAAGGAGAAAATAGAAAAAACATCTAGAAACCAAAAATATAATAATGAAGTGAATAGTGTAATAATAATAGAATAATAATGAATAGTCAGCATGGATTGCAAAAGGGAAATTTTTGCTTTCCAACCTCATTGAATTCTTTGCGGAGGTAACAGAGAGAGTAGACAAGGGTAATGTAGCAGATGTAACTTATCTAGATTTCCAAAAGGCCTTTGGTAAGGTGCCACATATTAGACTAATAAATAAGATCAGAGCAGGCGCACTCAGGGGACAAGTAGCAGAATGGATAGCTGGTATGCTGAAAGACAGAAAGCAAAGAGTAGGGGTAAAGCGTAGCTATTCAGAGTACAGAAGGTGGAAGTGGGGTCCCACAAGGATCAGTGCTGGGACCACAGTTGTTCATAATTTATATTAATGATTTTGACTTTGGAATCAAAAACACAATTTCGAAATTTGCAGATGACACCAAATTGGGGGGTATAGTCAATACTGAGGAGGACTGCAGCAAATTACAAGAAGATAGGGAGCAGAAACAAAGGCCAACAGTAAAGAGGGTCAAAGTGCAGAAAAATATTAAACATGCAAAGTTGAAGGCACTTTATCTAAATGCACGTAGCATTCGCAACAAGGTGGATGAATTAATGGCACAAATAGAAGTAAATGGGTATGATGTAATTGCCATTACAGAGACATGGTTGCAGGGTAACCAAAGCTGGGAACTGAATGTTCCAGCCAGGGTACTCAACATTTAGGAGGGACAGACAAAAAGGAAAAGGAGGTGGCGTAGCGCTGTTAATAAGGGATGAGATCGGTACGGCAGAGATAAAAGATCTTGGCTCAGCAGATCATGATGTAGAATTGGAATCAGTTTGGGTGGAGCTGAGGAACTGCAAAGGGCGGAAAACATTGGTGGGAGTTGTGTATAGGCCACCAAACAGTAGTGGTAATGTAGGGCACAGTATCAATCAAGAGATTAGAAGTACATGTAACAAGGGCAATATGGTAATCATGGGGGACTTTAATCTACATATTGACTGGGCAAATCAAATTACCACTAATGGTGTGGAGGACAAATTCTTGGAATGCATGTGAGATGGTTTCCTGGATCAGTATGTGGAGGAACCAACCAGGGAACAGGCGATTCTGGATCTGGCACGGTGTAACGAGAAAGGGGTAATCAATAATCTTATAAAGGGGCCTTTAGGGACAAGTGACCATAATATGATTGAATTTTACATTAAGTTTGAGAGTGATATAGT
Source organism: Somniosus microcephalus (assembly GCF_052327205.1). NCBI lineage: Eukaryota > Metazoa > Chordata > Chondrichthyes > Squaliformes > Somniosidae > Somniosus > Somniosus microcephalus. Next base: position 183,996,072 of record NC_140990.1, read on the forward strand.
CCAATCTGAAACTAAGGTCTTCAATCTAAACAGAGGAAACTACAAGGGTATGAGGGACAAGTTGGCCATGGTAGATTGGGAGACTACACTAAAAGGTATGAAGGTGGACATACAATGGCTAACATTCAAGGAAATAATGCGTAATTTGCAACAAAAAACATATATTCCTCTAGGGCATAAAAACCCAAAAGGAAAAGTGATCCAACCATGGCTAACAAAAGAAATTAAAGCTAGTATTAAGTCAAAGAAGGAAGCTTATAAAGTTGCCAGACAAAGCGGTCAGCCTGAGGATTGGGATCTTTTTAGAAGTCAGCAAAGGGGGACCAAGAAATTGATAAAGAAAGGGAAAATGGAATATGAGCACAAACTAGCGAAAAATATAAAAACGGATTGTAAAAGCTTCTATAGGTATGTGAAAAGGGAAAGACTGGTGAAGGTAACTGTAAGTCCTTTACAGTCAGAGAGGGGAGAATTTATAACGGGGAATGAGGAAATGGCAGAGAAATTTAATAAATACTTTGTTTCTGTCTTCACGGAGGAAAACACAAAAAATCTCCCAGAAATACGAGAAAACCAAGGGTGTGGCGAGAATGTGGAACTTAAAGAAATTATTAGTAAAAAAACAGTGCTAGCAAAATTAATGTGACTAAAAGTCGATAAATCCCAAGGACCGGATGACCTACATCCTAGGGTTTTGAAAGAGGTGGCCATTGGGATAGTGGATGCATTGGTTGTCATATTCCAAAATTCTAGATTCTGGAACGGTTCCTGCAGATTGGATGATAGCAAATGTAACCCGCTATTTAAGAAAGGAGGGAGAGAGAAAACGGGGAACTACAGACCTGTTAGCCTCGCATCAGTAGTTGGGAAAATGCTGGAATCTATTATAAAGGATGCAATAACTGGGCACTTAGAAACTAATAGTAAGATTGGGCAGAGTCAACATGGATTTATGAAAGGGAAATCCTGTTTGACAAACCTATTGGAGTTCTTTGAGGATGTAACTAGTGGAGTAGACAAAGGGGAACCGGTAGATGTGGTGTATTTGGATTTTCAGAAGGCCTTCGATAAGGTCCCACACAAGAGGTTGGTGAACAAAATTAGGGCACATGGAATTGGAGGTAATATACTAGCATGGATTGAGAATTGGTTAACAGACAGAAAACAAAGAGTAAGGATAAACGGGTCTTTTTCAGGATGGCAGGCTGTGACTAGTGGGGTACCGCAAGGATCGGTGCTTGGGCCCCAGCTACTCACAATCTATATCAATGATTTGGATGAGGGGACTAAATGTAACATTTCCAAATTTGCTGATGATACAAAGCTAGGTGGCAGTGTCAGTTGTGAAGAGGATGTGAAGAGGCGTCAAGGGGATCTCGACAGGCTCAGTGAATGGGCGAGAACATGGCAGATGGAATATAATGTTGATAAATGTGAAGTTATTCACTTTGGTAGAAAAAACAGAAAGGCAGAATGTTTCTTAAACGGTGAAAGATTGGGGAATGCAGATGCTCAAAGGGACCTGGTTGTCCTTGGACATGAGTCACTGAAAGTGAATGTGCAGGTGCAGCAAGCCATTAGGAAGGCAAATGGTATGCTGGCCTTTATTACAAGAGGATTTGAGTACAGGAAAAAAGAAGTCTTACTCCAATTATATAGGGCCTTGGTGAGACCACACCTAGAGTACTGTGTATAATTTTGGTCTCCTTACCTAAGGAAGGATATACTTGCCATAGAGGGAGTGCAATGAAGGTTCACGAGATTGATTCCTGGGATGGCGGGACTGTCGTATGAGAAGAGATTGAGTAAACTAGGCCTGTATTTTCTTGAATTCAGAAGAATGAGAGGGGATCTCATTGAAGCATACAAAATTATTACAGGGCTTGATAGGATGGATGCTGGGAGAATGTTTCCCTTGGCTGGGGAGTCTAGAACCAGGGGCCACAGCCTCAGGATAAAGGGTAGGCCATTCAGGACTGAGATGAGAAGAAATTTCTTCACACAGAGGGTGGTGAGTCTTTGGAATTCTCTACCCCAGAAGGGCGGTGGAGGCTTAGTCATTGGGTATATTCAAAACAGAAGTCGATAGATTTCTGACTAGTAAGGGCATCAAGGAATATGGCGATAGGGCCGGTGAATGGAGTCGAGGCAGAAGATCAGCTATGACCTCATTGAATGGCGGAGCAGGCTCGAAGGGCCTACTCCTGCTCCTATTTCTTATGTTCTTATATTAATAAACTTGCAGAATGAGCATATAATTGGCAAATTAATTTTAATACAGATAAGTGTGAGGTATTACATTATAGTAAGAAAAATAAGTTCACATATTAATTGGAAAATAAGAATCTAAATGGGGTGGAGAAGCAAAGGGATCTCGGAGTACAAATACACAAATCACTGAAAGTAGCGACACAGATTAATAAGGCCATAAAAATAAATCAAACCCAGCACCAGGATTTATTTCTAGGAGAATTGAATTGAAAAGTAGTGAAGTTATGTTAAACTTGTATCGAACCTTGGTTAGACCACACTTGGAGTACTGTGCACTGGAGAGGGTGCACAGAAGATTTACAAGGATGATACCAAAAATGCGAGGTTATACCGATCAGGAAAGGATGAACAGGCTGGGTCTCTATTCTCTTGCAAAGAGAAGGCTGAGGGGAGACCTAATAGAGGTCTTTAAAATTATGAAAAGTTTTGATAGAGTAGACAGAGAGAGAGAGTGTTTCCACTTGTGGAGAAGAGCAAAACTAGAGGCCATCAATATAAGATAGTCACCAAGAAATCCAATGGGGAATTCAGAAGAAACTTCTTTACCCAGAGAGTGGTGAGAATGTGGTACTCGCTACCACAGGGAGTGGTTGAGGCGAAAAGAATAGATACATTTAAGCGAAAGCTAGATAAGCACATGAGGGAGAAGGGAATAGAGGGTTATGCTGATAGTTAGCTGGGGAAAGATGGGAGGAGGCTGGAGTGGAGCATAAACACCGACATGGACCGGTTGGGCTGAATGCGTGTTTTTGTACTGTATGTTCTACGTAATTCTATGTAAGAGTAAAGCTCACTCTACACAACCCTAACAAACACTCCCAGACAGAAAAAGCATGGGTTAGATAAAGATTAACGCTTCCTATTCACTGTCCGATCAAACACTCCCAGGGCAGGTACAGTATGGGTTAGATACAGAGTAAATCTCCCTCTACACTGTCCCATTAAACACTCCCAGGGCAGGTCAAGCATGGGTTAGATACAGAGTAAAGCTCCCTCTACATTGTCCCATTAAACACTCCCAGAGCAGGTAATGCACAGGTTAGATACAGAGTAAAGCTCCCTCTACACTGTCCCATCAAACACTCCCAGGGCAGGTACAGCACGAGTTAGATACAGAGTAAAGCTCCCTCTACACTGTCCCACCAAACACTCCCAGGTCAGGTACAGCACAGGTTAGATACAGAGTAAAGCTCCCTCTACACTGTCCCATCAAACACTCCCAGGGCAGGTACAGCACGGGTTAGATACAGAGTAAAGCTCCCTCTACACTGTCCGATCAAACACTCCCAGGGCAGGTACAGCATGGGTTAGATACAGAGTAAAGCTCCCTCTACACTGTCCCACCAAACACTCCCAGGTCAGGTATGTTGTGTATGTACCTTTAAGGGAATAACTGGTCTTAGACTGCAGTACCGGCAGTGACCACCCCTGTATAAAAGGCCCTAGCAGGCTTCTGTAGTTTCAGTTTCAAGCTGCCTCTTGTTCAGTAAAGTACCTGTTAAACTGTTCTCCCGAAGTCCGTGTATTAGTGAGGCGCGGACTTTGCAGTGGCGATGAGTAAGTTAGAACTCACCTGCAGTGTGGCATCATCTCATGGGGATCTCGCCTGAAAGGAAGGTCCTGGAAGGTCATAGTCTGAGCAACGGGCGTCGACCGAGGGAAACCGCCCAAAGAATCCATCGGTGTTTGGAGAATTGTGGGAGAGACTGTGGTTCCAGCGAATCGTGCTGGTAGCAGGTAGCGCGCTGACCCTTCCGGACTGCGGCGGGCTCAAGCTCGATCGAGCGGCTCTACAAATCGGGCCGCGCAGCGTCGCCGGGAAAAGAAAACAAGAGAGAGAGGGTGGAGCGCACAGGGCGCGGTCGGGCTCAAGAACAGGACAGCGGAGAGAAACTAAACAGGGGGAAGGAAAGCGAGACGCGCCGAAGCTGCGGGTCGCCGCCATTACCCCGTAGAACGCTAGGAGCAGCGTGGCAGTAAGGGGAAGAAGCAAAAGCGCGGAAGGTGCCATTTTATCCCGTTGGGGAAGAAGCAAAAGCGCGGGAGGTGCCATTTTATTCCATTGGGGAAGAAGCAAAAGCGCGGGAGGCGCCATTTTAAATCGCCCAAGATGCCAAAAAGTGGCAGTATCACTGCTTTCAACAACGAGGTAGAAGACTGGACCACGTATGTAGAAAGAATCGAAGTGTACTGCAAGGCAAATGAGGTGGCCGATGGAAAGAGGGCGTCGGTATTATTAAATCTGATGGGTGCGAATACGTACGGCCTATTGCGGAATTTAATTACCCCAGCTAAACCAATGGAGAAAAGTTTTGAGGAGATTGTTCATATCTTACAGGAACACCTAAGCCCTACACCACTGCTGATGGCAGAAAGATTCAAGTTCCATAAAAGAAACCAGCACAAAGATGAGAGCAATGCTGACTATCTTACGGAACTACGCAAGTTATCGAAGCACTGCCACTTCGGAGCAGGACTGGCAGACACCTTACGGGATAAGTTTGTCTGCGGGCTCCAGAGTGAAGGAACCCAGAAACGACTACTTTCAAAAAAGGACCTGACGCTAGAACAGGCTTTCAGCGTGGCAGTATCCTACGAAGCAGCAGCACGGGGAGCTGCGGAAATACAACAGAAACCACAAGAATACAGCGCTAACGAAATGGCGTATGGAGCCGAAAAGTGCTATCGCTGCGGCAGAACAACCCATGAGCAGAAGGACTGCTGGTTTAAAGACAAAATATGCAGGCAATGCGGGAAAATGGGACATATAGCAAGAGTCTGCAGGTCGGGAAAGAAGACCAGCACGACAAGAACTACTAAGGAACAGTACAGGAAATTAAAGAAACTGACAGATAGTAGTTCAGAAGATCAGGAGAGTGATAAGGACTCCGGGAGCAGGCGACTAAGTTGTTTAAAGTTACACAACATGATCGCAAAAGAAGATCACCGAACCATTTGGGTCACCCTCATGATAGCAGGGTCCCCAGTGAAGATGGAATTGGACACAGGATCAGCCCTAACTGTCATGAATCGATGAGACTATGAGCGGCTATTCTCACACATACCCTTAAAGGACACGTCCATTGTATTGAAGACATACACGGGGCAAAAGGTCTACCCCAGAGGAAAAATAAGGGTGCCAGTTGAATATAACGGAAAGGAAACACAGAAACTATACATGTATATACTACGAGATGGAGGACCACCATTATTGGGACGTGAATGGATCCGAAGATTACAATTGGATTGGCATTCCATTCTGGCACTAACTGTGACTGACAAAAAAGATGATGACAGCGCACCTGGACGTCTGTCACAAATTCTATCTGACGCGGAAGAGGTGTTCCAACAAGGACTTGGGACTCTAAAAGGAGTAAAGGCAACCACAAAGATTGAGGATAACGCAACCCCAAAATTTTTCAAGGCCAGACCGGTGCCATACGCGATACGCCCAGCTGTGGAAGCTGAACTGGAGAGTCTGGAGCGTTCGGGGGTGCTGTCTAAGGTGGACTGGAGCGAGTGGGCCACACCCATCGTTCCTGTAATGAAGAAAGCATTGAGCAGCACGCCTGGGGAGCCAAGGAAGGTTCGCATCTGTGGGGACTTCAAGGTGACTGTGAACCCAGTCCTGCACACAGTACAGTATCCGCTTCCGCGGATAGAAGATATTTTCGCCTCACTATCTGGAGGGAAACGTTTTACAAAGATTGACCTGGCTCAAGCGTATCTACAAATGGAGGTGGAAGAAGCATCTAGGAAATACCTCACGATAAACACTCACAAAGGCCTTTACCAGTACAATTGACTGGTATTTGGGGTAGCATCGGCCCCGGCTATGTGGCAGAGAGCAATGGAACAAGTCCTGCAAGGGATCCCGGGAACCCAGTGTTATTTGGACGACATCCTGGTTACGGGCGAAAATGACAATGAACACCTTGCCAACCTGGAACAGGTGCTCACGAGATTGCAGGAATATGGGCTACGAGCCAACCGTCCCAAATGCGAGTTCTTCAGGAGACAAATCTCGTATTGTGGCCACATGATTGATGAGGAAGGGTTGCATAAGTGGCCGGACAAGATTGAGGCTGCAGTCAAGGCTCAGGCACCAGATAATGTGTCGCAACTGAGGTCGTTCCTCGGGTTGGTGAACTACTACCATAAGTTCTTGCCGAATTTATCTACAATTCTGCACCCACTGAACGCCCTCCTTCAAACTGGTGTAACATGGAAATGGAGTGATGAGTGTAAGCGTGCCTTTCAGGAATGTAAATGCCAAATCACTTCAAAAGAAGTATTGGCCCACTACAACCCAACACTGCCGATTCGGTTGGCATGTGATGCGTCACCTTACGGCATTGGAGCGGTGCTGTCACACAAATTCCTTGACGGTTCAGAGAGGCCAATAGCCTTTGCATCGCGCTCGCTAACCTCAGCCGAGCGTAACTATGCCCAGATTGACAGGGAGGCCCTCAGCCTGGTGTGGGGGGTGAAGAAGTTCAATCACTATCTGCACGGGCAGAAATTCACCCTACTGACTGATCATCAACCTCTGGTCTCAATCTTTAACCCAAAGAAGGGCGTTCCGGTGATGACGGCGCAACGGCTGCAAAGATGGTCACTTTTTCTAGGGGCATATCAGTATGACATAGAGTACAAAGGTACGAAACAACATGGAAACGCTGATGGGCTGTCGCGCCTACCGTTGCCTACGGCGGAAGAAGCACCTGCAGTGGACCCTGTGGAGATATTCCATGCGACCATAGTCAAATGTTTGCCTGTTACAAACGCAAGTATTGAGAAGGAAACCCGAAATGACCCAGCACTCTCTCGGGTCTATGATTTGACGGTGAAGGGATGGCCAGCATATGGCGACTCACTGTTGCCAGCATTCTCGCCAAGGAGAGAACAGCTGTCAGTGTGCCGGGGAACCTTGATGTGTGGATCCCGAGTGGTAATTCCACCCAAGTTGAGAAATAGAGTACTCAATGAGCTTCACGAGGGTCATCTGGGAGGGGTAAAAATGAAGAGCCTAGCCAGGGCGTTTGTGTGGTGGCTGGGAATCGATAAAGAAATCGAGGATATGACCAAGAGATGCACAGGATGCCAGAAGGTCCAAAATGCTCCACCACAGGCCCCGCTACATCCATGGGAGTGGCCCTCATCTCCATGGCAACGGGTACACATTGATTTCGCTGGTCCATTTATGGACTCAATGTTTCTAATCGCTGTGGACGCCCATTTGAAATAGCCAGAGGTCATTAAAATGTCCTCCACCACCGCGGAGAAAACTACTGCAGTCCTAAGGACCATCTTCGCCAGGAATGGGTTGCCAGAACAGATCTGTCCCGACAATGGCCCACAGTTTGTGTCTGAGGATTTCCGGAGGTTCCTGAGGAATAATGGGGTGAAACATTACACATCTGCCCCACATCATCCAGCCACAAATGGATTGGCTGAGAGGTTTGTTCAGACCTTTAAAAAGGCCATAAAGGCAATGTATAATGACGACATACCACTGCAACACAAGGTGGGTAACTTCCTGTTTGCTTACCGGAATGCGACACATGCAGTAACCAACCAAACTCCAGCCGTACTGTTTTTCAACCGGAGACTAAGATGTCGCTTGGATTTGCTCAAACCAAACATAAGACGAGATGTTGAGGATAAGCAGTTCCAGCACATAAATGAGAAGCCAACCAGGAGCTTCAAGATAGGGCAACCAGTCTTGGCCCGCGACTACCGAACAGAAAAATGGCAGCCAGGCACGATATGCACACAGCAGGGACCACTAATGTACACAGTGGACGTTGGAGAGAGCATCGTGAGACGCCATGCTGATCAGATTCTAGAGTCACAGGAACAAGCCAAACCTGTACTACAAATATGTGCACCTGGTAATGAGCCCGAAGTACAGATTGCGTCTACCTCAGAAGCAGGGGTATTGGAAGCTGACGAACTAACCAATGGCAATGAGCCAGAATTGACTCCACCGCCAGACCAGGCTACTCGAGAAAGGCGCTATCCAGTCCGGATCAGGAAGCCTCCTCAAAGACTGAACTTATAAATGACTATTTCCGTTGATGTATATATTACTGAGAAAATTGTAATTGTAATTAGTTATTATTTAGTTGTTAAATGAATGTTATGTACTGTTTATCTAAAAGGGGAGGGATTGTTGTGTATGTACCTTTAAGGGAATAACTGGTCTTACACTGCAGTACCGGCAGTGACCACCCCTGTATAAAAGGCCCTAGCAGGCTTCTGTAGTTTCAGTTTCAAGCTGCCTCTTGTTCAGTAAAGTACCTGTTAAACTGTTCTCCCGAAGTCCGTGTATTATTGAGGCGCGGGCTTTACAAGGTACAGCACGGGTTAGATACAGAGTAAAGCTCCCTCTAGACTGCCCCATCAAACACTCCCAGAGCAGGTGCAACATGGATTGGTTACAGAGTAAAGCTCCCTCTACACTGTCCCATCAAACACTCCCAGGGCAGGTACAGCATGGGTTAGATACAGAGTAAAGCTCCTTCTACACTGTCCCATCAAACACTCTCAGGGCAGGTACAGCATGAATTAGATACAGAGTAAAGCTCCCTCTAAAACATCCCATCAAACACTCCCAGGGCAGATACAAATATATTTAAATATTGTAACTCTTTTTATAAATACCCGTATTTATCGCGTTAATCAGATTTGAGAGTGGTCCTTCTCTCGTCCCCCAACACACAGCCTTGTTGGGAGGCTGGCTAACTGGGATCAGCTCATTTGCAAATGTTTCAGGGAATAGCCACTGCTGCTAGCCATGTGATTGACAGCTCCACTGGGAACCAGCCACATAGCTGGAGCACCTGACCCCACATAGCTTAGGCTTCCCCAGCATCTCCCCTCAATGCAATCCTCCTGAGATGAACATAAAGGAGGGTCGGTGCAGGTCCAGCTGGCCGTAAGGCCTTGCTCACCTGTACGATGAGATCCTTGCATTTCCTTTGCCCTTCAGCTTCTTGCAGACCTGGTATTTGTCGTAATTCATTCTCTTCAGGAGCCTGAACTGTTTGATCCGGTACAGGAGCTCAGCAACGATGAAGCTGTCGCTCACCTCAAGGAGGCCCTGCTCCTGCAGAACGCTGAAGAGTTTGTGCCCGGAATCAGCCCTATCAAGCCGGTTACTGCTCAACAAATCTCGGCAAAGGAACTTCATAGCCTTCAGCTCGTCGGAGCCCAGGTTCTCACTGATGTCATTGAGAAGGCCTTGGAATCGCAAGTTGGTGAAATCCATCCCCCCTTCGAACACCTGCATGAGCAGAGAGTGGATGAGTGTCAGACCCCCATTGCAGACTCCCCCTTCCACAAATACTTCCCCCACCCATTTGTTTCCTTCACCGCCCCATTCTACCCTCCCCATCCCCTTCATCTCCATCCGCACCCCCACCCCATTCTCCCCTCCTCTACCACATTCACCCCATGCCTCATTCTCTACCTTGGCTGATTGCCTCTCTCTCTAACCCAGGGGTCTCTGGACAGTGATCAGGAGCAGGAACCCTGGCTGATTCCCCCTCTCTCTAACCCACGGGTCTCTGGACAGTGATCAGGAACCCTGGCTGATTCCCCCTCTCTCTAACCCAGGGGTCACTGGACAGTGATCAGGAGCAGGAACCCTGGCTGATTCCCCCTCTCTCTAACCCAGGGGTCTCTGGACAGTGATCAGGAGCAGGAACCCTGGCTGATTCCCCTCTATCCCAGGGGTCACAGGACAGTGCTCAGGAGCAGGAATTCTGGCTGATTTCCCCTCTCTCTATCCCAGGGATTACTGGATAGTGATCAGGAGCAGGAACCCTGGCTGATGCCCCCTCTCTCTAACCTAGGGGTCACTGGGCAGTGATCAGGAGCAGCAGCCCTGGCTGATTCCCCCTCTCTCTCTAACCCAGGGGTCACTGGACAGTGATCAGGAGCAGGAAGCCTGGCTAATTTCCTCTCTTGCTCTCCGCCTCTCACACTGTTGCCGGGTCGGGACTGGCTACACGGCCCGGGATACAGTGTATCGCTGTGGGGAATGTGTCAGGGTCACAGGCGCCAGCCCTCGTCCAACCCCTGGGACCCCTTTATCCCAGGGGTCACAGGACAGTGATCAGGAGCAGGAACTCTGGCTGATTCCCCCTCTCTCTATCCCAGGGGTCACAGGACAGTGATCAGGAGCAGGAACTCTGGCTGATTCCCCCTCTCTCTATCCCAGGGGTCACAGGACAGTGATCAGGAGCAGGAATCCTGGCTGATTCCCCCTCTCTCTATCCCATGGATCACTGGATAGTGATCAGGAGCAGCAACCCTGGCTGATGCCCCCTCTCTCTAACCCAGGGGTCACTGGGCTGTGATCAGGAGCAGCAACCCTGGCTAATATCCCCTCTCTCTAACCCAGTGGTCACTGGACAGTGACCAGGAGCAGGAACCCTGGCTGATGCCCCCTTTCTCTAACCCAGTGGTCACTGGACAGCGATCAGGAGCAGGAACTGTAATGTATGTACCTTTAAGAGAGGACCTATCTTTTACAGCCCCTGTATACTGCAGTACCAGTAGTGACCACACCTGTATATAACACCGTGTAGTAATTTGTACAGTTAGTTCCAGCATACCCTCTGTTCAGTAAACACCTGTTATTACCGTTCTCCTGCAGTCCGTGTGTTATTTATACGCGGACACTACAGTGGCGACGAGCAGGTTCGAACTCACCTGCAGTACTGCATCACCTCACGGGGATCCATCCCTGAAAAGAAGCTTCTTGGAGGTCGAAGCCAGAGCAACGGGCGTCGACCGCGGGCAACCGCCCAGTGATCCATCGGAGTTCAGAGAATCGCAGGGGAGGCTGTGGAGGGCTGGGCTTGGTTCTCCAGTCAGGGTGTTCCAGCAAATCGGGCTGGTAGCAGGTAGTGCGCTGACCCTTCCCAGACTGCAGCGGGCTAGAGCTCGATCGAGCGGCTCTGCAAGGGGGCCGAGCAGCGTCGTTGGGAAGAAAAAGAGAGAGAGAGGGTGGAGTGCACAGGGCGCGGCCGGTGCTCAAGAGCCGGGCAGCGTTCAAGAAAATAAAAAAGGGGGAAGGAAAAGAGACGCGCAGTGGACAGCGTCGAAGAAGAAGAAAATGAAGAAAATTAATTAACAAAAGAGAGACGTGCAGAAAGCTGCGAGGCGTCGCCATTACTATTTAGAACGCTAGGAGCAGCGTTGGCAGCAGTGGGGGGAAGAAGGAAAAGCGCGGGAGGCGCCATTTTAATCCATTGGGGAAGAAGGAAAAGCGCGGGAGGCGCCATTTTAAACCACCCAAGGTACCGAAGAGTGGCAGCATCACTGCTTTCGACAACGAAATAGAAGACTGGACCACGTATGTGGAAAGAATTGAAGTGTACTGCAAGGCAAATGAGGTGGCCGATGAAAAGAAGGCGTCGGTATTATTGAATTTGATGGGCGCGAGAACGTACGGCCTATTGCGGAATTTAATTACCCCAGCTAAACCAATGGAGAAAAGCTTTGAAGAGATTGTCAATATCTTACAGGAACATCTAAACCCTACACCGCTGCTGATAGCAGAAAGATTCAAGTTCCATAAAAGAAACCAACACAAAGACGAAAGTAATGCTGACTATCTTACGGAACTACGCAAGTTATCGAAACACTGCCAGTTCGGAGCAGGACTGGCAGATACCTTAAGGGATAAGTTTGTCTGCGGGCTCCAGAGTGAAGGAACCCAGAAACGACTACATTCGGAAAAGGACCTTACGCTAGAAAAGGCTTTCAGCGTTGCAGTATCCTACGAAGCAGCAGCACGGGGAGCTGCGGAAATACAACAGAAACTGCAAGAATATAGCACCAATGAAATGGCATATGAAGCAGAAAAGTGCTATCACTGCGGCAGAACAACCCATGAGCAGAAGGATTGCTGGTTTAAGGACAAAGTATGCAGGCAATGTGGAAAAGTGGGACACAGCATGAGTCTGCAGGTCGGGAAAGAAAACCAACACTAAAAGAACTACTAAGGAAAAGTACAAGAAAGTACAAAAGATGACGGACAGTAGTTCAGAAGATCAGAAGAGTGATAATGACTCCGGGAGCAGGAGACTAAATTGTCTAAAGTTACACAACGTGATCACAAAGGAGGATCACCGAACCATTTGGGTCACCCTCATGATAGCAGGGTCCCAAGTAAAGATGGAATTGGACACAAGATCAGCCCTAACAGTCATGAATCGACGAGACTATGAGCGGCTATTCTCACACATACCCTTGAAGGAGACGTCCATTGTCTTGAAGACATATACGGGGCAAAAAGTCTAGCCCAGAGGAAAAATAAGGGTGCCCGTTAAATATAACGGCGCCCGTTAAATATAACGGCAAGGAAACACAGAAACTGTATCTATATATACTACAAGATGGAGGACCACCATTATTGGGACGTGAATGGATCCGAAAAATACAATTGGATTGGCATTCCATTCAGGCGCTAACTGTGGCTGACAAAAAGGATGACGACGTCACACCTGGACGACTGTCAAAAATTCTAACTGACGCGAAAGAAGTGTTCCAGCAAGGACTTGGGACTCTAAAAGGCATAACGGCAACGATAAAAATTGAAGATAACGCAAACCCAACATTTTTTTACGCTAGATCGGTACCGTATGCAATCCGCCCAGCCGTCGAAGCAGAGCTGGAGAGTCTGGAGCATTCGGGTGTGCTGTCCAAGGTGGACTGGAGCGAGTGGGCCACACCCATCGTTCCTGTAATGAAGAAATCATTGAGCAGCACGCCTGGGGAGCTGAAGAAGGTTCGCATCTGTGGGGACTTTAAGGTAACTGTGAACCCAGTCCTTCACACAGTACAATATCCACTTCCGCGGATAAAAGATATTTTCGCCTCACTATCTGGAGGGAAACACTTTACGAAGATTGATCTGGCCCAAGCGTATCTACAAATGGAGGTAGAAGAAGCATCTAGAAAATACCTCACGATAAACACTCACAAAGGTCTTTACCAGTACAACCGACTGGTATTCGGGATAGCATCAGCTCCGGCTATTTGGCAGAGGGCGATGGAACAAGTCCTGCAAGGGATCCCGGGGACCCAGTGTTATTTGGACGACATCCTGGTTACGGGCGAAAATGACAGTGAACACCTTGCCAACCTGGAGCAGGTGCTCACTAGATTACAAGAATATGGGCTACGAGCCAACCACCCCAAATGCGAGTTTTTCAGGAAACAAATCTCGTATTGTGGCCACGTGATTGATGAAGAGGGGTTACATAAGTCCCCAGACAAGATTGAGGCAGTAGTCAAGGCTCCAGCACTGGAAAATGTGTCGCAACTGAGGTCGTTCCTCGGGTTGGTGAACAACTACCATAAGTTCTTGCCAAGTTTGTCTACAATTCTGCATCCACTGAACGCCCTGCTGCAAACTGGAGTAGCATGGAAATGGAGTGATGAGTGTAAGCGTGCCTTTCAGAAATGTAAATGCCTAATCACTTCAAAAGAAGTATTGGCCCACTACAATCCAACACTACCGATTCGGTTGGCATGTAATGCGTCTCCCTACAGCATTGGAGCGGTGCTCTCGCACAAATTCCATGACGGTTCAGAGAGGCCAATAGCCTTTGCGTCACGCTCGTTAACCTCAGCCGAGTGTAACTATGCCCAGATTGACAGGGAGGCCCTCAGCCTGGTGTGGGGGGTGAAGAAGTTCAATCACTATCTGCACGGGCAGAAATTCACCTTACTGACTGATCACCAGCCTCTTGTCTCCATTTTTAACCCAAAGAAGGGCGTTCCGGTGATGACGGCGCAACGGCTGCAAAGATGGTCCCTTTTTCTAGGGGCACATCAATACGAAATAGAGTATAAGGGCACGAAACAGCATGGAAACGCTGATGGGCTGTCGCGCCTGCCGCTGCGTACGGTGGAGGAAGCACCTGCAGTGGACCCTGTTGAGATATTCCATTCAACCATAGTCGAATGTCTACCTGTTACAAACTCAAGTATAGAGAAGGAAACCCGAAATGACCCGACACTCTCTCTGGTCTATGATTTGACGGTGAAGGGATGGCCAGCACATGGCGACTCACTGTTGCCAGCATTCTCGCCAAGGAGAGAACAGCTGTCAGTGTGCCGGGGGACCTTGATGTGTGGATCCCGAGTGGTAATTCCACCCAAGTTGAGAGATAGAGTGCTCAATGAGCTTCATGAGGGTCATCTGGGAGGGGTAAAAATGAAGAGCCTAGCCAGGGCGTTTGTGTGGTGGCCGGGAATCGATAAAGAAATTGAGGAAATGACCAAGAGCTGCACAGGATGCAAGAAAGTCCAAAACGCTCCACCACAGGCCCTGCTACACCCATGGGAGTGGCCCTCATCTCCATGGCAACGGGTACACATTGATTTTGCTGGTCCATTTATGGACTCAATGTTTTTAATCGCCGTGGATGCACATTCGAAATGGCCAGAGGTCATCAAAATGTCCTCCACCACCACGGAGAAAACTATTGCAGTCCTACGGACCATCTTCGCCAGGAATGGTTTGCCAGAACAGATTTGCTCCGACAATGGACCACAGTTTGTGTCCGAGGATTTCCGGAGGTTTTTGAGGAATAATGGGGTAAAGCATTACACATCCACCCCATATCATCCAGCCACAAATGGATTGGCTGAGAGGTTTGTTCAAACCTTTAAAAAAGCAATAAAGGCGATGTATAACAACAACATACCACTGCAACACAAGGTGAATAATTTCTTGTTTGCTTACCGGAATGCGGCACATGCAGTCACCAACCAAGCTCCAGCCATGATGTTCTTTAACCGAAGGTTAAGACGTCGCCTGGATTTGCTCAAACCAAACATAAGACGAGATGTTGAGAATAAGCAATTCCAGCACATCAATGAGAAGCCAACCAGGAGCTTCAAGATAGGGCAACCAGTCTTGGCCCGCGACTACTGAACAGAAAAATGGCAGCCAGGAACGATATGCACACGGCAGGGACCACTAATGTACACAGTGGACGTTGGAGAGAGCATCGTGAGACGCCACGCTGACCAGATTCTAGAGTCACAGGAACAAGTCAAATCCATGCCACGATCATACGCACCTGGTGATGAACCCGAAGTACAGATTGCGTCTACCTCAGAATCAGTGGTATTGGAAGCTGATGAACCAACTAATGACAATGAGCCAGAATCGACTCCGCCTCAAGAACAGGATATTCGAGAAAGGCGCTATCCAGACAGGATCAGGAAGCCTCCTCAAAGACTGAATTTATAAATGATTACGTTCAGCTGATGTATATAGTACAAAGAAAATTGTAATTGTAATTAGTTATTATTTAATTTTTAAATGAATGTTATGTACTGTTTATCTAAAAGGGGAGGAATTGTAATGTATGTACCTTTAAGAGAGGAACTATCTTTTACAGCCTCTGTATACTGCAGTACCAGTAGTGACCACACCTGTATATAACACGATGTAGCAATTTGTACAGTTAGTTCCAGCATACCCTCTGTTCAGTAAACACCTGTTATTACCGTTCTCCTGCAGTCCGTGTGTTATTTAAACGCGGACACTACAGGAACCCTGGCTGATTCCCCTCTCTCTATCCCATGGATCACTGGATAGTGATAAGGAGCAGGAACCCTGGTTGATTTCCCGCTCTGTAACCCAGTGGTCACTGGACAGTGATCAGGAGCAGGAATCCTGGCTGATTTCCCTCTCTCTATCCCAGGGGTCACTGGACAGTGATCAGGAGCAGGAATCCTGGCTGATTTCCCTCTCTCTATCCCAGGGGTCACTGGACAGTGATCAGGAGCAGGAATCCTGGCTGATTTCCCCTCTCTCTATCCCAGGGGTCACTGGACAGTGATCAGGAGCAGGAACCCTGGCTGATTTCCCTCTCTCTATCCCAGGGGTCACTGGACAGTGATCAGGAGCAGGAATCCTGGCTGATTTCCCCTCTCTCTATCCCAGGGGTCACTGGACAGTGATCAGAAGCAGGAACCCTGGCTGATTTCCCCCTCTCTATCCCAGGGGTCACTGGACAGTGATCAGGAGCAGGAAGCCTGGCTGATTTCCTCTCTGTCTCTCCGCCTCTCACACTGTTGCCGGGTCGGGACTGGCTACACGGCCCGGGATACAGTGTATCGCTGCGGGGAATGTGTCAGGGTCACAGGCGCCGGCCCTCGTCCAACCCCTGGGACCAGGGACAGGCCAAGAGTGTGGAGGCTCCGGCCCGGTGCCTGTGTTTTGTTGCGGCGGCCGGCAGGCAGCAAGCGGCACTGACCTGGAAGAGCGGCCGGCGGTGGCGGCGGGGCTCCGGCCGGGACGGCCTGACTGCGGCCTCGGCGGACCCGGAAATGTGCTGTTCGGTGACAGAGAGCTGAGTCACTGCGACTGCGGCGCGTTCTGGGAATCGGGGAAATACCCCGACCAACACCCGGAAAACACAGGGCAAATACCCCGACCAACACCCTACCCGGAAAACATGGTAAATACCCCGGAAAACACAGGGCAAACGCGCCAAAAAACGTGTCAAATACCCCGGAAAACACAGGGAAAATACCCGGGATATCACTGAGCAATTACCCAGGAAAGCAAGGGCAGATACCGTGAAAACACCACGAACACAGGCAAATGTACCCTAAACACTGGAAAAATACCGAGGCAATACCAGGGCCCAGAGTTGTACTCAGTACTCCAGGTGTGGGGGACCAGGGCCCAGAGTTGTACCCAGTACTCCAGGTGTGGGGGACCAGGGCCCAGAATTGTATGCAGTACTCCAGGTGTGGGGGACCAGGGCCCAGAATTGTACCCAGTACTCCAGGTGTGGGGTACCAGGGCCCAGAATTGTACTCAGTACTCCAGGTGTGGGGTGCCAGGGCCCAGAATTGTACTCAGTACTCCAGGTGTGGGGGACCAGGGCCCAGAGTTGTACCCAGTACTCCAGGTGTGGGGGGACCAGGGCCCAGAATTCTACGCAGTACTCCAGGTGTGGGGGGACCAGGGCCCAGAGTTGTACGCAGTACTCCAGGTGTGGGGGACCAGGGCCCAGAGTTGTACGCAGTACTCCAGGTGTGGGGGACCAGGGCCCAGAATTGTACTCAGTACTCCAGGTGTGGGGGACCAGGGCCCAGAGTTGTACCCAGTACTCCAGGTGTGGGGTACCAGGGCCCAGAATTGTACGCAGTACTCCAGGTGTGGGGTACCAGGGCCCAGAATTGTACCCAGTACTCCAGGTGTGGGGGACCAGGGCCCAGAATTGTATGCAGTACTCCAGGTGTGGGGGACCAGGGCCCAGAATTGTACCCAGTACTCCAGGTGTGGGGTACCAGGGCCCAGAATTGTACTCAGTACTCCAGGTGTGGGGTGCCAGGGCCCAGAATTGTACTCAGTACTCCAGGTGTGGGGGACCAGGGCCCAGAGTTGTACCCAGTACTCCAGGTGTGGGGGGACCAGGGCCCAGAATTCTACGCAGTACTCCAGGTGTGGGGGGACCAGGGCCCAGAGTTGTACGCAGTACTCCAGGTGTGGGGGACCAGGGCCCAGAGTTGTACGCAGTACTCCAGGTGTGGGGGACCAGGGCCCAGAATTGTACTCAGTACTCCAGGTGTGGGGGACCAGGGCCCAGAGTTGTACCCAGTACTCCAGGTGTGGGGTACCAGGGCCCAGAATTGTACGCAGTACTCCAGGTGTGGGGTACCAGGGCCCAGAATTGTACCCAGTACTCCAGGTGTGGGGGACCAGGGCCCAGAATTGTACGCAGTACTCCAGGTGTGGGGTACCAGGGCCCAGAGTTGTACCCAGTACTCAGGGCAGTAGATAGGGCTTTAAACTAATAAGGGGGCGCGAGGGTTCAAGTAAATTTGTAACTCGAAAGAGAAAAGGCAAGGCTGTAGAGCAGAGTAGTGATTTGGGTGAAATCAAGCAGTGTGTCGGAGGGACAAAGAGTTTAACAACGGTAATAGGTCATTAGTGACGAAGGCCACATTAGGGAAAACAGTAAAAAGTTAAAATTATAGGCACTTTATCTAAATACCCGAAGCATTCATACCAAAATAGAAGAATTAATGGCACAAATAGAGATAAATGGGTTTGATCTAGTAGCCATTACTGAAGCGTGGTTGCAGGGTGACCAAGGCTGGGAACTAAATATTCCAGAATACTTGACTTTTAAAAAATTTAGGCAAAATAGAAAAGCTCCGATAATAAAGGATGAGATAAAGACAGTAGTGAGAAAGGATCTTAGCCCAGAAAATCAAGTTGTAGAATCAGTATGGGTGGAGCTTCTTCTTCTTATCGTGTCCACGGACAGTCTAGTCTATACATAGCCCAGCCAGAACACTGGTCGGGTAGTTTATAGGCCCCCTAACAGTGATCATATTGTTGGACAGAGTAGAAATCAGGAAATTAGAGGAGCATACAAGGGTAATGCAATAATCGTGGGGGTCTTTCATCTTCATATAGACTGGGCAAACCAAATTGGCAAAGGTAGCTTAGAGGACGAGTTCATGGAATGCATTCAAGACAGTTTTCTAGAACAATATATCGAGGAACCAACGAGGGAACAGGCTATTTTAGATCTAATGTTGTGTAATGAGGTTAGTTAGTAATCTTACAGTGAAGGATCCTCCAGGAAGAGTGATCACAATATAATAGAATTTCATATTAAATTTGAGAGTGATGTGGTTAAGTCCAAAACGAGGCTCTTAAATTTAAACAAAGCCAATTATGTAGGTATGAGAGATGAGTTGGCTAAGGTAGATTGGGAAATTAGATTAAACAATATGATGGTAGATAAACAATGGCAAACATTTAAAGAAATAATTCATAATTTTCAATGAATATACATTCCCTTGAGGAATAAAAACTCCACTGGAAAAGCAGTCCAACCATGGCTAACCAGAGAAGTTAAGGATAATAGATTAAAAGAGGCTTACAATGTTGCCAAAAAGTGTACTATTTTTGGCAACATTGTAAGCCTCTTTTAATCTAATATTATCCTTAACTTCTCTGGTTAGTCATGATTGGACCACTTTTCCAGCCTAGGGGTTGTGAGGGTTTTAAAAATCAGCGGTATGTAAAAAGGAAGAGATTAGCAACAGTAAATGTGGGTCCCTTAGAGGCAGAGACAGGAGAAATTATAATGGGGAATAAGGAAATGGCACAGACGTTAAACAAATATTTTGTATCTGTCGTCACAGTAGAAGACACAAATTATACTGGAAATAGTGGAGAACCAAGTGTCTAATGAGATTGATGAACTCAAAGTAATTAATATTAGTAATGAAAAAGTACTGCAGAAATTAATGGGACTAAAAGCTAACAAATCCTCTGGACCTGATGGCCTACAGCCTAAGGGGGAAAAATTGGATGGCACCCCTTTTGGGGCGCTAATTTTAGCGCTCCGAAGAAGTTAGTGCCCCATCGCTGGAAATTCATTACTAGGGCCCCAAGCAGGAGGTGGAGCGCTGCTGGAAGCTCTCCACCTCCTTCTTGGGGCGCTACAACTGAAGATCGTGGTGCTATGTGCAACAGCACCGCGTCATTACAGGTTTCCTCCCCTGATTAAAGGGGAGGGGCCTAGCGCTGCGCGCACCCGGGCCCTGCTAGGCTACTGGGGAACAGGGTGCCATGGAAACAGCCCAGCATTCGAGGAATGCCAGGCTGAGCAATCGTGGCTGGCACTCCGAGAATAAAAGGGGAAAGGGGCAGGTGCTGGCAGTTGGCCAAAAAAAATTGGCTGCCCGACACCTGCCCATTTTATGAGTGCCGCCACCGCTGCAAAAATGCCCTCCTGACCGTGTTGGACATATCATCCACCGATAGGGAAGGGGGCGCAAGTGGAGTGCCGTGCACGGCAATGATGTCATCGCCAGCAGCGCAGCGCTACTGGCTACCACTAACCTCCCATTGAATTTCACGGGAGGTGTTAGCGGTGCTGCACCAGGGGATTTGCACCACATTAGCACCCCTCGGGGGCACTAACGAAAGGCGCTAATCAACCCAATTTTTCTTCCAAAGTATTTAAAAGAGGTGGCTGCAGAGATAGTGGATGCATTGGTTTTGATCTTTCAGAATTCCCTAGATTCTAGAATGGTGCCCATGGATTGGAAGATAGCAAATGTAACCCCATTATTCAAAAGAGGAAGAGAGAAAAAAGGAACTACAGGCCAGTTAGCCTGACATCAGCAATAGGGAAAATGCTAGAATCTATATCAATGCTTGTCTTTCTTTTATTAGGGCTGTGGTAACAAGACACTTAGAAAATCATAATATGATTAGAGTCAACACAATTTTATGAAAGGGAAATCATGTTTGACAAATCTATGAGAGTATTTTGAGGGTGTAACTAGCAGAGTAGATAAGGGGGAACCAGTGGATGTAGTATATTTGGAATTTCAGAAGACATTCGATAAGGTGCCACACAAGGAATTGTTACACAAAATTAGGGCTCATGGGATTGGGGGTAATATATGGACTGAGGATTGGTTAACGGACAGAAAACAGAGGAATAAACAGGACATTTTCGAATTGGCAGGTTGTAGCTAGTGGAGTGCCACAAGGATCAGTGCTTGGACCTCAGCTATTTACAATCTATATCAATGATGCAGATGAGGGGACCGAATGTAATATATCCAAGTTTGCTGACAATACAAAGCTAGGTGGTAAAGTAAGCTGTGAGGAGGATGCAAAGAGGGTACAAAGGGATATAGACCGGTTAATTGATTGGGCAAGACAGTGACAGATGGAGTATAGCAACATTCCCTATAAGGTGCACGGACTCTCTGCTGGTCCACGCGCAGCCCAAGACCAGCTTTTTTAACATAAAGTTATGTGCATGCGCGAAACTATCAATGGGCAGCGCAGCCCCTTAAAGGGGCCGTGTACCCTCCCAAATAATAAGAGGGAACATTGGAGAGGGGATTAATGTGGGGAAATGTGAAATTATCAACTTTGGTAGGAATAGAAAGGCAGAATCATTTTTTAAACGTGAGACTAGTAAATGTTGGCATTCAGAGGGATTTGGGTGTCCTTGTACATAAATCATAGAAAGTTAACTTGTAGGTACATCAAACAATTAGGAAAGCAAATGGTATGTTGGCCTTTATTACAAGAGGTAATGAAGTAATAAGAGTAAGGAAGTTTTGCTCCAATTGTACAGGGCCTTGGTGAGACCACACCTGGAGTACTGTGCACAGTTTTGGTCTCCTTATCTAAGGAAGGATATACTTGCCTTAGAGGGGATGCAACAAAGGTTCACTAGATTGACTCCTGGGATGAGAGGGCTATGCTGAGGAGAGATTGAGTAGAATGGGCCTATACTCACTGGAGTTTAGAAGAATGAGAGGTGATCTCATTGTATGTATAAAATTCTTAGAGGGCTTGACAGGGTGGATGTTGAGAGTCTGTTTCCCCTGGCTGGAGAGTCTAGATCTAGGGGTCATAATCTCAGGATAAGGGGTCGGTCATTTAGGACTGAGATGAGGAGAAATTCCTTCACTCAGATAGTTGTGAATCTTTGAAATTCTCTACCCCAGAGGGCTGTGGAGGCTCAGTTGTTGAGTATATTCAAGACTGAGAGCGATAGATTTTTGGGCACTAAGGGAATCAAGGGATATGGGTTAGGGCTGGAAAGTCGAGTTGACGCAGATTAGCCATGATCTTATTGAATGGCGGAGCAGGTTTGAGGGGCCATATGGTCTACTCCAGCTCCTATTTCTTAAGTACTCCAGGTGTGGCTGCAGCAGTGCTCAGTATTGTACCCAGTACTCCAGCTGTGGGGGTACAGAACTGAAAATGCAAAGATGACAGTGACAGTTGTGAGACCTCATAAATTGAACACATTGAGTAAAATGTTTTATTCAGTGCTGCATGAGAAGTACAGCATTTCACTTCTGATAGCCCACAGACTGAAAAGGAGTGCATTCCTAGATCCCTCCCTGCCTTGATCCCTCTCCCCATGCCAACTAGATCTCTCCCCGCCTGATCCCTCTCCCCAATCTAGATCCCACTCCCCATGCCATCTAGATCTACCTCCCGCCTTGATTCCTCTCCTCAGGCCAAGATCCGTCTCCCCTGGCCTAGATCTCTCAGTGGACCTGATTTTCCTCTCCTGAATGAGTACATGTCTTCCTTTTTTAGATGCTAGGGAACCAGTGCTTCGCGACTGCTTGTGTCATGAAGTCCGGTTTCATACTGTGATCAGTCTGTTTTCAATCGAAAATTAGAGTAACGGGAGATCTGTGAGTGACGTCAGGGGAAGATGAGCTTCTTCCTCAGCGTGTGTCGGAGGACCAGGGGTGCAGGCTCCTTGCGGGCCAGTCGCTGGTTTCTCAGCATCGTTTTTCTGTTCACCTCCGTTAGCATTGATATCAAATCGCACCTGGAGAGAGGGTGGACACATCAGAATCACAAACTGTGACAGTCACTACATGGATATCTGAATCACAGACTGTGACACTGCACGGACATCCGAATCACAGACTGTGACACTGCACGGACATCCGAATCACAGACTGTGACACTGCACGGACATCCGAATCACAGACTGTAACACTGCACGGACATCCGAATCACAGACTGTGACACTGCACGGACATCCGAATCACAGACTGTGACACTGCACGGACATCCGAATCACAGACTGTGACACTCAGTGCACAAACACAATACAGAATAGGCCACTCTGACCCATCAACTTCCATAGAATCATAGAATTGTACAGCATAGAAGGAAGCCATTTGGCCCATCGTGCCTGTGCCGGCTCTTTGGTAGAGCTATCTAATTAATCCCACTTCCCTGCTCTTTCCCCATAGCTCTGAAAATGTTCCCCTTTCAAGCATTTATCCAATTCCCTTTTGAATGTTACTATTGAATCTGTTTCCACCACCTTTTCAAGCAGTGCATTCCACATCATAACAACTCGCTGCGTAAAATAAAAATTCCTCATGCCGCCTCTGATTCTTTGGCCAACTACGTTAAATCTGTGTCCTCTGCTTACCGACCTTTCGGCCACTGGAAGCAGTTTCTCCTTATGTACACTATCAAAACCCTTCATGATTTTGAACGCCTCTATCAAATTTTCCCTTAACCTTCTCTGCTCTCAGGAGAACAACCTAGCTTCTCCAGTCTCTCCACATAACTGAAGTCCCTCATCCCTGGTACCATTCTAGCAGATCTCCTCTGCACCCTCTCCAAGGCCTTGACATCCTTCCTAAAGTGTAATTCCAAGAATTGGCTACAATACTCCAGCTGGGCTCTAATGAGTGCTTTATAAAGGTTTACCATAACTTCTTTGCTTTTGTATTCTATGCCTCTATTAATAAAGCCAAGGATACCATCTGCTTTAACAGCCTTCTCAACTTGTCCTGCCACCTTCAAAGGTTTGTGTACGTAAACCCCCTGGTATCACTGACCCTGCACCCCCTTTAATATTGTATCATTTAGTTTATATTGACTCTCCTCGATCTCCCTGCCAAAATGTAATACTTTACACTTCTCTGCATTAAATTTCATCTGCCATCAATGTCCCTTTAAGCAACCTGGAGCTCCCACGCAGCCGGCTCGCCAGCTTTTAAATGGGAAAAACCGCACATGCGCAGTATTTTGAATGGCCCACGCAGCCCCTTAAAATGGCTGCACACCCAAATTTTTTTTAAAGGAACATTGTCTGCCATTTGTCTGCCCATTTCACCAGTCTACGTATTCTTGAAGTCTGTTATTATCCTCCTCACTGTTTGCTGCACTTTCTAGTTTCATGTCATCTGCAAACTTTGAAACTGTTTAACCCAAGTCCAGGTCATTAATATATATCAAAAAGAGCTGTGGTCCTAATACCAACCCCTGGGGAACACCACCGTATACTTCCCTCCAGTCTGAAAAACAATCGT
Source organism: Somniosus microcephalus (assembly GCF_052327205.1). Lineage (NCBI taxonomy): Eukaryota > Metazoa > Chordata > Chondrichthyes > Squaliformes > Somniosidae > Somniosus > Somniosus microcephalus. The sequence goes on from NC_140990.1 coordinate 184,020,243, forward strand.
TCACCACTACTCTCTGTCCCTTAGCCAATTTCGTATCCACGCTGCCACTGCCCCTTTAATCCAATGGACTTTAAGTCCTAGAAATTGGGTTGGGGCGCCAAAGTGGCGCAAAAGTCGCCTGAGCGCAGGATTTAGCGCAGCGATCGGAGTGATACCGATCGCCAGAAATTCAGTTTCAGTGCCCCTCGAGGGACATGGGGCGAGGCTCGAGGTGCTCCGCGTCCCTCTTAGAGCACTGAAACTGATTATCACAGCGCAACGTGCCGCAGCGCCACATGCTGCGGCACGGCACGCTGCGGTACTGCAGGCCTTCCTCCCACTGTTAAGGGGGAGGTGCCTGCAACAGCGCGATCCCCGCTCACGAGTGCCGGCAAATGAGCCCGGCACCAAGGAGAAGTGCCGGGCTCTCGGGAAACAGCCGGCAATGCCGCGGGGGTGGGGGGGGGGTGGTTAGGAGGCCGGGGACGGAGGTGCTGGCAGGCGGCCGCCCCGCACCTCCACCTTAACTTGCGCCGCTGCTGGCACAGTAAGGCCCCGTGAACCGGGCGTGGGTAGCAAGCGGCGCAACTGCGGCGTTCGCTACCAAATATCGCGAACGGGGCACGAATGGGGCGCTGCGCACACCGATGACGTCATCGGTGGCGGCGCAGCGCAAATGCCCAACGCCACCATTAGCGCCCCTACTGAATATCGCGGGAGACGCAGCCAGTGGCGCTACAGCCACTGACTGCCTCTTTAGGTGCTACTCACCCAATTTCTCCCCCTAAATTTTTTATCAAACGCCTTTTGAAAGTCCATATACACAACATTAACTGCACTACCCTCATCAGCCCTCTCCGTTACTTCATTAAAGAACTCAATCAAGTTAGTCAAACATGATTTGCCTTTAACAAATCCGTGCTGGCAGTCAATTGTTTGTTGGCGTTCACCTCTAGGGGAACTACCCTTTCTGCTCCCAGTCTCCTGCCTGCCCTCCTTACCCTTCAATGTTCCTCTTTCAAGCAACTATTTTAAGAGTATTTGTGGACTCTGCTTTAATAACAGTCTGTGGCAGACGATTCCACATTCAAATTCCCTCCGAGTGAAGACATTTTTTTCTAGCCTCTCCTTTAATTCTTTTTGTGTCTCAATAACCAATGGAAACAATCCATCACTGTTTACCTCATCGTAACCCTTCATAATCATCACGTTGTCCCTTAACCTTCTCCGCCCTAGTGAAAAAGACCAAACTTCTCAAGTCTCTCAAAATCCATAACCTCGCACCCCTAGTAACATTCTAATGAATATACCCTGCACCTTTCCCATTGTTTTGTATTTTTCCTGTCATGAGGTGCCCAAAACTGCACATAATTCTCCAACTGCAGCCTCTGGTCTTGTACAAGTTCCACATGAGCTCCCACTTCTGTGTCCTGTGACTCAGGATACAAAACACAAGGAAGCCTTGATCCTGTTCCTTTGTTCCCTCTGCTCCTTGACTCCATTTAATATTTCACCATTTAAAGTGAGTTTCTATCCTTACCTCAAGATATTACCTCACACTTCTCCACATTGGACGGCAGCTGCCCCCTCTCTGCCCATCCAGCTAACCCGTCTATGTCCACATGCAGTCTTTCACAATCCTTTCCACCATCTACAAGGCACAAGTCAGGAGTGTGATGGAATATTCTCCACTTGCCTGGATGAGTGCAGCTCCAACAACACTCGAAGCTCGATACCATCCAGGCCAAAGCAGCCCGCTTGATTGGCACCCCATCCACCACCTTAAACATTCACTCCCTCCAGCACCAGGGTACCGTGGCTGCAGTGTGTACCAACTACAAGATGCACTGCAGCAACTCGCCAAGGCTTCTTCGGCAGCACCTCCCAAACCCACGACCTCTTCCACCTAGAAAGATGAGGGCAGCAGGCGCATGGGAACACCACCACCTCCAAGTTCCCCTCCAAGTCACACACCATCCTGACTTAGAAGTAAATTGCCGTTCCTTCATCATGGCTGGATCAAAATCCTGGAACTCCCTCCCTAACAGCACTGCGGGAGTGCCATCACCACACGGACTGCAGCGGTTCAAGAAGGTGGCTCACCACCACCTTCTCAAGGGCAATTAGGGATGGGCAATAAATGCTGGCTTTGCCAGGGATGCTCACATCCCATAAAACGAATTTTTTAAAAAATCCCAGTCACAATTTGCTACACACATAAGGGCAGAAATTCACCTGGGCCCAGATTGGGTGCTGTGCAGGGAGCATGCGTCAGATCGCGTGGGCACAACTAGGAAGCAGAATTGGACAGGGGGCCTCATTATCATTAAATAGGGGAGCTACCAACATTAATCGCGAAATTGACTGGCAACTCGCTTCGGGTGGGAGGGGGATATTGGGGGGGTTCCTGACACCATTTAAAGGCAGTCTGCACCTCTTAAAGGGGAGGTGCATTTTGGCTGCAGGCAACTGTCACGGTTTGTCACAAAGGCAGACAAAGGAAAAGGTACAAGGTTCTCAGTCACTGCTTTAGAGGTTGTCAGGAGGTGGTCAGCAGGAGAGATGTCCTCTTCTCACCAGGTGGTAGGAAGTTATCCCGCTAATCTACTCGGCAGAAGTGGGCACAGGTGGCGGAGGGTGTCAGCACAAGGAGCATTGCCCCAGGACATGGCTGCAATGTAGGAAGTTTAATGACCTGATCAGGGTTGCTAAGGTAAGACTCCTAACTTGACCTCGCATCACTCTGTCCATAACCCTGCACCACCCGAGGTCCCAGCACTCACCACTCACCCTCTCGAGTACCAGCACTCTCCTCCATTCACTGCAGCACATTTCCTTCTGCTCCTAATGTCACACTCTGCAACTCCTACTCTCCTCACTAATATTGCCTTCACCTACTCACGCCGCTGCCATCCTCCTCACGCCAACACCACTATTCTACCTTGACATGCACATCCTCAAAGCATCTCACTAGGCAATCACTAACTCTCTCCCTTCTTTCTTTCAGGACAAGCTCACAGCAATAGCAGGGAGGAGGTGAAGACAGGAGGAGGGAGAGCATCCATTCAGGTCCTCTCCCTACTCTAGGAAGAAGTCAAGGAGATCATGGGGATGGGTCGTGTCAGGGCATGGCGAGTGCCCCAGGCTGAAGGACGAAACCTGCAGGGTGCTTGGCGATAATACAATCTGTCTCGTCACACACATGCAGCCCGGGACCGGCTTTTGCCATGTTAAAGTTCGTGCATGCGTGTTATTTTGAATGGGTTGTGCCTCTGGCCACAGACCAGCTGAACATTTAGGGAGTGGAACCCCTTCTCATTATAAAACATGGCTGGTTCTTAAAAGAGAGAACGCAGGGCAATGTGTGTGCACTCAATGAGACCATGCACCTGGGGAAACCCAGCCATGTGGGCACATCTGACAGCGCCTCCTCCTATGACCACCTGACCAATCCCTATAGAGCACACAAAAGCAAAATGCTGCAGATTCTGGAAATCTGAAATAAAAACAGAAAATGCTGGAAACACTCAGTCGGACAGGCAGCACCCGTGGAGAGAGAAGCAGAGTTAACATTTCAGGTCGACCTTTCGTCAGAACTGGAAGAAGTTAGAGATATAACAGGTTTTAAGCAAATACAGAGGCGGGGAAAGGGGGTGGGAGATGGGGAGGGGAGGAAAGAACAAAAGGGAAGGTCTGTGATAGGGTGGCAGGCAGGAGAGATTAAACAATAAAAGGGATGATGGTGCGAGGCAAAAGGAGATGGTAATGGGACAATGAAACGTTAACTCTGTTTCTCTCACCACAGATGCAGGCAGACCTGCCGAGTGTTTCCAGTATTTTCTGTTTTTATTTTTTTTTCATGAAGCTGTTTTTAATTTTTCAAAATCTCCCGAGAGGTGCACCTTTCCCAGAGGCACTGCAATACCAGGTCGATGCGTGGAGTGGACGGAGCAAGCCCCTATTCCATCTCCCTGTTCCAAAAATCAATGTAATATATGGTCCCCAGATTACAGAGCAGGAACAGTGCAATAACCATCTGACCGATCTCTATCGAGCCTGGTGGGAGCTGATCCCTGCCCACATTTAATACCTTGTTTGTTGTACAGGAGAAAAGACAAAGCGATACCATTTCCCAAGTTAATGAGAGGTTGGCTTTGACCACAGATAAAGGAGCAGCCAGTATTGTCCAGGACCGCCTGAGGCGGGGCTCGGGGTTTACCTGTGGTGGGGCTCTGGATTTACCTGTGTCGGGGGCTCTGGGTTTACCTGTGGCGGGGGCTCGGGGTTTACCTGTGGCGGGGGCTCGGGGTTTACCTGTGGCGGGGGCTCGGGGTTTACCTGTGGCGGGGGCTCGGGGTTAACCTGTGGCGGGGGCTCGGGGTTTACCTGTGGCGGGGCTCGGGGTTTACCTGTGGCGGGGGCTCGGGGTTAACCTGTGGCGGGGGCTCGGGATTTACCTGTGGTGGGGCTCTGGATTTACCTGTGTCGGGGGCTCGGGGTTTACCTGTGGCGGGGGCTCGGGGTTTACCTGTGGCGGGGCTCGGGGTTTACCTGTGGCGGGGGCTCGGGGTTTACCTGTGGCGGGGGCTCGGGGTTAACCTGTGGCGGGGGCTCGGGGTTTACCTGTGGCGGGGGCTCGGGATTTACCTGTGGTGGGGCTCTGGATTTAGCTGTGTCGGGGGCTCGGGATTTAGCTGTGTCGGGGGCTCGGGGTTTACCTGTGGTGGGGCTCGGGGTTTACCTGTGGCGGGGGCTCGGGGTTTACCTGTGGCAGGGGCTCGGGATTTACCTGTGGCGGGGGCTCGGGGTTTACCTGTGGCGGGGGCTCGGGGTGTACCTGTGGCGAAGGCTCGGGGTTAACCTGTGGCGGGGGCTCGGGGTTTACCTGTGGCGGGGGCTCGGGGTTTACCAGTGGTGGGGCTTGGGGTTTACCTGTGGCGGGGGCTCGGGGTTTACCTGTGGCGGGGGCTCGGGATTTACCTGTGGCGGGGGCTCGGGATTTACCTGTGGCGGGGGCTCGGGATTTATCTTTGTCGGGGGCTCGGGCTTTACCTGTGGCGGGGGCTCGGGGTTTACCTGTGACGGGGCTTGGGATTTACCTTTGTCGGGGGTTTACCTGTGGCGGAGGCTCGGGGTTTACCTGTGGCGGGGGCTCGGGGTGTACCTGTGGCGGGGGCTCGGGGTTTACCTGTGGCGGAGGCTCGGGATTTACCTGTGGCGGGGGCTCGGGATTTACCTGTGGCGGGGCTCGGGATTTATCTTTGTCGGGGGCTCGGGGTTTACCTGTGGCGGGGGCTCGGGGTTTACCTGTGACGGGGCTTGGGATTTACCTTTGTCGGGGGTTTACCTGTGGCGGAGGCTCGGGGTTTACCTGTGGCGGGGGTTCGGGGTTTACCTGTGGAGGGGGTTCGGGGTTTACCTGTGGCGGGGGTTCGAGGTTTACCTGTGGCGGTGGTTCGGGGTTTACCTGTGGCGGGGGCTCGGGGTTTACCTGTGGCGGGGGCTCGGGGTTTACCTGTGGCGGGGGCTCGGGGATTACCTGTGGCGGGGGCTCGGGGATTACCTGTGTCGGGGGCTCGGGGTTTACCTGTGGCGGGGGCTCGGGGTTTACCTGTGGCGGGGGCTCGGGGTTTACCTGTGGCGGGGGCTCGGGGTTTACCTGTGGCGGGGGCTCGGTGTTTACCTGTGGCGGGGGCTCGGGGTTTACCTGTGGCGGGGTTTACCTGTGGCGGGGGCTCGGGGTTTACCTGTGGCGGGGGCTCGGGGTTTACCTGTGGCGGGGGCTCGGGGTTTACCTGTGGCGGGGGCTCGGGGTTTACCTGTGGCGGGGTTTACCTGTGGCGGGGGCTCGGGGTTTACCTGTGGCGGGGGCTCGGGGTTTACCTGTGGCGGGGTTTACCTGTGGCGGGGCTCGGGATTTATCTGTGTCGGGGGCTCGGGGTTTACCTGTGGCGGGGCTCGGGGTTTACCTGTGGCGGGGGCTCGGGGTTTACCTGTGGCGGGGGCTCGGGGTTTACCTGTGTCGGGGTTTACCTCTGGCGGGGGCTCGGGGTTTACCTCTGGCGGGGGCTCGGGGTTTACCTGTGGCGGGGTTTACCTGTGGCGGGGGCTCGGGGTTTACCTCTGGCGGGGGCTCGGGGTTTACCTGTGGCGGGGTTTACCTGTGGCGGGGGCTCGGGGTTTACCTGTGGCGGGGGCTCGGGGTTTACCTGTGGCGGGGTTTACCTGTGGCGGGGGCTCGGGGTTTACCTGTGGCGGGGGCTCGGGGTTTACCTGTGGCGGGGGCTCGGGGTTTACCTGTGGCGGGGTTTACCTGTGGCGGGGCTCGGGATTTATCTGTGTCGGGGGCTCGGGGTTTACCTGTGGCGGGGCTCGGGGTTTACCTGTGGCGGGGGCTCGGGGTTTACCTGTGGCGGGGGCTCGGGGTTTACCTGTGTCGGGGTTTACCTCTGGCGGGAGCTCGGGGTTTACCTCTGGCGGGGGCTCGGGGTTTACCTCTGGCGGGGGCTCGGGGTTGACCTCTGGCGGGGGCTCGGGGTTGACCTCTGGCGGGGGCTCGGGGTTGACCTCTGGCGGGGGCTCGGGGTTGACCTCTGGCGGGGGCTCGGGGTTGACCTCTGGCGGGGGCTCGGGGTTGACCTCTGGCGGGGGCTCGGGGTTGACCTCTGGCGGGGGCTCGGGGTTGACCTCTGGCGGGGGCTCGGGGTTGACCTCTGGCGGGGGCTCGGGGTTTACCTGTGGCGGGGGCTCGGGGTTTACCTGTGGCGGGGGCTCGGGGTTTACCTGTGGCGGGGGCTCGGGGTTTACCTGTGGCGGGGGCTCGGGGTTTACCTGTGGCGGGGGCTCGGGGTTTACCTGTGGCGGGGGCTCGGGGTTTACCTGTGGCGGGGGCTCGGGGTTTACCTGTGGCGGGGGCTCGGGGTTTACCTGTGGCGGGGGCTCGGTGTTTACCTGTGGCGGGGGCTCGGGGTTTACCTGTGGCGGGGGCTCGGGGTGTACCTGTGGCGGGGCTCGGGATTTACCTGTGGCGGGATCTCGGGGTTTACCTGTGGTGGGGGCTCGTGATTTACCTGGGTTTACCTGTGGCAGGGGCTCGGGATTTACCTGTGGTGGGGGCTCGGGGTTTACCTCTGGCGGGGGCACGGGGTTTACATTTGGTGGGGGCTCGGGGTTTACCTGTGGTGGGGGCTCGGGGTTTACCTGTGGTGGGGGCTCGGGGTTTACCTGTGGTGGGGGCTCGGGGTTTACCTGTGGTGGGGGCTCGGGGTTTACCTGTGGTGGGGGCTCGCCGTTTACCTGTGGTGGGGGCTCGCCGTTTACCTGGCGTACCTGACGCCTCCAGTACTTACTTGTGCTGATGTTTCCGCAGACACTCCGAGAGTGTGCGCATGAAGGATGACGGTTGTTGGGGCTCCCGGAGCAGCAGGTCCTCAGAGACCCAACAGCAACTCCACAGGATGTCCGCTTCCTCAGGAATTACTTCCTCCCAGTCATTGCCGTCAGCCTGAATTGCATCTCCGTTATTCAGAGCAGCGTCTGTCTCCAATTCACCGTCAGACACGGTCGTGGCCCTGAGGAAAACTTGAACAAAGAAGAGCCGGGGCTTGCCCAGCAGGGGCCGACAGCTCTGCCCTTTGAAATAGCCCTGAATTTGTTGAAAGGAAAGTCCGGGGCTGTCCCCATCAACAGCCAGTACAGAATCCCGAGTCCCGCGGCTGACGATGCAACACACAAAGCAGTCGTGGGTGGCCAGATCCTCCCGCTTCGACGTTTCTCTCAGAATCTGCTTCAGGTGGTCCAGCTCGACGTACAGGTGCAGGAGGACCTGGAAATGGAGGGCCTCAAACGTCTCCTTCAATAAATCTAGGAAAAGCAACCAACAGCAAGGGGACAGAATCAGTGCACGGATAATAGGGGTCAAAAGACAGGGAATGGGGGGGGGTGGAAAATACATGGGGAATGGGGGGGATAATTTACGGGGAATGGGGGGGATAATACACGGGGAATGGGGGGGACACGGGGAATGGGGAATAATACACAGGGAATGGGGGGATAATACACGGGGAATGGGGGGATAATACACGGGGAATGGGGGATAATACACGGGGAATGGGGGATAATACACGGGGAATGGGGGATAATACACGGGGAATGGGGGATAATACACGGGGAATGGGGGGGATAATACACGGGGAATGGGGGGATAATACACGGGGAATGGGGGGGATAATACACGGGGAATGGGGGGGATAATACACGGGGAATGGGGGGGATAATACACTGGGAATGGAGGGGATAATACACGGGCAATGGGGGGGATAATACACGGGGAATGGGGCGGTTAATACACAGGAATGGGGCGGTTAATACACGGGGAATGGGGGATAATACACGGAATGTGGGGGATAATACACGGGGAATGGGGGATAATACACGGGGAATGGGGGGATAATACACGGGGAATGGGGGGATAATACACGGGGAATAGGGGATAATACACGGGGAATGGAGGATAATACACGGGGAATGGGGGGATAATACACGGGGAATGGGGGGATAATACACGGGGAATGGGGAATAATACACGGGGAATGGGGAATAATACACGGGGAATGGGGAATAATACACGGGGAATGGGGAATAATACACGGGGAATGGGGAGATAATACACAGGGAACGTGGGGGGATAATACACGGGGAATGGGGGGATAATACACGGGGAATGGGGGATATAATACACTGGGAATGGGGGGATAATACACGGGGAATGGGGGATAATACACGGGGAATGGGGAGATAATACACGGGGAATGGAGGGATAATACACGGGGAATGGAGGGATAATACACGGGGAATGGAGGGATAATACACGGGGAATGGGGGGATGACACGGGGAATGGGGGGGATAATACACAGGGAATGGGGGATAATACACGGGGAATGGAGGGATAATACACGGGGAATGGAGGGATAATACACGGGGAATGGAGGGATAATACACGGGGAACGGGGAGATAATACACGGGGAATGGGGGGATTACACAGGAATGGGGGGATAATACACGAGGAATGGGGGATAATACACGGGGAGTGGGGGGGATAATACACGGGGAGTGGGGGGGATAATACACGGAGTGGGGGGGATAATACACGGGGAATGGGGGCGATAATATACGGGGAATGGGGGATAATACACGGGGAATGGGGGGATAATACACGGGGAATGGGGGGATAAAACACTGGGAATGGGGGATAATACACGGGGAATGGGGGGATAATACACGGGGAATGGGGGGATAATACACGGGGAATGGGGGGATAATACACGGGGAATGGGGGGATAATACACGGGGAATGGGGGGATAATACACAGGGAATGGGGGGGATAATACACGGGGAATGGGGGATAATACGGGGAATGGGGGGTAGTACACAGGGAATGGAGGATAATACATGGGGGATAATACACGGGGAATGGGGCGGTAATAAACGGAATGGGGATAATAGACGGGGAATGGGGATAATGCACGGGGAATGGGGGGATAATACACGGGGAATGGGGGGATAATACGGGGAATGGGGATAATACAAGGGGAATGGAGAATAATACACAGGGAATGGGGGGATAATACACGGGAAATGAGGGGATAATACACGGGGAATGGGGGGATAATACACGGGGAATGGGGGGGTAGTACACAGGGAATGGAGGATAATACATGGGGAATGGGGGATAATACACGGGGAATGGGGGTTAATACACGGGGAATGGGGGGGATAACACACGGGGAATGGGGGGATAATACACGGGGAATGGGGCGGTAATAAACAGGGAATGGGGGATAATAGACGGGGAATGGGGATAATACACGGGGAATGGGGGGATAATACACAGGGAATGGGGGGATAACATACGGGGAATGGGGATAATACAAGTGGAATGGGGGATAATACACGGGGAATGGGGAATAATACACAGGGAATGGCTGGATAATACACGGGGAATGGGGGGATAATACACGGGGAATGGGGGGATAATACACGGGGAATGGGGGGATAATACACGGGGAATGGGTGGGATAATACACGGGGAATGGGTGGGATAATACACGGGGAGTGGGGGGATAATACACGGGGAGTGGGGGGATAACACACGGGGAATGGGGGGGATAACACACGGGGAATGGGGGGATAATACACGGAGAAAGGGGGGATAATACACGGGGAATAATACATGGGGAATGGGGGGATAATACACGGGGAATGGGGGGATAATACACGGGGAATGGGGGGATAATACACGGGGAATGGAGGGGATAATGCACGGGGAATGGAGGGGATAATACACGGGGAATGGAGGGGATAATACACGGGGAATGGAGGGGATAATACACGGGGAATGGAGGGGATAATACACGGGGAATGGAGGGGATAATACACGGGGAATGGAGGGGATAATACACGGGGAATGGAGAGGGTAATACACGGGGAATGGAGGGGATAATACACGGGGAATGGAGGGGATAATACACGGGGAAAGGCGGTTAATACACGGGGAATGGGGATAATACACAGGGAATGGAGGGGTTAATACACAGGGAATCGGGGGGTTAATACACAAGGAATGGGGAATAATACATGGGGGATGTAGGGGTTTGCAAAATTCCCCTATTTTCACTGAAGATTGAAAAATATTGGGCCACATCGTGGATGAAGAATCATGTGTTTTGAATTGCCTCTGGGTAGGACAGTGTTTTTAAAACATACCCAGAATCGTGAAAAGCCGCATTGAGCAGAGCAGCACTTGGGCAACATCAGGATCTAAGACATTACATTTGATTAAAAATGGTACCTCTGAGTTTCGAACTGTATATTCCAAAGAGGTATGAAAATGGCCGTCAGAAAGCATGGCCAAATAGGCTTAAAAGAGCAGCTAGCAGCTTGGAGTATGTATGTGTGGGAGGATCTAGCAGTGGCTGTGCGTAAGACCTGCCAATCAAAGGGAGGTTCCCTTCTAAGCAATCGATGTTGTTTATTGACATAAGGGATTAACCCACTTGAGACTAAAGGACAATCGATTGAAACTGCTTCTGTTTACACAGCAATTCAGCCATTCAACAGCCCTTACACACACAATGGAGATACTGAAGCCATGGAACTGACTTTTGAAAGGGAACAGTTTAAGAATTGAATGGGTTTTTGAATTACCCATTATTGGACAATAGGGCAGTTGCATTCCCTTTTGTTTTAGCCCAGGTGAGCTCCGGATGTGGGCGGGAACATTTCGGTCCCACAGTGCAGACACATTAACCCATTCCAACCAGTTTGAATCAGCTAATCACAGCTTTCCTCTTGTATATTGGAACTTTGAGCGCGAATTTTGCAGACAGCAAAACAGCAGGAGATCACCAGGGTATAAAGATAGCTCCCGAGAAGCTATATCTCTCTTACTTCGCTGGACCACAGGTGAGCAGGGTTTCTGACTCCTCAGCAAGGCAACCTAGTAAGGAGTTAGGGGTGGTAATTAAGGGGGTATTGCTAAGATTGTTAAATTAACATTGTAGCCACTTACCCCTCATTTTTGCCGTCTGCCTTCCTCCATTTAAGCAATTTTACTGTAACTACTGTGTTCGTGTGGTATAGTTTCTTTTAGTTAATAAAGCTTGATTTTTCTCTCATCCAGACCCTTCGTCCGTTTTAATATCATCAATTATAAGTCCTTCAGTCAGAACTGGAAGGTGTGGTAGCAATTCGAAACCGCTGTTTGAATTGGTTTACAGTGTAGCAGCAAAAGGCTGCCTGACCAGGTGAATTACCGTACACCAGGTAAAAGGTTGGAATTGGTCAGAGTGCAGGCAAAAGCTGCCTGACCAGGTAAATTACCTTAAACTAGTTAAAAGATGGCCCCCTACAGGAATAATACACAGGGAATGGGGGGATAATATACGGGGAATGGGGGATCATACACAGGGAATGGAGGATAATACACAGGGAATGGGGGGGATAATACACGGGGAATGGGGGGATAATACACTGGGAATGGGGGGATAATACACTGGGAATGGGGGGGATAATACACGGGGAATTGGGGGATAATACACGGGGAATTGGGGGATAATACACGGGGAATGGGGAGATAATACACGGGGAATGGGGGGGATAATACCCGGGGAATCGGGGGATAATACACGGGGAATGGGGGGATAATACACGGGGAATGGGGGGGATAATACACGGGGAATGGGGGGGGATAATACACGGGGAATGGGGGGGGATAATACACGGGGAATGGGGGGGATAATACACGGGGAATGGGGGGGATAATACACGGGGAATGGAGGGATAATACACGGGGAATTGGGGGATAATACACGGGGAATGGGGGGATAATACACGGGGAATGGAGGGATAATATACGGGGAATGGAGGGATAATACACGGGGAATGGAGGGATAATACACGGGGAATGGAGGGATAATACACGGGGAATGGGGGGTTAATACACGGGGAATGGGGGGTTAATACACGGGGAATGGGGGGTTAATACACGGGGAATGGGGGGATAATACACGGGGAATGGGGGGGATAATACACGGGGAATGGAGGGATAATACACGGGGAATGGAGGGATAATACACGGGGAATGGGGAGATAATACACGGGGAATGGGGAGATAATACACGGGGAATGGGGGGGATAATACACGGGGAATGGGGGGATAATACACGGGGAATGGGGGGATAATACACGGGGAATGGGGGATAATACACGGGGAATGGGGGATAATACACGGGGAATGGGGGGATAATACACGGGGAATGGGGATAATACACGGGGAATGGGGATAATACACGGGGAATGGAGGATAATACACGGGGAATGGAGGATAATACACGGGGAATGGAGGATAATACACGGGGAATGGGGGGATAGTACACGGGGACTGGGGGGATAATGCACGGGGAATGGGGGGATAATACATGGGGAATGGGGGGATAATACACGGGGAATGGGGGGGATAATACACGGGGAATGGAGGGATAATACACGGGGAATTGGGGGATAATACACGGGGAATGGGGGGATAATACACGGGGAATGGAGGGATAATATACGGGGAATGGAGGGATAATACACGGGGAATGGAGGGATAATACACGGGGAATGGGGAGATAATACACGGGGAATGGGGGGGATAATACACGGGGAATGGGGGGATAATACACGGGGAATGGGGGATAATACACGGGGAATGGGGGATAATACACGGGGAATGGGGGGATAATACACGGGGAATGGGGATAATACACGGGGAATGGAGGATAATACACGGGGAATGGGGGGATAGTGCACGGGGAATGGGGGGATAATGCACGGGAAATGGGGGGATAATGCACGGGGAATGGGGGGATAATGCACGGGGAATGGGGGGATAATGCACGGGGAATGGGGGGATAATACATGGGGAATGGGGGGATAATACATGGGGAATGGGGGGATAATACACGGGGAATGGGGGGATAATACACGGGGAATGGGGGGATAATACACGGGGAATGGGGGGGATAATACACGCGGAATAGGGGATAATACACAGGGAATGAGAGGGGGATAAACACAGGGAATGGGAGGTGGGGTTAATACACCAGTACTGGGTTAATGAGGGAAGAGTCAGTAAGAGTGGGGCGCCTCCCTCACACACCATCTGTTCTAACAGGGCCATAGTGGAAATGGCAATTTGTTTTGTGTGTCCTGGTGAACGAGTTTCAAATTCTCTTATTCAGCTTTGGCCCACTACCCATCACAGTACATCTGTATCCTCACTTCCCAATCTGGCACCCTTGTCCACAGCAAGCTCCCAACCTATTCCCTCCACCACTTGGTGTTCAGTTCTTGGCATCTGAAGCACTTTGGAACATTTTAGTATATTGGAGATGCTGGGTAAGTACAGGTTGTTGGTGAGTCTGCCCAGCCTACCAGTCGCCCACCACCGTTATCACAATATTCAGCGTTCACTGCAGATGGATTGGATTCCCGCGCAGTCCAGGTTGGAGCATCTTACCTGCATCGGTTCCAATACAATCGATGATTAAACAGAGGCCCGGGGGGTTGCTCTGCACCCTGTACGTCTCCAGCCAATTCTGTAACAGAAAGCAGTGTAGAAAAGAAAGACTTGCATTTATATAGTGTCTTTCACAACCTCAGGACGTCCCTAAGTGCTTTACAGCTAATTAATTACTTTTGAAGTGCAGTCACTGTTGTAGGGAAATTCAGGCTCCCACAAACAGCAATGAGATAAATGACCAGATCATCTGTTTCACTGATGTTGGTTGAGGGATAAGTATTGGCCAGGACACTGGGGAGAACTCCCCTGCTTTTCTTCGAATCCTGCTGTGGCCCTAAGCCCGAGAGGGAAGGCCGGGCCCCGGTTTAACATCTCATCTGAAAGACGGCACCTCCAACAGTGCAGTCCTCCCTCAGTACTGCACTGGAGTGTCAGCCTCAAATTAGTGCTCAAGACTCTGGGTTGGCACTTGCATAAACAACCCTCTGGCTCAGAGGTGAGAGCGCTCCCACCGTAAGGTGAGCGTGAGACGGGAGTCTGTACGACTCACTGGAGAGCAGACAGTGAATCTGCCCGGCCGGTGTGAGCTAAGTTACCAGCAGCACAGCACGGAGTATAACCAGGTGGTGTACACGGACCATTCGTCACGGTGCAGGCCCTAAGCTGCCATCCCTAAATCGCTTGGGGTGTTTTTTCCTCCTGTAGCCAAGCATTTGTGGGGTGCTCACTCAGCCCCGAGAGGTGTGGTGGGGTATGGCGGGGGGGGGGGGGGGGGGGGGGGAGGCCGGAAGGCATGAACCTCTGATTTCCCACCTCTCAAGAGGGGCTGACTCTCGCTGGGGTACAGTCCTACAACACCAGCCGTCTCACGCACCCTGTCCAAGGGCGTGGGAGCCTCAACAGGATATTCGCTGGTGATGGTCGGGAGGGGGGAGATCACAGCCGAGTCCAATCCTTTGCTCATCCAACATCTGTCAGCCTTGCACACACACGCACATTTCACCGCTTGGAATTGTGATGTCGCAACCACCACCCCCACCCTCTTCCCCGCACCCCCCCGCCCAAACCGCCCTTCCCCCGCACGTCCCCCCTCCCCCACCGCGCGGTGCTCGATCACCCCCGACCACATCATACTCAGTCTCCCCCTGCACACTGCCATTTCCCCCTCCCCCACTGCCCCGTGCTCAATCCCCCCCCACACCACGCTCAGTCCCCCCTCTCCCACCGCCCCGTGCTCAATCCCCCCCACACCACACTCAGTCCCCCCTCCCCCACTGCCCCGTGCTCAATCCCCCCCACACTGCCCCTCCCCAAGCCCACAAGGCGCTTGATTCGTCCCGCCCACACCGCCCCTCCATCCACCCACTGCGCGCTGTGCTCAATCCCCCCCCGCCCACACCACCATCGATGCCCCCTGTCCACACCGCCCTGTGCTCAATCCTCTCCTTTCACGTACAACCCTCCCTCCTGTGCTCGACCTTTCCCGACATGCACCCACTCCATGTGTGACCCCTCTGTTCAGCCTTTCCCGCGATGTGTGTCTGCTGTTACCTGCTGCAACGCACACCCTGTTCCTGGAGTAGGGGCCTGGGCTGACTCGGGCACTGGATACCTCAGTGTCTCTGAATGATGCTCTTCAGCTACAGAGTAAAAGCAGGCAGGGTAAGTGAGGCAGCTAACCTCACTCTGTCAGTTAATCCTCAACCTCCACATACAAATGAAGAAACAGCTAATGAGGAATGTTATAAATCTCATCATCGTAAAGAAACTACTCATGAAATAACACTGGACGGCCAGCTGGTGGCGCCGTCCAAGGAGTATAAATACTCGGGTGTGGGCCCAGCTTGCAGGGACATTTTGTAAGACAGGAACTAGTGAAGTGCAACTCGACCTTCATGTTCTGAAACAAGTTGATTAAAGCCTTCCTTTATGCTCAAACCAAGTGCGTAGTGAGTTTTATTACGTCAACGAATACAACCAGATCGTGCAGTAGAAGGGCGCAAAGATTTCAGGGGGAGAATCTGCTCCAGTGACTAAAGCCGGCAGTGTCTGAGCACGTTAACCCCAGCGCAGAGTAAGGCAGGGCAAGCCTGCAGCTTCACTCCGGGTCTTCACGGGTCCGAAAGGTGAAGCGTTCACCCCCATTTCAGGTACTGGGCAGCTCGCTGCACTGGTTTGAAGTTACTCCATTTAACCACCATGCAGTTAATATCGAGACGGACTGTGCTCATCCTGGCCCCAGAGGTGGTCGTGCACAAGAATTACACCAAAATCATAACACGAACAGGCCATTTAGCTCAACCCTCCGACCCGATCCGAACCTCCGAGCCTTAATGTCTAAACCAAGCATGACTCACACACTAACTCTAACCATAACGCAGGTTTGGTGAAATTTGATAAAAGATGGCTACTCCCATAGACCAGGTACAGAGATTAATATCAAGATTCAGTATTCGTTACTTACACGAGGCCACTGCCGATCTTGGGCAGTTTGAGTGAACGTGCTGTCTCAACAACTGACCCGTGCTGCAGCTTGGAAACACTGGCTGCAGACTGCTCACCTCCTGAAAGGTACACGAGAACGACAGCAACTTAAAGCTAGATAGATAGAAAACCAGCACAACAACCACACGCACACACCCCCACCAACCGCACAACCCCCCCACCAACCGCACAACCCCCCCACCAACCGCACCCCCCCCACCAACCGCACAACCCCCCCACCAACCGCACAACCCCCCCACCAACCGCACAACCCCCCCACCAACCGCACAACCCCCCCACCAACCGCACAACCCCCCCACCAACCGCACAACCCCCCCACCAACCGCACAACCCCCCTCACCAACCGCACAACACCCCCACCAACCACACCCCTCCACCAACCGCACAACCCCCCCCCACCAACCGCACAACCCCACCAACCGCACAACCCCCCCACCAACCGCACAACCCCCCCACCAACCGCACAACCCCCCCACCAACCGCACAACCCCCCCACCAACCGCACAACCCCCCCACCAACCGCACAACCTCCCCACCAACCGCACAACCCCCCCACCAACCGCACAACCCCCCCACCAACCGCACAACCCCCCCACCAACCGCACAACCCCCCCACCAACCGCACAACCCCCCCACCAACCGCACCCCCCCCACCAACCGCACAACCCCCCCACCAACCGCACAACACCCCCACCAACCACACCCCCCACCAACCGCACAACCCCCCCCACCAACCGCACAACACCCCCACCAACCGCACCCCCCACCAACCGCACAACCCCCCCACCAGCCGCACAACCCCCCCACCAACCACACCCCCCACCAACCACACAACCCCCCCCACCAACCGCACCCCCCCACCGCACAACCCCCCCACCAACCGCACAACCCCCCCAACCGCACAACCCCCCCACCAACCGCACACACACACCATCCACACGCACACACACACCAACCACACACACACACCACACACATGTGCAGACCACACCCACCAACCACACGCGCACACACACCGATCACACGCACACATCACACCAACCACACGCACACACCACCCACACACGCACACACCACACACACACCAACCACATGCACACACCAACCACACGCACGCACACACACACCAACTGACATGAATCAGTCATACATGAACGAAAGACTTATGAAATAATACTGAGCGGCCTATGGGTGGCGCTGTCCAGGGAGAGTATAAATACTCGGGCACGGGCCCAGCTTGCGCAGGACATTCTTAACAGGAACTAGTGAAGGACACAACTAGACCTCCGTGTTGTAAAACAGTTGATTAAAGCTTTGTTTAACACTTAGACTAAGTGCTTAGTAGTTTTCTTACGTCACCAACCACGCGGGCACACCAACCACACCCCCCCACCAACCACACCCCCCCACCAACCACACACACCCCCCACCAACCACACACACCCCCCACCAACCACACACACCCCCCACCAACCACACCCACCCCCCACCAACCACACCCACCCCCACCAACCACACACCCCCCCACCAACCACACACACCCCCCCACCAACCACACACACCCCCCACCAACCACACACACCCCCCACCAACCACACACACCCCCCACCAACCACACACCCCCCCCCACCAACCACCCCCCCCACCAACCACACACACCCCCACCAACCACACACACCCCCCACCAACCACACACACCCCCCACCAACCACACACACCCCCCACCAACCACCCCCCCCCACCAACCACCCCCCCCACCAACCACACACACCCCCCACCCCACCAACCACACACCCCCCCCACCAACCACACCCCCCCCCCCACCAACCACCCCCCCCCCACCAACCACACACCCCCCCCACCAACCACACACCCCCCCCACCAACCACACACCCCCCCCACCAACCACACACCCCCCCCACCAACCACACACAATTCACAATTCAAATCGCTTTATTGGCATGATAAGTTACATCTTATGTTGCCAAAGCATCAAAATACATTTATGGTTGAGCACATAAACGCAGTTCTATTCATACAGTGTATAAACAGGTATATCCCTGAGTGTATAAATATACATTCGCATTGTTTATATATATTCTTTTCTTAGTTTACTGGTTGTCCCTCTGTTCATGGCAAGCTGTAACATAGTGTGCCGCCAGTGTTACACAGCTTCTCTCCTCTCCCAGTAGGAATGGGAGTTTTTGGTTGTCATTCAGATTTCTGAATTCAGGGCATATTTGTGAGAATTTTTGGTAGAAATTCTCCCTGATGCCCTGATATTTTCCACAGGCTGTGAGGAAGTGCATCTCTGTCTCCACTTTTTCGATCGCTAGGCTATGTTCGCTAAGTCTGTACCTTGTCAAGGTTCTTCTCAGTTTGTTATCCTTTACCATGGTCAGGTAATCAGCTATGTTGTATTGTCTGTTTAGGGCCAAGTAGCAATTGAGTTTGCTTTGGGTTTTTGTTGTTTCTGCCCAATATGTCAGATATTTTTCCTTTTGCTTAGCGACGATTGTGTTGGGTCGAATTCTTTGTGTTACCTTGTCACTGTCCTGGGGCTGGTTATTGTTAGTATTGTTAGTAGTTACTTCACTGAGTCCCAGGACTAGTTGACTGAGGGTATTCTTCTTTATGGTCAGCTCTTGGCATTTCAGGGCGTCGTAATGATAGCATTGGGGATTGCTCATTTGTAGGTGATTCCAAAATTTGGTGGCTCTTTTTTGGATAGTGATTATTAATGGATATTGGCCTAGTTCCGCCCTGCATGCATTGTTTACTGTTTTCCTTTGAGTCCGGAGGATACTTTTACAGAATTCTGCATGTAGGATCTCAACTGGGTGTTTGTCCCATTTTGCAAATTCTTGTTGAGTTAGCGGTCCCCATACCTCACTGCCATAGAGTGCAATTGGTTCAATTACTGATTTGAAAATTTTGAGCCAAATGCTAATTGGGATTTCTATTTGGATTGATTTTTTGATGGCATAGAAAGCCCCCTTCTTGCTTTCTCTTTCAGTTCATTCACAGCCAGTTTGAAGTTTCCCGTAGAACTGATTTTTAAGCCCAAGTATGTGTAGTTAGTGGTTTGTTCAATTTTGGTTGTTCCTACTGTGAAATTTATTTTGGGTCCCTGATGTTTGGATCTTTGCTGGAACACAAGGACTTTGGTTTTTTGGGGATTTATTGTCAGGGCCCAAGTCTGGCAGTACGACTCCAGCAGGTCCAAGTTCTGCTGTAGACCCTCTTTAGTTGGTGACAGCAGAACCAGGTCGTCTGCATAGAGGAGGAATTTAACCTTGGATTCATATAGGGTGAGGCCGGGTGCTGTAGATTGTTCAAGTAGTTTTGCCAATCCATTTATGTAAATATTAAAGAGTGTCGGTGAGATTGGCGAGCCCTGCGTCACCCCCCGCCCCTGTGGGAAGTATTTTGTTTGTTTGTCTCCAATTTTAACAGCACATTTGTTGTTTGTATACATTGATTTAATTACATCATATGTTTTCCCTCCTACCCCGCTTTCGATAAGTTTCAGGAATAAACCGTCATGCCAGATGGAGTCGAAAGCCTTCTGGAAATCTACAAAGCATGCGTAGATTTTGCTTTTGTTATGGTGAACGTGTTTGTCAATTAGGGTCTGTAGGGTGAAGATATGATCGGATGTTCTATAGTTTGGCAGGAATCCAATTTGGCTTTTACTCAAGACATTGTGCTCCTCAAGGAAGTTTATAAGTCTTTTGTTTATGATGCTACAGAATACCTTCCCCAGGTTACTGTTTACACAGATGCCTCGATAGTTGTTTGGGTCGATTTTGTCCCCACTTTTGTATATGGGCGTTATGAGTCCTTTGTTCCAGATATCAGGGAAATAACCGACACTCAGAACCAAGTTGAAGAGTTTTAGTATAGCCAGTTTCATTTTGTTGTCTGTGTGTTTAATCATCTCGTTTAGTATGCCGTCTGTCCCGCAGGCTTTTCCTGGTCGCAGGTCCTTGAGTTTTTCAAGAAGTTCTTTTTCTGTTATTATGGTGCCAAATCGTCGTGTTGTTTTTTGTGTAGTGTTTTCAAGTTTTCCCAGAAACAATTGGAATCAATGGATTCCTCCATGGAGCTGAGTGTATTCTTAATATAGTGCTCTTTTTTGGTTCTGAGTGTGTTTCTGTATTGTGTTAGTGTCTGACAATAAGTAAGGCGTAATTCCTCGTTTTCTGGATGTCTGTGTTTTTGGTTTGATATTTTTCTAAGTTTTATCCTCATGTTATGGCAATCTCGGTCAAACCATTTTTCATAGTTTTTTGTTTTGGGTTTGTTCTTGCGAGCTTTCAAGTTTGCATTTGTTGCCAAATTATCAAAAATATTGTTTAGTTTAATAACTGCCCGGTTTACGCCTTCTTTATTGTGAGTGTATATGTTATCCAGAAAGTGTCTAAGAGAGCTTGAGTTGATGCATTGCTAATTGTTTTCTGGTATTTTTCCGTGTCGTTTTTGGCCCGTCTGTACGATTTTTTGGTGTTGTACAGTTTACTGGGTTGTGTTTCTATGTTGTTTGTTTCTGTCTTTTTGAGGAACATAGTAATTTGACTGTGATCTGACAGTGTTGTTTGTGGTTTGACTGTGAATGCTCTGAAAGAGGATGGGTCTAAGTCTGTAATCATATAGTCTACTGTGCTGCAGCCAAGAGGTGAGCAATAGGTCGATCTTCCTAGGAGGTCTCCTATGAACCTACCATTGACAATGTACAGACCCAGGTTTCGACAGAGCTGTAGTAGCTGTTTTCCGTTGGTATTTGACTGCTTGTCGCAGTTATGCCTGTATGGAAGGGAAGGGATGTCAAAGTGGTTATTCCCGAAAACGTAATTGTTTCCCTGATTATTGGTGAAGTCTGGTTCTTCGCCCGTTCTTGAATTGAGGTCCCCACAGATCAACACGTTCCCCTGGGCCTGGTATTGGATAATTTCCCCCTCCATGTTGGAGAAGGTGTCCTCTTTAAAGTACGGGGAATCGATTGGAGGGATATAAAGTGCGCAAATGTAAACATCTTGGGTGTTTGAGATAATCTCCCTCTCAAGTTTGAGCCACATATGGTTTTCGCCCTTTTTTATAAATTTGATGTAATTCTTAAGTTCTGTTTTAAACCAGATCAGTATGCCTCCGGAGTCTCTGCCTTGGGTTACACTTGGTAATTTATTGGAGGGGACCACCAGCTCAGTGTACCCTTGGGGACAGCCAGTGTGTCCTTTTCCTTTATACCAAGTTTCCTGTAAAATGATAATATCTAGGTCTTTAGTTTCATCTATGAACTCTGGGGTCCTACTCTTCACTTCTCGCACTGAAGAGCGTAGACCTTGGATATTCCAGGTCGAAATATATAAGGATTTCATGTTAAGTTTGATCTTTTACTATGATAGGTTAAAGAGTGGTACGTGTTTGTCGTGTCTAAGTGTGGGAAAAAAAAGATCACTTCAGTTGTCTATAAAAGTTAATACAATTTGGTTACAGTTCTTTCTATTAATTAGTCCTTGATCCATAAGGCGGAAGTAGATGCTGCTGCACATCTGCTTATTGTCTCTTAATGGATTGTTTCTGTCTGAGGTATTGCGTACGTCCTGTGCATCTCTCCCTCTGTCTGGCTGGGAGCGGTCCTATTCCCCTGTGGGACAGGAGTGGTGCAGGTCTGATATTGTTGTTTTGCATGGGGATCCTCTCTGGTCTCGGTTGGTGTGTTGGTGGTCTTTGTAGTGTTCCTGATATGTACCCTGCTGATCTCTGGTGGTCGGGGGGGGGTCCTCTTGGAGTCTGGGTATGGACCCGGTTAAAAGCGACGTCCTTCAGGGCTTTAGCAAAGATCGATATTCTTTGCCTTTGGATGTGGACGTGGTCGTAAAGACATTCCTCATCGAGGGTGGGGTGTTGGGCCAGGTGTACATTGTGGTTTGATTCGCAGTCTCTTGCTATGCTGGCATTTATCTCATGAATTGTGTTGTTGTTGAAGTCTGTTCTCGGCAATATTGTGGAAACAGTGATTCTAGTGTTTGGAAATGTACTGCTTGCCTTCCTAATCATTGCTCTGAGCGATGTTGCTACCTCTTTCTGTTGGGCCTTTCGGTCATTTGTGCCCGTGTGTATTATTATGTGTTGGGGGGAGCCTAATCTGGCTTTGGTCAGCCATCCCATGGCTCTGTTTGTTGTTGGGCACCAGATCTTTTCTACTTTACTTCTAGGGAATAGCTTTTTCTCCCATAGAAATTTCCCATTTGAGTCTATGAGTATTACGACGTCAGCCTTGTTTGTGTTTACTGTCTGGTGGCTTTCGCCTGGACTCATAGTGTGTGTGCTGGGCTGGGGTGTCTGGTGTGTGCGTACCTCTTGTGAGCGGCTCGCTTGTGGTTCCACGGTGGTGGGGGAAGATTGCGAATCAGTATGCTGGTCGGTCTGTGTGGCACCCCTTGTATTGTGTGTCTGTTGCTTTTGTTCCGTGTGGGAGTGCAGCCGTTCCGTCCGGCTCTGTCTTGTCTTATCTCTAGCCTCTGGTTGCTGGTCTAATGGTGTTATCTCTCCTCTATGGCTCTCTTCTTTTTCCTGCAGCTCTTTCACCTGATTCCTAAGTAGATTCACCTGGTTCTCAAGTAGATTCAGCTCTCTCTTGTGTCTCTCCCTCTCCTGCTTTTGTTCGTCATTCATTTTGAGGAACTCCTCTCTAAGTTTAACCATCTCTATCTCTAATTGATTAAATTTATCTTTTGGTTGTATCTGGCTGTGTGATCCCGGGGTATGTGTCTGGTCGGCCCTGGAAGGCTCACTCACTTCCTGGCTAGGCTGGTCGGCCCTGGAAGGCTCACTCACTTCCTGGCTATGCTGCTCTTCTCTTGGTGAGCTGGGAATGGTAGGGGGACTATGTGTGGCTTCCTCCCTGGTAGTTATGCTGGGGTTTGTCAGTTGTATCGTGTGGCTGTGGTTCCCCGGGGTTAGTGTCTGGTTTGAACTGTGTGGCTCGTTCACCTCCTGACCAGGCAGATTTTCTCCTGGTAAGTTGTCAATGTTGGGGGGAGTGCGGGCCACTCTGGGGCTGTTCCTTCCCCCCTTAGTTAATCTTTTCAGTGTCCTGAAGGCCGTTGCAAATTTGTCGAGGTTGCCTTGCACTAATATTGTTCCGGTATTGTACGCGTTGACCGTCGTGGTTGAACTGTCTCCTGGTGTGTTAATTTTCATTATGGACCCATTATTTGCCCCCCACCAACCACACACACCCCCCCACCAACCACACCCCCCCCCCACCAACCACACACACCCCTCCCACCAACCACACACACCCCTCCCACCAACCACACACACCCCTCCCACCAACCACACACACCCCTCCCACCAGCCACCCCCCGCCCCCACCAACCACACACACCCCCCCCACCAACCACACACACCCCTCCCACCAACCACACACACACCCCCCACCAACCACACACACCCACCAACCACACACAACCCCCCCCACCAACCACACACACACCAACCACACGCGCACACGCCAACCAGACGCGCACATGCCAACCAGACGCGCACACGCCAACCACACGCACACACGCCAACCACACGCTCACACGCCAACCACACGCTCACACCCCCACCAACCACACCCCCCCCACCAACCACACACACCCCACCAACCACACCCCCCCCACCAACCACACACACCCCCCACCAACCACACACACCCCCCACCAACCACACACACCCCCCACCAACCACACACACCCCCCACCAACCACACACACCCCCCCACCAACCACACACACCCCCCACCAACCACACACCCCCCACCAACCACACACACCCCCCACCAACCACACACACCCCCCACCAACCACACACCCCCCCACCAACCACACACACCCCCCACCAACCACACACACCCCCCACCAACCACACACACCCCCCCACCAACCACACACACCCCCCACCAACCACACGCGCACACGCCAACCAGACGC
Organism: Somniosus microcephalus; assembly: GCF_052327205.1. Classification (NCBI taxonomy): domain Eukaryota; kingdom Metazoa; phylum Chordata; class Chondrichthyes; order Squaliformes; family Somniosidae; genus Somniosus; species Somniosus microcephalus. The sequence continues at coordinate 184,044,774 of NC_140990.1, forward strand.
GCACACGCCAACCACACGCGCACACGCCAACCACACGCGCACCCCCACCAACCACACCCCCCCACCAACCACACCCCCCCAACCAACCACACACACCCCCCCACCAACCACACACACCCCCCCCACCAACCACACACACCCCCCCACCAACCACACCCCCCCAACCAACCACACACACCCCCCCACCAACCACACACACCCTCCCACCAACCACACACACCCCCCACCAACCACACACACCCCCACCAACCACACACACCCCCCACCAACCACACACCCCCCCCACCAACCACACCCCCCCAACCAACCACACACACCCCCCACCAACCACACACACCCCCCACCAACCACACACACCCCCCACCAACCACACACACCCCCCACCAACCACACACACCCCCCACCAACCACACACCCCCCCCACCAACCACACACACCCCCCACCAACCACACACACCCCCCCCAACCACACACCCCCCCACCAACCACACCCCCCCCACCAACCACACACACCCCCCACCAACCACACACACCCCCCACCAACCACACACACCCCCCACCAACCACACACACCCCCCACCAACCACACCCCCCCCACCAACCACACACACCCCCCACCAACCACACACACCCCCCACCAACCACACACACCCCCCACCAACCACACACACCCACCAACCACACACACCCCCCACCAACCACACACACCCCCCACCAACCACACACACCCCCCACCAACCACACACACCCCCCACCAACCACACACCCCCCCCACCAACCACACACACCCCCCACCAACCACACCCCCCCCCCCAACCACACACCCCCCCACCAACCACACCCCCCCCACCAACCACACCCCCCCCACCAACCACACACACCCCCCACCAACCACACCCCCCACCAACCACACACACCCCCCACCAACCACACACCCCCCCCACCAACCACACCCCCCCCACCAACCACACACCCCCCCCACCAACCACACCCCCCCCACCAACCACACCCCCCCCACCAACCACACACACCCCCCACCAACCACACACACCCCCCACCAACCACACACCCCCCCCACCAACCACACCCCCCCAACCAACCACACACACCCCCCACCAACCACACACACCCCCCCACCAACCACACACACCCCCCACCAACCACACACACCCCCCACCAACCACACACACCCCCCACCAACCACACACCCCCCCCACCAACCACACACACCCCCCACCAACCACACACACCCCCCACCAACCACACCCCCCCCACCAACCACACACACCCCCCACCAACCACACACCCCCCACCAACCACACACACACCAACCACACACACCCCCCACCAACCACACCCCCCCCACCAACCACACACACCCCCCACCAACCACACCCCCCCCACCAACCACACACACCCCCCACCAACCACACACCCCCCACCAACCACACACCCCCCCCACCAACCACACACACCCCCCACCAACCACACACACCCCCCACCAACCACACACACCCCCCACCAACCACACACACCCCCCACCAACCACACACACACCAAACACACACACACACCCCCCACCAACCACACACACCCCCCACCAACCACACACACACACACCAATCACACGCACACACCACACACACACCAACCACACACACACCCACCAAACACACACACACCCACCAACCACACGCGCACACACCAATCACACGCACACACCACACACACACCAACCACACACACACCCACCAAACACACACACACCCACCAACCACACGCGCACACACCAACCACACCACACACACACCAACCACACGCACGCACACACACACCAACTGACATGAATCAGTCATTCATGAAAGAAAGGCTTATGAAATAATACTGAGCGGCCCATGGGTGGCGCTGTCCAGGGAGAGTATAAATACTCGGGCACGGGCCCAACTTGCGCAGGACATTCTTAACAGGAACTAGTGAAGGACACAACTAGACCTCCATGTTGTAAAACAGTTGATTAAAGCTTTGTTTAACACTTAGACTAAGTGCTTAGTAGTTTTCTTACGTCACCAACCACGCACGCGCACCAACCACACGCGCACACCACACCAACCTCACACCACAACCACACGCACACACCAACCACACGCGCACACGCCAACCACACACACACCCCCACCAACCACACACACACACCAACCACACACCACGGCAACCACACACACACACCACCCAAACGCACACAGACCAACCACACGTGCACCCCACACCAACCACACGCGCACACACACCAACCACACGCGCACACACACCAACCACACGCGCACACCACACCAACCACATGCACACAACACACCAACCACGCGCACACCAACCACACGCACATGCCAACCACACGCGCACACACCAACCACACGCGCACACCACACACACCAACCTCTCGCACATACACCAACCAAATGCGCACACACCAACCACACGCACACACCACACACACACACACACCAACTGACATGAATCAGTCATTCATGAAAGAAAGACTTATGAAATAATACTGAGCGGCCTATGGGTGGCGCTGTCCAGGGAGAGTATAAATACTCGGGCACGGGCCCAGCTTGCGCAGGACATTCTTAACAGGAACTAGTGAAGGACACAACTAGACATCCATGTTGTAAAACAGTTGATTAAAGCTTTGTTTAACGCTTAGACCAAGTGCTTAGTAGTTTTCTTACGTCACCAACCACGCGGGCACACCAACCACGCGCACACGCCAACCACACGCGCACACGCCAACCACACACACACCCCCACCAACCAACCACACACCACGGCAACCACACACACACACACCACCCACACGCACACACACCACCCACACGCACACACACCACCCACATGCACACTGCCCACACACCACCCACACCAACCACATGCGCACACCAGCCACACCAACCACATGCACACAACACACCAACCAGACATGCACACACACCAACCACAAGCACACACACCAACCACAAGCACACACACCAACCACATGTGCACACCAGCCACACCAACCACATGCACACAACACACCAACCACACACACCAACCACACACGCACACACCAACCACACATGCACACACACCAACTGCACACACCAACCGCACACACCAACCACACACGAACCACACGCGCACACACCAACCACCCACACGCAAACACCACCCAAACGCACACACACCAACTGCACGCGCACCCCACACCAACACACGCACACACACCAACACCACACGCACACACGCGCACACCACACACACCAACCAGACGCGCACACCACAAACACTCACCACACGCACACACCCCCACCAACCACACGCACACACACCAATCACACGCACACACACCAACCACGCGCACACACCACACCAACCACGTGCACACACACCAACCACACATGCACACACACCAACCACACGCACACACACGCGCACACACGAACCACACGCGCACACACCAACCACACTCACACACCAACCACACGCACACACACCAACCACACGCACACACACCAACCACACGCACACACACCAACCACACGCACACACACCAACCACACGCACACACACCAACCACACGCACACACACCAACCACACGCACACACACCAACCACACGCACACACACCAACCACACGCACACACCAACCACACACGCGCACCACACCAATCTCACACACGCACCAACCACACGCGCACACCACACACCAACCACTCGCACATACACCAACCACACGCGCACACCACACATACCAACCACACGCACACACCAACCACACGCGCACACCACACATACCAACTACACGCACATACACCAGCCACACGCGCACTCCAACACACCACACATACCAACCACACGCACATACACCAACCACACGCGCACACCACACATACCAACCACACGCACACACCAACCACACGCACACACACACACCAACTGACATGAATCAGTCATTCATGAAAGAAAGACTTATGAAATAATACTGAGCGGCCTATGGGTGGCGCTGTCCACTGAGAGTATAAATACTCGGGCACAGGCCCAGCTTGTGCAGGACATTCTTAACAGGAACTAGTGAAGGACACAACTAGACCTCCATGTTGTAAAACAGTTGATTAAAGCTTTGTTTAACACTTAGACCAAGTGCTTAGTAGTTTTCTTACGTCACCAACCACGTGGGCACACCAACCACACGCACACGCCAAACACACACACCCCCACCAGCCACACACACACCCCCAACCACACACACACACTACCCACACACCACCCAAACGCGCACACACCAACCACACGCACACATCACACCAACCACACGCGCACACGCCAACCACACACACACGCCAACCACACGCACACACGCCAACCGCACACACCAACCGCACGCACGAACCACACGCGCACACACCAACCACACACGCACACACCAACCGCACGCACACACCAACCACACGCACACACCAACCACACGCACACACCAACCACACACGCACACACACCAACCACACCACACGCGCACACCAACCACATGCACGCACCACCAACCACACACTACGCCAACCACACACACACACCAACCGCACATGCACACACCAACCACACACACCAACCACACACACACACCACCAACCACACGCACGCACACCAACCACACGCAGACACACACACCAACCACACGCACACACCACCAACCACACACACCACACACAGACACACACACCACACGCAGACACACACACCACACGCAGACACCAACCACACGCACACACCAACCACACGCACACACCAACCACACGCACACACCAACCACACGCACACACCACACAAACCAGACTCACACACCCCACTAACTCCAGTGAGCACAGGTCCGGACATGAAATACTCTGTAAATTATCAAAGGCTGAGCGAGGTGCAAAATATGAAAGGGCAAGGCTGGGAGGCAAAGAAACCCGACCATTTATTTATAAACATTTCCAAGACTCTGCTGTTTGAATACTGTTACTAACTGAGTTAGAGATTCCTACCTGAGTTCGCTCAAAGTGTTCAGCACCAAATCCGCGCTCCTGACAGGGAACAGAAATTGGGATAACATTCCGATAGGTATCGGATCTTTGCAGGGAACGAACACACACACCTGAGAACAAGAACAGACAGAGATTACATACAGTAGCACCACTAACAGCATGATTACCTGTGACTCCCTCTAACCAATCAAACCCCTGCAATAACCTGTAACTCCCTCTAACCAATCAAACCCCAGCAGTTCTCCTCCCCCGTGCTTGTTTGTCACCCGTGTTTGTTTAACCCCCCCAGTGTTTGTTTAACCCCCCCAGTGTTTGTTTATCCTCTCCCCCCCGTGTTTGTTTACCCCGCGTTTGTTTATACTCCCCCCGTTTGTTTATACTCCCCCCGTGTTTGTTTATACTCCCCCCGTGTTTGTTTATACTCCCGTGTTTGTTTATACTCCCCCCGTGTTTGTTTATACTCCCGTGTTTGTTTATACTCCCCCGTTTGTTTACCCCACATGTTTGTTTATACTCCACCCGTGTTTGTTTATACTCCCCCCGTGTTTGTTTATACTCCCGTGTTTGTTTATACTCCCGTGTTTGTTTATACTCCCCCCCGTCCCGTGTTTGTTTATACTCCCCCCGTAATGTTTCTTTATCCCCCGTGTTTATCTCCCCAGTGTTTGTTTATACCCCCCAGTGTTTGTTTATACCGAGTGTTTGTTTATACCCCCCAGTGTTTGTTTATACCGTGTTTGTTTATACCCCCCGTGTTTGTTTAACCCCCCAGTGTTTGTTTATACCCCCCAGTGTTTGTTTATACCCCGTGTTTGTTTATACCCCCAGTGTTTGTTTATCCCCCCAGTGTTTGTTTATACCCCCAGTATTTGTTTATACCCCCCAGTGTTTGTTTATACCCCCCAGTGTTTGTTTATCCCCCCAGTGTTTGTTTATCCCCCCAGTGTTTGTTTATACCCCCAGTATTTGTTTATACCCCCCAGTGTTTGTTTATATCCCCCCAGTGTTTGTTTATACCCCCCAGTGTTTGTTTATACCCCCCCAGTGTTTGTTTATACCCCCCCAGTGTTTGTTTATCCCCCCAGTGTTTGTTTATACCCCCCAGTGTTTGTTTATACCCCCCCAGTGTTTGTTTATACCCCCCAGTGTTTGTTTATACCCCCAGTGTTTGTTTATACCCCCCCAGTGTTTGTTTATACCCCCCAGTGTTTGTTTATACCCCCCCAGTGTTTGTTTATCCCCCCAGTGTTTGTTTATACCCCCCAGTGTTTGTTTATACCCCCCCAGTGTTTGTTTATACCCCCAGTGTTTGTTTATACCCCCCAGTGTTTGTTTATACCCCCCGTGTTTGTTTATACCCCCAGTGTTTGTTTATACCCCCAGTGTTTGTTTATACCCCCCAGTGTTTGTTTATACCCCCCCAGTGTTTGTTTATACCCCCCGTGTTTGTTTATACCCCCAGTGTTTGTTTATCCCCCCCAGTGTTTGTTTATCCCGTGTTTGTTTATACCCCCCCCCAGTGTTTGTTTATACCCCCAGTGTTTGTTTATCCCCCCCAGTGTTTGTTTATCCCGTGTTTGTTTATACCCCCCCCAGTGTTTGTTTATACCCCCAGTGTTTGTTTATACCCCCCAGTGTTTGTTTATACCCCCCAGTGTTTGTTTATCCCCCCAGTGTTTGTTTATACCCCCCCAGTGTTTGTTTATCCCCCCAGTGTTTGTTTATACCCCCCAGTGTTTGTTTATACCCCCCCAGTGTTTGTTTATACCCCCAGTGTTTGTTTATACCCCCCAGTGTTTGTTTATACCCCCCGTGTTTGTTTATACCCCCAGTGTTTGTTTATACCCCCAGTGTTTGTTTATACCCCCCAGTGTTTGTTTATACCCCCCCAGTGTTTGTTTATACCCCCCAGTGTTTGTTTATACCCCCCCAGTGTTTGTTTATACCCCCAGTGTTTGTTTATCCCGTGTTTGTTTATACCCCCCCCCAGTGTTTGTTTATACCCCCAGTGTTTGTTTATACCCCCAGTGTTTGTTTATACCCCCCAGTGTTTGTTTATACCCCCCCAGTGTTTGTTTATACCCCCCAGTGTTTGTTTATACCCCCCCAGTGTTTGTTTATACCCCGTGTTTGTTTATCCCGTGTTTGTTTATACCCCCCCAGTGTTTGTTTATACCCCCCAGTGTTTGTTTATACCCCCCCAGTGTTTGTTTATACCCCCCAGTGTTTGTTTATCCCCCCAGTGTTTGTTTATCCCCCCAGTGTTTGTTTATACCCCCCAGTGTTTGTTTATCCCGTGTTTGTTTATACCCCCCCAGTGTTTGTTTATACCCCCCAGTGTTTGTTTATACCCCCCCAGTGTTTGTTTATACCCCCCAGTGTTTGTTTATCCCCCCAGTGTTTGTTTATACCCCCCAGTGTTTGTTTATCCCGTGTTTGTTTATACCCCCCCAGTGTTTGTTTATACCCCCCAGTGTTTGTTTATCCCCCCAGTGTTTGTTTATACCCCCCAGTGTTTGTTTATCCCGTGTTTGTTTATACCCCCCCAGTGTTTGTTTATACCCCCCAGTGTTTGTTTATACCCCCCCAGTGTTTGTTTATACCCCCCAGTGTTTGTTTATCCCGTGTTTGTTTATACCCCCCCAGTGTTTGTTTATACCCCCCAGTGTTTGTTTATCCCCCCAGTGTTTGTTTATACCCCCCAGTGTTTGTTTATCCCGTGTTTGTTTATACCCCCCCAGTGTTTGTTTATACCCCCCCAGTGTTTGTTTATCCCTCCAGTGTTTGTTTATCCCCCCAGTGTTTGTTTATCCCCCCAGTGTTTGTTTATCCCCCCAGTGTTTGTTTATCCCCCCAGTGTTTGTTTATACCCCCAGTGTTTGTTTATCCCCCCAGTGTTTGTTTATCCCCCCAGTGTTTGTTTATACCCCCCAGTGTTTGTTTATCCCGTGTTTGTTTATACCCCCCCAGTGTTTGTTTATCCCTCCAGTGTTTGTTTATACCCCCAGTGTTTGTTTATCTCCCCAGTGTTTGTTTATACCCCCCCAGTGTTTGTTTATACCCCCAGTGTTTGTTTATCCCCCCAGTGTTTGTTTATCCCCCCAGTGTTTGTTTATACCCCCAGTGTTTGTTTATACCCCGTGTTTGTTTATACCCCCCCAGTGTTTGTTTATCCCTCCAGTGTTTGTTTATCCCCCCAGTGTTTGTTTATCCCCCCAGTGTTTGTTTATACCCCCCAGTGTTTGTTTATCCCCCCAGTGTTTGTTTATCCCCCCAGTGTTTGTTTATACCCCCAGTGTTTGTTTATCCCCCCAGTGTTTGTTTATACCCCCAGTGTTTGTTTATACCCCCAGTGTTTGTTTATACCCCCAGTGTTTGTTTATACCCCCAGTGTTTGTTTATACCCCGTGTTTGTTTATACCCCCCCAGTGTTTGTTTATACCCCCCAGTGTTTGTTTATCCCGTGTTTGTTTATACCCCCCCAGTGTTTGTTTATACCCCCAGTATTTGTTTATCCCCCCAGTGTTTGTTTATCCCTCCAGTGTTTGTTTATACCCCCCAGTGTTTGTTTATACCCCCCAGTGTTTGTTTATACCCCCAGTGTTTGTTTATACCCCCCCAGTGTTTGTTTATACCCCCCAGTGTTTGTTTATACCCCCAGTGTTTGTTTATACCCCCCCAGTGTTTGTTTATACCCCCCCAGTGTTTGTTTATCCCCCAGTGTTTGTTTATACCCCCCGTGTTTGTTTATACCCCCAGTGTTTGTTTATCCCCCAGTGTTTGTTTATACCCCCAGTGTTTGTTTATCCCCCCAGTGTTTGTTTATACCCCCCAGTGTTTGTTTATACCCCCCCAGTGTTTGTTTATCCCCCCAGTGTTTGTTTATACCCCCCAGTGTTTGTTTATACCCCCCCAGTGTTTGTTTATACCCCCCAGTGTTTGTTTATACCCCCAGTGTTTGTTTATACCCCCCCAGTGTTTGTTTATACCCCCCAGTGTTTGTTTATACCCCCCCAGTGTTTGTTTATCCCCCCAGTGTTTGTTTATACCCCCCAGTGTTTGTTTATACCCCCCAGTGTTTGTTTATACCCCCAGTGTTTGTTTATACCCCCCAGTGTTTGTTTATCCCCCCAGTGTTTGTTTATACCCCCCAGTGTTTGTTTATACCCCCAGTGTTTGTTTATACCCCCCAGTGTTTGTTTATCCCCCCAGTGTTTGTTTATCCCCCCAGTGTTTGTTTATCCCTCCAGTGTTTGTTTATACCCCCCAGTGTTTGTTTATACCCCCCAGTGTTTGTTTATACCCCCAGTGTTTGTTTATACCCCCCCAGTGTTTGTTTATACCCCCCAGTGTTTGTTTATACCCCCCCAGTGTTTGTTTATCCCCCCAGTGTTTGTTTATCCCCCCAGTGTTTGTTTATCCCCAGTGTTTGTTTATACCCCCAGTGTTTGTTTATACCCCCAGTGTTTGTTTATACCCCCAGTGTTTGTTTATCCCCCGTGTTTGTTTATCCCCCCAGTGTTTGTTTATCCCGTGTTTGTTTATACCCCCCCCAGTGTTTGTTTATACCCCCAGTGTTTGTTTATACCCCGTGTTTGTTTATACCCCCCCAGTGTTTGTTTATACCCCCCAGTGTTTGTTTATCCCCCCAGTGTTTGTTTATCCCGTGTTTGTTTATACCCCCCCAGTGTTTGTTTATACCCCCCCAGTGTTTGTTTATACCCCCCCAGTGTTTGTTTATCCCCCCAGTGTTTGTTTATCCCTCCAGTGTTTGTTTATACCCCCGTGTTTGTTTATACCCCCCCAGTGTTTGTTTATACCCCCAGTGTTTGTTTATACCCCCCCAGTGTTTGTTTATACCCCCCAGTGTTTGTTTATCCCCCCAGTGTTTGTTTATACCCCCCAGTGTTTGTTTATACCCCCCCAGTGTTTGTTTATCCCCCCAGTGTTTGTTTATACCCCCCAGTGTTTGTTTATACCCCCCCAGTGTTTGTTTATACCCCCCGGTGTTTGTTTATACCCCCAGTGTTTGTTTATACCCCCCCAGTGTTTGTTTATACCCCCCCAGTGTTTGTTTATACCCCCCCAGTGTTTGTTTATCCCCCAGTGTTTGTTTATACCCCCCAGTGTTTGTTTATACCCCCCAGTGTTTGTTTATACCTCCCAGTGTTTGTTTATACCCCCCCAGTGTTTGTTTATCCCTCCAGTGTTTGTTTATACCCCCCCAGTGTTTTGTTTATCCCTCCAGTGTTTGTTTATACCCCCCAGTGTTTGTTTTATACCCCCCAGTGTTTGTTTATACCCCCCCAGTGTTTGTTTATACCCCCGTGTTTGTTTATCCCCCCAGTGTTTGTTTATACCCCCCAGTGTTTGTTTATACCCCCCCAGTGTTTGTTTATACCCCCAGTGTTTGTTTATCCCCCCAGTGTTTGTTTATCCCCCAGTGTTTGTTTATACCCCCAGTGTTTGTTTATACCCCCAGTGTTTGTTTATACCCCCAGTGTTTGTTTATCCCCCGTGTTTGTTTATCCCCAGTGTTTGTTTATCCCCCCAGTGTTTGTTTATACCCCCCCAGTGTTTGTTTATACCCCCCCCGTGTTTGTTTATACCCCCAGTATTTGTTTATCCCCCCAGTGTTTGTTTATACCCCCAGTGTTTGTTTATCCCCCAGTGTTTGTTTATCCCCCCAGTGTTTGTTTATACCCCCAGTGTTTGTTTATACCCCCAGTGTTTGTTTATACCCCCCAGTGTTTGTTTATACCCCCCAGTGTTTGTTTATACCCCCCGTGTTTGTTTATACCCCCAGTGTTTGTTTATACCCCCCAGTGTTTGTTTATACCCCCCCAGTGTTTGTTTATACCCCCAGTGTTTGTTTATAACCCCCCCAGTGTTTGTTTATCCCCCCAGTGTTTGTTTATCCCGTGTTTGTTTATAACCCCCCCCAGTGTTTGTTTATACCCCCAGTGTTTGTTTATACCCCCAGTGTTTGTTTATCCCCCCAGTGTTTGTTTATACCCACCCAGTGTTTGTTTATACCCCCCCAGTGTTTGTTTATCCCCCCCAGTGTGTTTGTTTAATACCCCCCCAGTGTTTGTTTATACCCCCCCAGTGTTTGTTTATACCCCCTAGTATTTGTTTATCCCCCCCAGTGTTTGTTTATCCCCCCAGTGTTTGTTTATACCCCCCAGTGTTTTGTTTATACCCCCCCAGTGTTTGTTTATACCCCCCAGTGTTTGTTTATCCCGTGTTTGTTTATACCCCCCCAGTGTTTGTTTACCCCCCCAGTGTTTGTTTATCCCCCAGTGTTTGTTATACCCCCAGTGTTTGTTTATACCCCCCAGTGTTTGTTTATACCCCCCAGTGTTTGTTTATCCCCCCAGTGTTTGTTTATACCCCCAGTGTTTGTTTATCCCCCCAGTGTTTGTTTATACCCCCAGTGTTTGTTTATCCCTCCAGTGTTTGTTTATACCCCCCAGTGTTTGTTTATACCCCCAGTGTTTGTTTATCCCCCCAGTGTTTGTTTATACCCCCAGTGTTTGTTTATCCCTCCAGTGTTTGTTTATACCCCCAGTATTTGTTTATACCCCGTGTTTGTTTATACCCCCCAGTGTTTGTTTATACCCCCAGTGTTTGTTTATCCCCCCAGTGTTTGTTTATCCCCCCAGTGTTTGTTTATACCCCCAGTGTTTGTTTATACCCCCAGTGTTTGTTTATACCCCCAGTGTTTGTTTATACCCCGTGTTTGTTTATACCCCCCCAGTGTTTGTTTATACCCCCAGTATTTGTTTATCCCCCCAGTGTTTGTTTATCCCTCCAGTGTTTGTTTATACCCCCCAGTGTTTGTTTATACCCCCGTGTTTGTTTATACCCCCAGTGTTTGTTTATACCCCCCCAGTGTTTGTTTATACCCCCCAGTGTTTGTTTATACCCCCCCAGTGTTTGTTTATCCCCCCAGTGTTTGTTTATCCCCCGTGTTTGTTTATCCCCAGTGTTTGTTTATACCCCCAGTGTTTGTTTATACCCCCAGTGTTTGTTTATACCCCCAGTGTTTGTTTATCCCCCGTGTTTGTTTATCCCCCAGTGTTTGTTTATCCCCCCAGTGTTTGTTTATACCCCCAGTGTTTGTTTATACCCCCAGTGTTTGTTTATACCCCGTGTTTGTTTATACCCCCCCAGTGTTTGTTTATACCCCCCCAGTGTTTGTTTATACCCCCAGTATTTGTTTATCCCCCCAGTGTTTGTTTATCTCCCCAGTGTTTGTTTATACCCCCCCAGTGTTTGTTTATACCCCCGTGTGTTTGTTTATCCCCCCAGTGTTTGTTTATCCCCCCCCAGTGTTTGTTTATACCCCCCAGTGTTTGTTTATCCCCCAGTGTTTGTTTATCCCCCAGTGTTTGTTTATACCCCCCAGTGTTTGTTTATACCCCCAGTGTTTGTTTATACCCCCCAGTGTTTGTTTATCCCCCAGTGTTTGTTTATCCCCCAGTGTTTGTTTATACCCCCCAGTGTTTGTTTATACCCCCAGTGTTTGTTTATCCCCCGTGTTTATTTATACCCCCCAGTGTTTGTTTATACCCCCCCAATGTTTGTTTATACCCCCAGTGTTTGTTTATACCCCCAGTATTTGTTTATACCCCCCAGTGTTTGTTTATACCCCCCAGTATTTGTTTATACCCCCGTGTTTGTTTATACCCCCCAGTGTTTGTTTATACCCCCGTGTTTGTTTATACCCCAGTGTTTGTTTATACCCCCAGTGTTTGTTTATACCCCCCAGTATTTGTTTATACCCCCCAGTGTTTGTTTATCCTCCCCCCAGTGTTTGTTTATCCACCCCCCGTGTTTGTTTATCCACCCCCCCCGTGTTTGTTTATCCCCCCCAGTGTTTGTTTATTCCCCCCAGTGTTTGTTTATCACCCCTCCCCCCCATGTTTGCTTATCCTCCCTCCCCCCCAGTTTGTTTATCACCCCCCCCCCACCCCCCCAGAGTTTGTTTATCAGCCCCCCCCACCCCCAGTGTTTACTCGCACTCACTCGTTTGTTTGTATTTTAAGACCTTCTTTCTCAGATCGATTCTCTGGATATTCTGCAAGCAATCTTCCACCACTTCCAAATTATTCTCATCAATCTTGCCGACTTTCTCCAGTACGACAACCAAATCTAGGAAAGTCTAGCAGAAAAAGGCCATCCATTAGCTCAGAAACAGATCCCAATGGCAGACACAGAGGAACCTGCTCAAAATCACAACCCAGTATCACCAGAAACAGGCTGATAGCCTGTAAAACCCTGATGCTGCTCTCCATCCGGGTTCTGAAACAGTCTGATCCCACCCGCACCCGGGTGATGAACAGTCCGATCCTGTCTGTGCCCGGTGATGAACAGTCCGATCCCGTCTGTGCCCGGTGATGAACAGTCCGATCCCGTCTGTACCCGGTGATGAACAGTCCGATCCCGTCTGTGCCCGGTGATGAACAGTCCGATCCCGTCTGTGCCCGGTGATGAACAGTCCGATCCCGTCTGTACCCGGTGATGAACAGTCCGATCCCGTCTGTACCCGGTGATGAACAGTCTCATCCCGTCTGTACCCAGTGATGAACAGTCCGATCCAGTCTGTACCCAGTGATGAACAGTCCGATCCCGTCCGTACCCAGTGATGAACAGTCCAATCCCGTCTGTACCCAGTGATGAACAGTCCGATCCAGTCTGTACCCAGTGATGAACAGTCCGATCCCGTCTGTACCCGGTGATGAACAGTCTCATCCCGTCTGTACCCAGTGATGAACAGTCCGATCCAGTCTGTACCCAGTGACGAACAGTCTGATCCCGTCTGTACCCAGTGATGAACAGTCCGATCCCGTCTGTACCCAGTGATGAACAGTCTGATCCCGTCTGTACCCAGTGATGAACAGTCCGATCCAGTCTGTACCCAGTGACGAACAGTCTGATCCCGTCTGTACCCAGTGATGAACAGTCTGATCCCGTCTGTACCCAGTGACGAACAGTCTGATCCCGTCTGTACCCAGTGATGAACAGTCCGATCCAGTCTGTACCCAGTGATGAACAGTCCGATCCCGTCCGTACCCAGTGATGAACAGTCTGATCCCGTCTGTACCCAGTGATGAACAGTCTGATCCCGTCTGTAACCAGTGATGAACAGTCCGATCTAGTCTATAACCAGTGATGAACAGTCCGATCTAGTCTGTACCCAGTGATGAACAGTCTGATCCTGTCTGTGCCCGGGTGATGAACAGTCTGACCCGTCTGTACCATTAATAAAATCCTTAACCCTCAAAAATGAGAGGTTTTTAAAACAGAATTTTCTACATAATTAACTAAGTTAACAAAGAATGCACGCTCACAGGTGCTGTTGATCGCAGGTATTGTCTGTCTGTGCGTAGTTCGGGACAGAAAAGCACAATTATTAATTAATTTGTATTTGTATTATTACTTGTCTGAAATAAGGGTTTGTGTGAGTGCATTTTTGAATAAGCAAAGATATTCACAACAAAATGAGGGGACATCAAGTCATGTTGATGCATGCTGCGAATTTCTGCAGAATGTACAGAAGTGGTTGAACATTCTGTACAAATGTTGTGAGGTGAAAATATCCATTCACAGCCCAGATCTTTGAGAGGAACAGGGGCTTGGAAGTAAAATAAAAATGAGAATATTAAAATACACAAAAAAATCATTAGGTTGAATCGTGCTATTGTGAAATATCTACGTTTTACTTTTTTCAAGTTTCGCCAGTTGAGGCGAATAGCATAGAGGCATTGAAGGGGGAGCTAGATGAACACATGAGGGAGAAAGAAATACCTAGAAGGATATTCTGGTAGTGTTAGATGAAGAGGGGTGGGAGGAGGCTCGTGTGGAGCATGAACCGGTTGGGCCGGAAGGCCTGTTTCTGTGCTGTACATGCTATGTAATATGTAATTTTGTTTGAAACATTTTTTTTTGTGACATCAGAAATTCCAGCTGAGAAAAGTGGTGGATGAAAATGTTTTCAAAAAGTATTTTGAGTGATTCAGTTAGTGTATCAACAAACCGTGACAGTGAAATGTTCACTTGTGTATATCGGGTTTCCCAGGATTACTCCTAATGCAGATTCCTGGTGCACTGTCCAGTGTACAGGATGGACGGGCTAGAGAGATGGTATTGGAGGGGAGGGTTCAGAGTTCTGGGGCAGGACTGGCCTGTACAGGATGGACACAGCTGGAGAGATGGTGTAGGAGGGGAGGGTTCAGATTCCTGGGGCACTGGGACCAGTTCTGGAGCAGGACTGGTCTGTACAGGATGGACGGGCTTCTTTTGAACAGGGCTGGGAGCAGTTTCCTCACTGGGAGAGAAATGAGTGCTGTGGAGGGGAAGGGAAGACGATGGAAAAAAGGAGATATGGAAACAGAAAGGAGAGTGAAAGGGACAAGGAGTGTCAGAGGGAAATGTGTCCAGGGCTTTCTGGATCAGGATATTTTTAATCCCACAAACGAGGAGGCAAATGCTGGATCTAGTTCTAGGAAATAAAGTGGGGCAAGTAAGCAGTGTCAGGGACTGTATTGGGAAAGGCAATGCGGTGGATGCTGCGTACATGGATTTTCAAAGACCTTTCATAAGGTGCCACATAGGAGGCTTGTCGATAAAAGAAGTGTTATCTGTGCTGCAGACTATACAACTGTTTATATTGTTATACATGAAGTAGGTCTTTGGGATCTTGTTGTGCACAAAATGGTTGCTGCATTCATCCATACAGCAACTGTGACTGTAACTCATCTGGGGCAGGCTGAGAGCTGTGATAAGATGTTGTCGAGGTGCAATTCTTCCTTCTGCGATGTGAAGTTAAAATAAATAAAAGTTAAAATAAATAAAAGCTTTTATATATATATATATATATCACACACATATATAAAAAGCATTTGGTCACAGTGGGCTGACTTCACACACCCCAATCGCCTGCCCTACACACAAGCTGCAGCCTGCACACACAGTCACAGGGCCCGAGGCCTGCAAGGAGAGCACAATAACAGAGCAATTACCTTCACTGCTTCCAGCCGGCCTTTCGGTACTTGACACCTTAATAAAAATAAAATAGATTTCAAATCTTCTTGTGAGAGATCTTCACTGATGTCCACCAACAGCTCCCTGTGTTATGGAGAGACAGAAATGCAAGTGTCAGTTAGTTACCCTGAACTCATCGACAGTCCATAACCTGAACACAGCGACAGTCCATAACCTGAACACATCGACAGTCCATAACCTGAACACAGCGACAGTCCATAACCTGAACACACCAACAGTCCATAACCTCAACTCGACAGTCCATAACCTGAACACACCGACAGTCCATAACCTCAACTTGACAGTCCATAACCTGAACACAGCGACAGTCCATAACCTGAACACATCGACAGTCCATAACCTGAACACAGCGACAGTCCATAACCTGAACACATCGACTGTCCGGTACCCTGAACACATCGACAGTCCATAACCTGAACACATCGACAGTCCATAACCTGAACACATCGACAGTCCATAACCGGAACACATCGACAGTCTGATACCCAGAACACATCGACAGTCCATAACCTGAACACATCGACAGCCCGGTACCCTGAACACAGCGACAGTCCATAACCTGAACACATCGACAGCCCGGTACCCCGAACACATCGACAGTCCGGTACCCTGAACACATCGACTGTCCATAACCTGAACACATCGAAAGTCCGGTACCCTGAACACAGCGACAGTCCATAAGCTGAACACATCGACAGTCCGGTACCCTGAACACATCGACAGTCCGGTACCTTGAACACATCGACTGTCCGGTACCCCGAACACATCGACAGTCTGTAATCTGAACACAGCGACAGTCCATAGCCTGAACACATCGACAGTCCATAACCTGAACACAGCGACAGTCCATAACCTGAACACGTCGACTGTCCGGTACCCTGAACACATCGACAGTCCATAACCTGAACACATCGACAGTCCATAACCTGAACACATCGACAGTCCATAACCGGAACACATCGACAGTCTGATACCCAGAACACATCGACAGTCCATAACCTGAACACATCGACAGCCCGGTACCCTGAACACAGCGACAGTCCATAACCTGAACACATCGACAGCCCGGTACCCCGAACACATCGACAGTCCGGTACCCTGAACACATCGACTGTCCATAACCTGAACACATCGAAAGTCCGGTACCCTGAACACAGCGACAGTCCATAAGCTGAACACATCGACAGTCCGGTACCCTGAACACATCGACAGTCCGGTACCTTGAACACATCGACTGTCCGGTACCCCGAACACATCGACAGTCTGTAATCTGAACACAGCGACAGTCCATAACCTGAACACATCGACAGTCCATAACCTGAACACAGCGACAGTCCATAACCTGAACACGTCGACTGTCCGGTACCCTGAACACATCGACAGTCCATAACCTGAACACATCGACAGTCCATAACCTGAACACATCGACAGTCCATAACCGGAACACATCGACAGTCTGATACCCAGAACACATCGACAGTCCATAACCTGAACACATCGACAGCCCGGTACCCTGAACACAGCGACAGTCCATAACCTGAACACATCGACAGCCCGGTACCCCGAACACATCGACAGTCCGGTACCCTGAACACATCGACTGTCCATAACCTGAACACATCGAAAGTCCGGTACCCTGAACACAGCGACAGTCCATAAGCTGAACACATCGACAGTCCGGTACCCTGAACACATCGACAGTCCGGTACCTTGAACACATCGACTGTCCGGTACCCCGAACACATCGACAGTCTGTAATCTGAACACAGCGACAGTCCATAACCTGAACACATCGACAGTCCATAACCTGAACACATCGGCAGTCCGGTACCCCGAACACATCGACAATCCACAACCTGAACACATCGACAGTCCGGTACCCCGAACACAGCGACAGTCCATAACCTGAACACATCGACAGTCCATAACCTGAACACATCGACAGTCCATAACCTGAACACATCGACAGTCCATAACCTGAACACATCGACAGTCCATAACCTGAACACATCGACAGTCCATAACCTGAACACATCGACAGTCCATAACCGGAACACATCGACAGTCCATAACCTGAACACAGCGACAGTCCATAACCTGAACACAGCGACAGTCCATAACCTGAACACATCGACAGTCCATAACCTGAACACAGCGACGGTCCATAACCTGAACACAGCGACGGTCCATAACCTGAACACATCGACAATCCATAACCTGAACACATCGACAGTCCATAACCTGAACACAGCGACAGTCCATAACCTGAACACATCGGCAGTCCGGTACCCCGAACACATCGACAATCCACAACCTGAACACATCGACAGTCCGGTACCCCGAACACAGCGACAGTCCATAACCTGAACACATCGACAGTCCATAACCTGAACACATCGACAGTCCATAACCTGAAACATCGACAGTCCATAACCTGAACACATCGACAGTCCATAACCTGAACACATCGACAGTCTGATACCCTGAACACATCGACAGTCCATAACCTGAACACATCGACAGTCCATAACCTGAACACATCGACAGTCTGATACCCTGAACACATCGACAGTCCATAACCTGAACACATCGACAGCCCGGTACCCTGAACACAGCGACAGTCCATAACCTGAACACATCGAAAGTCCGGTACCCCGAACACATCGACAGTCCGGTACCCTGAACACATCGACTGTCCATAACCTGAACACATAGACAGTCCGGTACGCTGAACACATCGACAGTCCGGTACCCTGAACACATCGACAGTCCATAACCTGAACACAGCGACAGTCCATAACCTGAACACAGCGACAGTCCGGTACCCTGAATGCCAGTAATAATTTAAAAAGCTAATGGAATGTTGGCCTTTTTCTCAGGGGGCTGAAATACAAAGGGATGGAAGTTATGTTAGTTATACAAAACTCTGCTTTGACCCTAGCTGGAGTACTGCGTTCAGTTCTGGGCACCACACCTCAGGAAGGATATACTGGCCTTGGAGATTCACCAGAATGATATCGGGGCTAAAAGGATTAAATTTTGAGGACAGGTTCCATAAACTAGGCCTGTATTTCCTCGAATATATACGATTATTAAGGGGTGATCTAATTGAGGTGCTTAAGATGATTAAAGGATTTGATAGGGTAGAGAGAAACTATTTCCTCTGGTGGGGTGTCCAGAACAAGGGGGCATAACCTTAAAATTAGAGCTAGGCCGTTCAGGGGTGGTGTCAGGAAGCACTTCTTCACACAAAGGGTAGTGGAAATCTGGAACTCTCTCCCCCAAAAAGCTGTCGAGGCTGGGGGTCAATTGACAATTTCAAAACTAAGATTGATAGATTTTTGTTAGGCAAGGGTATTAAGGGTTACAGAACCAAGGCGGGTAAATGAAGTTAAGATACAGATCAGCCATGATCTAACTGAATGGCGGAACAGGCTTGAGGGGCTAAATGGCCTCCTCCCGTTCCTATGAACAGATCGACATTCCGTCACCCAGATCAGACCCACATTCCGTCACCCAGATCGATCCCACATTCCGTTACCCAGATGAATCGCCAACAGTGCGGCTCCACCCCTGACATATGGCAACATTGAGCAGCCAAAACACATAAAGTTAATACGAGCACTGTGATGTTCCCTAAGTGCGAGCATCGTAGCCTGGGGAATAAGATTAGGTTTCCTGCTGATGTACTCTATTCACCACATAGAGTCATAGTCATAGAGTTATACAGCACAGAAAGAGGCCCTTCGGCCCATCGCGTCCGCGCCGGCCATCAAGCCCTGTCTAATCTAATCCCATTTTCCAGCATTTGGTCCGTAGCCTTGTATGCTATGGCATTTCAAGTGCTCATCCAAATGCTTCTTGAATGTTGTGAGGGTTCCTGCCTCTACCACCCTTTCAGGCAGTGAGTTCCAGATTCCAACCACCCTCTGGGTGAAAAAGTTTTTCCTCAAATCCCCTCTAAACCTCCTGCCCCTTACCTTGAATCTATGCCCCCTTGTTATTGACCCCTCTACTAAGGGGAAAAGTTCCTTTCTATCCACCCTATCTATGCCCCTCATAATTTTGTATACCTCAATCAGGTCCCCCCTCAGCCTTCTCTGCTCCAAGAAAAACAACCCCAGCCTGTCCAGTCTTTCTTCATAGCTGAAGCGCTCCAGCCGAGGTAACATCCTGGTAAATCTCCTCTGCACCCTCTCCAAAGCAATCACATCCTTCCTATAGTGTGGCGACCAGAACTGCACACAGTACTCCAGCTGTGGCCTTACCAGCGTTTTGTACAGCTCCATCATAACCTCCCTGCTCTTATATTCTATGCCTCGGCTAATGAAGGCAAGATTCCCATATGCCTTTTTAACCACCTTATCCACCTGTTCTGCTGCCTTCAGGGATCTATGTACATGCACACCAAGGTCCCTCTGATCCTCTGTCTTTCCTAGGGTCTTACCATTCATTGTGTATTCCCTTGCCTTGTTAGTCCGTCCAAAATGCATCACCTCACACTTTTCAGGGTTAAATTCCATTTGCCACTGTTCCGCCCATCTGACCAACCCATCTATATCGTCCTGCAGACTGAGGCTACCCTCCTCGCTATTTACCACCCCACCAATTTTCGTGTCATCTGCGAACTTACTGATCATACCTTTTACATTCACATCCAAATCATTAATGTAGACCACAAACAGCAAGGGACCCAGCACCGATCCCTGCGGTACCCCACTGGACACAGGCTTCCAGTCACAAAAACAACCTTCCACCATCACCCTCTGCCTTCTGCCACTAAGCCAGTTTTGGATCCAATGTGCCAAGGCACCCTGGATCCCATGGGCTCTTACCTTCCTGACCAGTCTCCTATGCGGGACTTTATCAAAAGCCTTACTGAAATCCATGCAAACCACATCCACTGCACTACCCTCATCCACACACCTAGTCACCCCCTCGAAAAATTCAATCAAATTGGTCAGACATGATCTTCCCTTGACAAAGCCATGCTGGCTATCCCTAATTAATCCCTGCCTCTCCAAGTGGAGACCAATTCTGTCCCTCAGAATTTTTTCCAATAATTTCCCTACCACTGATGTTAGGCTCACTGGCCTGTAATTCCCTGGTTTATCCCTACTACCCTTCTTGAATAATGGTACTATGTTAGCTGTTCTCCAGTCCTCTGGCACATCCCCTGTGGCCAGAGAGGTTCTGAAAATTTGTGTCAGAGCCCCTGCAATCTCCTCCTTTGCCTCACATAGTAGCCTGGGATACATCTCGTCCGGGCCTGGGGATTTATCCACTTTTAAGCCTGCTAAAACCGCTAGTACCTCCTCCCTCTCGATGCTAATATGTTCAAGTATATCACAGTCCCCCTGCCCGATTTCTATGTCCACATCGTCCTTCTCCATGGTGAACACAGAGACAAAAAATTCATTTAAAACCCCACCTACATCCTCTGGCTCTACACACAGTTTGCCACTTTGGTCCCTAATGGGCCCTACTCTTTCCCTAGTTATCCTCTTGCCCTTAATATACTTATAAAACACCTTAGGATTTTCCTTTATTTTGCTCGCCACTTACTGCATAAGAACATAAAAAATAGGAGCAGGAGTAGGCCATACGTCCCCTCGAGCCTGCTCCGCCATTCAATAAGATCATGGCTGATCATCCACCTCAACTACACTTTCCGCCCGATCTCCATATCCCTTGATTCCCCTAGAGTCCAAAAATCTATCGATCTCAGCCTTAAATATACTCAAAGACTCAGCATTCACAGCCCTCTGGGGCAGAGAATTCCAAAGATTCACAACCCTCTGAGTGAAGAAATTCCTTCTCATCTCGGTCTTAAATGGCCGACCCCTTATCTTGAGACTATGCCCCCTAGTTCTAGACACTCCAGCCAGGGGAAACAACCTCTCAGCATCTACCCTGTTAATCCCCTTCAGAATCTTGTATGTTTCAATGAGATCACCTCTCATTCTTCTAAACTCCAGAGAGTATCGGCCCATTCTACACAATCTCTCATCATAGGACAGCCCTCTCATCCCAGGAATCAATCTAGTGAACCTTTGTTGCAGGGCCTCCAAGGCAAGTATATCCTTCCTTAGATAAGGAGACCAAAACTGTGCACAGTACTCCAGGTGTGGTCTCACCAAGGCCCTGTACAATTGTAGGAAGACTTCCTTACACTTATACGCCAAACCCCTTGCAATAAAGGCCAACATGCCATTTGCCTTCCTTACTGCTTGTTGTACCTGCATGCTAGCTTTCTGTGTTTCTTGCACGACGACACCCAAATCTCTCTTATCAGCATTTAAAAATTTCTCATCATTTCAAAAATATTCTCTTTTCTATTCTTCCTACCAAAGTGAATAACCTCACATTTCCCTACATTATACTCCATCTGCCACCTTACTACCCACGCACTTAGTCTATCTATATCCCTTTGAAGACTCTTTGGGTTCTCCTCACAGCTTACTATCCCACCTAGTTTTGTATCGTCAGCAAACTTGGATACATTACACTCGGTCCCTTCCAGGCAGCGGGCGGTCGAGGGGGTCGTTCAGCCCGATTGCCTGCCTCTCTTCCGCGGCCATGTTCGCGCCCAGGTGGCCCTGGAGATGGAGCACGCGGTGTCCGCCGGCACGCTTGAGTACTTCCGCGACCGGTGGGCGCCGCGGGGACTGGAGTGCGTTATCACCACCGGGAACCAAATTTTAATTTGATTTGTTTAAGTTTTATTTGAAGTTTGATTAATTTACAGACAATATGTTTAAGTATGCATCAAAAGAGTACACTCGGTCCCTTCATCTAGGTCATTAATATAGTTTGTAAATAGCTGAGGACCCCAGCACTGATCCTTGTGGCACCCCACTAGTTACAGTCTGCCAACCTGAAAAAGACTCATATATCCCTACTCTCTGTTTTCTGTCCGTTAACCAATCCTCTATCCATGCTACTATATTACCCCTATGAGCCCTTATCTTGTGTAATAACCTTTTATGTGGCACCTTATCGAATGCCTTTTGGAAATCCAAATATACTACATCCACTGGTTCCCCTTTATCTACCCTGCTAGTAACATACTCAAAAAACTCAATAAATTTGTCAAACATGATTTCCCTTCCATAAAACCATGTTGACTCTGCCTAATCATGCTATGATTTTCTAAGTGCCCTGTTACCACTTCCTTAACAATGGATTCCAGCATTTTCCCGATGACTGATGTCAGGCTAACTGGCCTGTAGTTCCCTCTCCCTCCTTTCTTGACTAGCGGTGTTACATTTGCTACCTTCCGATCCCCTGGGACCGTTCTAGAATCTAGGGAATTTTGGAAGATCAAAACCAATGCATTCACTATCTCTGCAGCCACCTATTTTAGAACCCAAGGATGTAGGCCGTCAGGTCCAGGGGATTTGTCGGCTTTTAGTCCCATTAGTTTCTCTAGTACTTTTTCTCTACTTATATTAATTACATTAAGTTCCGCACCCTCATTTGACTCTTACTTCCCCACCATTTTTGGAGCAGCAAGCAACTGCTCAGTACAGCTGTCATCAGAATGCTATTTGCTTTTTTCCCGGGAGCCAGAACTGGGGAAGCCCAGCTTCCTCCATTAGGCGGTAGGGATAGAACCCTTCCCGTTACTCTGAGATTGGTTGTACCTGTATGAAGATACGTATCCTTTACCAGCTTTCAAACTTCTCTCCAAACGCATCAGGTCAACGTCCATTTTTCTCAGGATATCGAGTCTCCTTATTCGATAAAGCAGTTCAGTTAGGAAGTCGAGCCCCAGCAGGTTCTGCTTGCTCAGGATCTCGAAGAGCTCTTTCACTTCCCTAATCGCCGAATAGTCTTTAAGAAAATCCAGGCACAAAAACACTATGGTGGCACTTTCCTCTTGGGACAGTTCACCAGCTATTCCCACAGCCAGCGTTCTGATGTCCTTATGGCATTGGTTAAACATCGTTGAAAGTGAAGTAAGCAGCCCAACAGCTCCTTACAGGAAGCTAAAATTCTCACAACTGATAATCTTGTACTGTGATCTCATTCCTGCCGACGGCACGGACTTCTCTTTTCCAACACTCAACGAAATCCAGGCAGAGACCTAAACGAGGAAACGAACATGAATTAACTGACCACAAACCCCTTTTAGTTTAGAATACTCCAATATCTGTGCGACTGACCCCCAGGAATAACAGAAAGACCACAGGTTTTATTCTAAAGCTGCGCTTGCTCAGCTGGTCTCAGTCGGTCTGTCATGACTACAGTCGGGCCTCAGCACCCCGGAGTTAGGAAATGGTAAGATAGATCAGCCAGGCTTCCCAGCACTGATCAGGGACCCCTGCTGGAAGTAACTAACTGCAGACAGGACTGCACCCAGCTCATCACCACCTCAGTCACACAGCATACCGACACTCACTGTCGAGGCACAGCTAAGAATAATGGACCCTCGGGTGACATACGACTGATACCCACAAAACCCCAGTGAGTGTCATGCAACAAAAGGGACACTGGCAAGAGAATACATCAATGTTTCACACTTTTCATTAAGATTTTTAATTCTAGGTCAGAATACTTAATGGACAGTGAAGAGGGAGCTTTACTCTGTATCTGACCTGTGCTGTACCTGCCCTGGGAATGTTTGATGGGGCAGGGTAGAGGGAGCTTTTACTCTGTATCCAACCTGTGACAATTAGATAATATTGAATTAATACTTAACTATTTTCTATTGTTCAATTCCCCCTCTTTCTCCACTCCCCCTCTAATATTCTGTACCCTGTTTCAGTAACTCCCTACCCCTCCCCAGTCTCCCTCCCTCCACCCCTCTAATATCCTGTACCCTGCTTCAGTAAATCTCTCCCTCCATCTCCCCTCTCCTACCCATTTCCCTCCCTCCACCACCCCCCCATTTTTCTCCCTCCCCCTGCCATTTTCTCCCTCCCCCTGCCATTTTCTCCCTCCCCCTGCCATTTTTCTCCCTCGCCCCCATCTCCCCTCAAATATCCTGTACCGTTTCAGTAACTCCCTTCTCATCTCCCTCAGTCCCCCCATATCCTTCCCTCTTCACTCATAGCTCCCTCCCTCTCCCCCCCATACAGTATTCTGCACCCTGTTACAGTAACTCCCTACTCCTATCCCCCGCCCCCCCTCAAATATCCTGGTCTGTTTCAGTAAATCCCTACACCCCATCCTCAGTCTCCCTCCCTCTCCCACTCTAATAGCCCCATACCATTTCAATAAATCCCCACACCTCTCCCCCAGTTTCCCTCCCCCCCGTTCAGAAAAAACTTCTTTACCCAAAGAGTGGTGAGAATGTGGAACTCGCTACCAGAGGGAGTGGTTGAAGCGAATAGTATAGATGCATTTAAGGGAAGGCTAGACAAGCGTACGAGGGAGAAGGCAATAGAGGGTTATGCTGATAGATTTAGATGAGGAAAGACAGGAGGAGACTTGAGTGGAGCATAAACATTGGCATGAACTGGCTGAGCCGAATGGCCTGTTTCTGTACCATATATCCTATGTACCCCATTCCCTGTTTCGGTAAAACCTGACACCACCCCACCTCGCTCCTTTCCCTTAGTCTCTGAACAGTTGGCTTTTCCTTATTCTCAATTTCATTTCCTTGTTGCTCCATTTTGGAGCTGGTTTGTTTTGTTCCCATTAATTTTCATTGTGTGTTTGTTTATCCTCTTTATTCAGTATTACAATTTTAATATGGTCCCACTTTCCCTCCCCGGACATCTCTCTCAGTAATACTCCCAGTTGGTTTCAGCTCATTTCCTGGAACGTTTCCAATTATAAACTGGACAACTTACCTACTCCTTGCTGGCGCTGCTATTTAACCATGTTTTACTCACCGCCCGTCCACCCCTCAGCTCCAATTATGCCCCTTGTTCTGGACTCCCATCACCAGAGGAAATAGTTTCTCTCCATCAATCTTAACATCTTTAATCATCTGCAACACCTCAATTAGATCACCGCTTTATCTTTTATATTCAAGGGAATACAAGCCTAGTCTGTGCAACCTGTCCTCATAACTGAACCCGTTGATCGTGTGTGCTGAAGCCTGGGCCTCGCGTTAACTTTCCCCACTCGGGCCCAGCCTCCTCTCCGCCATCTCCTGCTGGTCGGAGTCCGGAAGTAGCAGCCGCTTAACCCGGCAGCAGAACGGGGGATCCTTGGGGCTGGGCTGGAGCTGCTCAGCAACATCCTCCCCGCTGCCGGCCCCGGCTCCTGCGGGGCGTTGATCGCTGAATTGGTGGAGACTCCGCGCGGGCCCCCTCCCGGGCGGAGAGCAGCTTATACCGAGGAGTGAATCACACCGACCTGTCCCGACGTGTCCTCAGCCTCGGCCTGTCCCGAGCCTCCTGGGGTAGATCCCTGGACAACAGCCCCGCTTCAGAAAAAGTGAAACCGAAAGCTGTTCAGTTTCGGGGCCCGGCCGCGGTTCTACTGCACCCAGCTCAGGGCCGCAGTGGGCTTGGGTCCAGATGGAGCCAGGGGATCTCCCAGCAGCTATGGTTTCTTTAAACAAGGTGCTGACTGGAGCTATACGGTCAGACTGGGCACCCATTCCCCCATCTGTCACTCAGTGCCCCCATTTCCCCATCAGTGACTCCCAGTCCCCCCATTCCCCCATCAGTGACTCCCAATTCCCCCATCAGTGACTCCCAGTCCCCCCATTCCCCCATCAGTGACTCCCAGTCCCCCCATTCTCCTATCAGTGACTCCCAGTCCCCCCATTCCCCCATCAGTGACTCCCAGTCCCTCCATTCCCCCATCAGTGACTCCCAGTCCCCCCATTCCCCCATCAGTGACTCCCAGTCCCCCCATTCCCCCATCAGTGACTCCCAGTCCCCCCATTCCCCCATCAGTGACTCCCAGTCCCCCCATTCCCCCATCAGTGACTCCCAGTCCCCCCCATTCCCCCACCAGTGACTCCCAGTCCCCCCATTCCCCCACCAGTGACTCCCAGTCCCCCCATTCCCCCACCAGTGACTCCCAGTCCCCCCATTCCCCCACCAGTGACTCCCAGTCCCCCCATTCCCCCATCAGTGACTCCCAGTCCCCCCATTCCCCCATCAGTGACTCCCAGTCCATCCCCCCATCAGTGACTCCCAGTCCCCCCATTCCCCCATCAGTGACTCCCAGTCCCCCCATTCCCCCATCAGTGACTCCCATTCCCCCATCAGTGACTCCCAGTCCCCCCATTCCCCCATCAGTGACTCCCAGTCCCCCCATTCCCCCATCAGTGACTCCCAGTACCCCCATTCCCCCATCAGTGACTCCCAGTCCCCCCATCAGTGACTCCCATTCCCCCCATTCCCCCATCAGTGACTCCAAGTCCCCCCATTCCCCCATCAGTGACTCCCAGTCCCCCCATTCCCCCATTAGTGACTCCCAGTCCCCCCCATTCCCCCATCAGTGACACCCAGTCTCCCCATTCCCCCATCAGTGACTCCCAGTCCCCCCATTCCCCCATCAGTGACTCCCAGTCCCCCCATTCCCCCATCAGTGACTCCCAGACCCCCCATTCCCCCATCAGTGAATCCCGGTCCCCCCATTCCCCCAACAGTGACTCCCAGTCCCCCCATTCCCCATTAGTGACTCCCAGTCCCCCCATTCCCCCATCAGTGACTCCCAGTTCCCCCATTCCCCATTAGTGACTCCCATTCCCCCAGTCACCCCATTCTCCCATCAGTGACTCCCATTCCCCAGTCACCCCATTTCCCCCAGCAGTGACTCCCATTTCCCCAGTCACCCCCATTCCCCCATCAGTGACCCCCATTCCCCCATCAGTGACTCCCATTCCCTGAGTCACCCCATTCCGCCATCAGTGACCCCCATTCCCCAGTCACCCCTATTCCCCCTATCAGTGACTCCCATTCCCCAGTCACCCCTATTCCCCCTATCAGTGACTCCCATTCCCCAGTCACCCCCATTTCCCCCATTGGTGACTCCCGTTCCCCAGTCACCCCTATTCCCCCTATCAGTGACTCCCATTCCCCAGTCACCCCTATTCCCCCCATCAGTGACTCCCATTCCCCAGTCACCCCTATTCCCCCTATCAGTGACTCCCATTCCCCAGTCACCCCTATTCCCCCCATCAGCGACTCCCATTCCCCAGTCACCCCTATTCCCCCATCAGTGACTCCCATTCCCCAGTCACCCCTATTCCCCCATCAGTGACTCCCATTCCCCAGTCACCCCTATTCCCCCCATCAGTGACTCCCATTCCCCAGTCACCCCTATTCCCCCTATCAGTGACTCCCATTCCCCAGTCACCCTATTCCACCTATCAGTGACTCCCATTCCCCAGTCACCCCTATACCCCCCATCAGTGACTCCCATTCCCCAGTCACCCCTATTCCCCCTATCAGTGACTCCCATTTCCCAGTCACCCCTATTCCCCCCATCAGTGACTCCCATTCCCCAGTCACCCCTATTCCCCCCATCAGTGACTCCCATTCCCCAGTCACCCCTATTCCCCCTATCAGTGACTCCCATTCCCCAGTCACCCTATTCCACCTATCAGTGACTCCCATTCCCCAGTCACCCCTATACCCCCCATCAGTGACTCCCATTCCCCAGTCACCCCTATTCCCCCTATCAGTGACTCCCATTTCCCAGTCACCCCTATTCCCCCCATCAGTGACTCCCATTCCCCAGTCACCCCTATCCCCCCCATCAGTGACTCCCATTCCCCAGTCACCCCTATTCCCCCGATCAGTGACTCCCATTCCCCAGTCACCCCTATTCCACCTATCAGTGACCCCCATTCCCCAGTCATCCCGATTCCCCCCATCAGTGACTCCCATTCCCCAGTCACCCCTATTCCCCCATCAGTGACTCCCATTCCCCAGTCACCCCTATTCCCCCTATCAGTGACTCCCATTCCCCAGTCACCCCTATTCCCCCTATCAGTGACTCCCATTCCCCAGTCACCCCCATTCCCCCCATCAGTGACTCCCATTCCCCAGTCACCCCTATTCCCCCCATCAGTGACTCCCATTCCCCAGTCACCCCTATTCCCCTATCAGTGACTCCCATTCCCCAGTCACCCCTATTCCCCCCATCAGTGACTCCCATTCCCCAGTCACCCCTATTCCCCCCATCAGTGACTCCCATTCCCCAGTCACCCCTATTCCCCCCATTAGTGACTCCCATTCCCCAGTCACCCCTATTCCCCCCATCAGTGACTCCCATTCCCCAGTCACCCCTATTCCCCCATCAGTGACTCCCATTCCCCAGTCACCCCTATTCCCCCATCAGTGACTCCCATTCCCCAGTCACCCGTATTCCCCCATCAGTGACTCCCATTCCCCAGTCACCCCTATTCCCCCCATCAGTGACTCCCATTCCCCAGTCACCCCTATTCCCCCCATCAGTGACTCCCATTCCCCAGTCACCCCTATTCCCCTATCAGTGACTCCCATTCCCCAGTCACCCCTATTCCCCCCATCAGTGACTCCCATTCCCCAGTCACCCCTATTCCCCCCATCAGTGACTCCCATTCCCCAGTCACCCCTATTCCCCCCATTAGTGACTCCCATTCCCCAGTCACCCCTATTCCCCCCATCAGTGACTCCCATTCCCCAGTCACCCCTATTCCCCCCATCAGTGACTCCCATTCCCCAGTCACCCCTATTCCCCCATCAGTGACTCCCATTCCCCAGTCACCCCTATTCCCCCTATAACTGACTCCCATTCCCCAGTCACCCCTATTCCCCCTATAAGTGACTCCCATTCCCCAGTCACCCCGATTCCCCCTATCAGTGACCCCAATTCCCCAGTCACCCCTATTCCCCCCATCAGAGACTCCCATTCCCCAGTGACCCCTATTCCCCCATCAGTGACTCGCATTCCCCAGTCACCCCTATTCCCCCATCAGTGATCCCCAGTCACCCCTATTCCCCCTTCAGTGACTCCCATTCCCCAGTCACCCCTATTCCCCCCATCAGTGACTCCCATTCCCCAGTCACCCCTATTCCCCCCGTCACGAACTCCCATTCCCCAGTCACCCCTATTCCCCCTATCAGTGACTCCCATTCCCCAGTCACCCCTATTCCCCTATCAGTGACTCGCATTCCCCAGTCACCCCTATTCCCCCATCAGTGATCCCCAGTCACCCCTATTCCCCCCATCAGAGACTCCCATTCCCCAGTGACCCCTATACCCCCATCAGTGACTCGCATTCCCCAGTCACCCCTATTCCCCCATCAGTGATCCCCAGTCACCCCTATTCCCCCTTCAGTGACTCCCATTCCCCAGTCACCCCTATTCCCCCCATCAGTGACTCCCATTCCCCAGTCACCCCTATTCCCCCCGTCACGAACTCCCATTCCCCAGTCACCCCTATTCCCCCTATCAGTGACTCCCATTCCCCAGTCACCCCTATTCCCCTATCAGTGACTCCCATTCCCCAGTCACCCCTATTCCCCCCATCAGTGACTCCCATTCCCCAGTCCCCCCTATTCCCACTATCAGTGACCCCCATTCCCCAGTCACCCCTATTCCCCCCATCAGTGACGCCCATTCCCCAGTCCCCCCTATTCCCCCTATCAGTGACCCCCATTCCCCAGTCACCCCTATTCCCCCCATCAGTGACTCCCATTCCCCAGTCACCCCTATTCCATCAGTGACTCCCATTCCCCAGTCACCCCTATCAGTGACTCCCATTCCACAGTCCCCCCTATTCCCCCTATCAGTGACCCCCATTCCCCAGTCACCCCTATTCCCCCTATCAGTGACTCCCATTCCCCAGTCACCCCTATTCCCCCCATCAGTGACCCCCATTCCCCAGTCACCCCTATTCCCCCCATCAGTGACTCCCATTCCCCAGTCACCCCTATTCCCCCCGATCAGTGACCCCCATTCCCCAGTCACCCCTATTCCCCCTATCAGTGACCCCCATTCCACAGTCACCCCTAGTCCCCCTATCAGTGACTCCCATTCCCCAGTCACCCCTATTCCCCCAGCAGTGACTCCCATTTCCCCAGTCACCCCCATTCCCCCATCAGTGACCCCCATTCCCCCATCAGTGACTCCCATTCACTGAGTCACCCCATTCCGCCATCAGTGACCCCCATTCCCCAGTCACCCCTATTCCCCCTATCAGTGACTCCCATTCCCCAGTCACCCCTATTCCCCCTATCAGTGACTCCCATTCCCCAGTCACCCCCATTTCCCCCATTGGTGACTCCCGTTCCCCAGTCACCCCTATTCCCCCTATCAGTGACTCCCATTCCCCAGTCACCCCTATTCCCCCCATCAGTGACTCCCATTCCCCAGTCACCCCTATTCCCCCTATCAGTGACTCCCATTCCCCAGTCACCCCTATTCCCCCCATCAGCGACTCCCATTCCCCAGTCACCCCTATTCCCCCATCAGTGACTCCCATTCCCCAGTCACCCCTATTCCCCCATCAGTGACTCCCATTCCCCAGTCACCCCTATTCCCCCCATCAGTGACTCCCATTCCCCAGTCACCCCTATTCCCCCTATCAGTGACTCCCATTCCCCAGTCACCCTATTCCCCCTATCAGTGACTCCCATTCCCCAGTCACCCCTATACCCCCCATCAGTGACTCCCATTCCCCAGTCACCCCTATTCCCCCTATCAGTGACTCCCATTTCCCAGTCACCCCATTCCCCCCATCAGTGACTCCCATTCCCCAGTCACCCCTATCACCCCCATCAGTGACTCCCATTCCCCAGTCACCCCTATTCCCCCGATCAGTGACTCCCATTCCCCAGTCACCCCTATTCCCCCTATAACTGACTCCCATTCCCCAGTCACCCCTATTCCCCCTATAAGTGACTCCCATTCCCCAGTCACCCCTTTTCCATCTATCAGTGACCCCAATTCCCCAGTCACCCCTATTCCCCCCATCAGAGACTCCCATTCCCCAGTGACCCCTATTCCCCCATCAGTGACTCGCATTCCCCAGTCACCCCTATTCCCCCATCAGTGATCCCCAGTCACCCCTATTCCCCCTTCAGTGACTCCCATTCCCCAGTCACCCCTATTCCCCCCATCAGTGACTCCCATTCCCCAGTCACCCCTATTCCCCCCGTCACGAACTCCCATTCCCCAGTCACCCCTATTCCCCCTATCAGTGACTCCCATTCCCCAGTCACCCCTATTCCCCTATCAGTGACTCGCATTCCCCAGTCACCCCTATTCCCCCATCAGTGATCCCCAGTCACCCCTATTCCCCCCATCAGAGACTCCCATTCCCCAGTGACCCCTATACCCCCATCAGTGACTCGCATTCCCCAGTCACCCCTATTCCCCCATCAGTGATCCCCAGTCACCCCTATTCCCCCTTCAGTGACTCCCATTCCCCAGTCACCCCTATTCCCCCCATCAGTGACTCCCATTCCCCAGTCACCCCTATTCCCCCCGTCACGAACTCCCATTCCCCAGTCACCCCTATTCCCCCTATCAGTGACTCCCATTCCCCAGTCACCCCTATTCCCCTATCAGTGACTCCCATTCCCCAGTCACCCCTATTCCCCCCATCAGTGACTCCCATTCCCCAGTCCCCCCTATTCCCACTATCAGTGACCCCCATTCCCCAGTCACCCCTATTCCCCCCATCAGTGACGCCCATTCCCCAGTCCCCCCTATTCCCCCTATCAGTGACCCCCATTCCCCAGTCACCCCTATTCCCCCCATCAGTGACTCCCATTCCCCAGTCACCCCTATTCCATCAGTGACTCCCATTCCCCAGTCACCCCTATCAGTGACTCCCATTCCACAGTCCCCCCTATTCCCCCTATCAGTGACCCCCATTCCCCAGTCACCCCTATTCCCCCTATCAGTGACTCCCATTCCCCAGTCACCCCTATTCCCCCCATCAGTGACCCCCATTCCCCAGTCACCCCTATTCCCCCCATCAGTGACTCCCATTCCCCAGTCACCCCTATTCCCCCCGATCAGTGACCCCCATTCCCCAGTCACCCCTATTCCCCCTATCAGTGACCCCCATTCCACAGTCACCCCTAGTCCCCCTATCAGTGACTCCCATTCCCCAGTCACCCCTATTCCCCCAGCAGTGACTCCCATTTCCCCAGTCACCCCCATTCCCCCATCAGTGACCCCCATTCCCCCATCAGTGACTCCCATTCACTGAGTCACCCCATTCCACCATCAGTGACCCCCATTCCCCAGTCACCCCTATTCCCCCTATCAGTGACTCCCATTCCCCAGTCACCCCTATTCCCCCTATCAGTGACTCCCATTCCCCAGTCACCCCCATTTCCCCCATTGGTGACTCCCGTTCCCCAGTCACCCCTATTCCCCCTATCAGTGACTCCCATTCCCCAGTCACCCCTATTCCCCCCATCAGTGACTCCCATTCCCCAGTCACCCCTATTCCCCCTATCAGTGACTCCCATTCCCCAGTCACCCCTATTCCCCCCATCAGCGACTCCCATTCCCCAGTCACCCCTATTCCCCCATCAGTGACTCCCATTCCCCAGTCACCCCTATTCCCCCATCAGTGACTCCCATTCCCCAGTCACCCCTATTCCCCCCATCAGTGACTCCCATTCCCCAGTCACCCCTATTCCCCCTATCAGTGACTCCCATTCCCCAGTCACCCTATTCCCCCTATCAGTGACTCCCATTCCCCAGTCACCCCTATACCCCCCATCAGTGACTCCCATTCCCCAGTCACCCCTATTCCCCCTATCAGTGACTCCCATTTCCCAGTCACCCCATTCCCCCCATCAGTGACTCCCATTCCCCAGTCACCCCTATCCCCCCCATCAGTGACTCCCATTCCCCAGTCACCCCTATTCCCCCGATCAGTGACTCCCATTCCCCAGTCACCCCTATTCCACCTATCATTGACCCCCATTCCCCAGTCACCCCGATTCCCCCCATCAGTGACTCCCATTCCCCAGTCACCCCTATTCCCCCATCAGTGACTCCCATTCCCCAGTCACCCCTATTCCCCCTATCAGTGACTCCCATTCCCCAGTCACCCCTATTCCCCCTATCAGTGACTCCCATTCCCCAGTCACCCCTATTCCCCCCATCAGTGACTCCCATTCCCGAGTCACGCCTATTCCCCCTATCAGTGACCCCCATTCCCCAGTCACCCCTATTCCCCCCATCAGTGACTCCCATTCCCCAGTCACCCCTATTCCCCCCATCAGTGACTCCCATTCCCCAGTCACCCCTATTCCCCCCATCAGTGACTCCCATTCCCCCCCATCAGTGACTCCCATTCCCCAGTCACCCCTATTCCCCTATCAGTGACGCCCATTCCCCAGTCACCCCTATTCCCCCCATCAGTGACTCCCATTCCCCAGTCACCCCTATTCCCCTATCAGTCACTCCCATTCCCCAGTCACCCCTATTCCCCCCATCAGTGACTCCCATTCCCCAGTCACCCCTATTCCCCCCATCAGTTACTCCCATTCCCCAGTCACCCCTATTCCCCTATCAGTGACTCCCATTCCCCAGTCACCCCTATTCCCCCTATCAGTGACTCCCATTCCCCAGTCACCCCTATTCCCCCCATCAGTGACTCCCATTCCCCAGTCACCCCTATTCCCCCCATCAGTGACTCCCATTCCCCAGTCACCCCTATTCCCCTATCAGTGACTCCCATTCCCCAGTCACCCCTATTCCCCCCATCAGTGACTCCCATTCCCCAGTCACCCCTATTCCCCCCATCAGTGACTCCCATTCCCTAGTCACCCCTATTCCCCCCATCAGTGACTCCCATTCCCCAGTCACCCCTATTCCCCCCATCAGTGACTCCCATTCCCTAGTCACCCCTATTCCCCCCATCAGTGACTCCCATTCCCCAGTCACCCCTATTCCCCCCATCAGTGACTCCCATTCCCCAGTCACCCCTGTTCCCCCCATCAGTGACTCCCATTCCCCAGTGACCCCTATTCCACCTATCAGTGACTCCAATTCCCCAGTCACCCCTATTCCCCCCATCAGTGACTCCCATTCCCAGTCACCCCTATTCCCCCCATCAGTGACTCCCATTCCCCAGTCACCCCTATTCCCCCATCAGTGACTCCCATTCCCCAGTCACCCCTATTCCCCCTATAACTGACTCCCATTCCCCAGTCACCCCTATTCCCCCTATAAGTGACTCCCATTCCCCAGTCACCCCGATTCCCCCTATCAGTGACCCCAATTCCCCAGTCACCCCTATTCCCCCCATCAGAGACTCCCATTCCCCAGTGACCCCTATTCCCCCATCAGTGACTCGCATTCCCCAGTCACCCCTATTCCCCCATCAGTGACCCCCATTCCCAGTCACCCCTATTCCCCCTTCAGTGACTCCCATTCCCCAGTCACCCCTATTCCCCCCATCAGTGACTCCCATTCCCCAGTCACCCCTATTCCCCCCGTCACGAACTCCCATTCCCCAGTCACCCCTATTCCCCCTATCAGTGACTCCCATTCCCCAGTCACCCCTATTCCCCTATCAGTGACTCCCATTCCCCAGTCACCCCTCCCCTATCCCCCCGATCAGTGACTCCCATTCCCCAGTCCCCCCTATTCCCACTATCAGTGATCCCCAGTCACCCCTATTCCCCCCATCAGTAACGCCCATTCCCCAGTCCCCCCTATTCCCCCTATCAGTGACCCCCATTCCCCAGTCACCCCTATTCCCCCCATCAGTGACTCCCATTCCCCAGTCACCCCTATTCCATCAGTGACTCCCATTCCCCAGTCACCCCTATCAGTGACTCCCATTCCACAGTCCCCCCTATTCCCCCTATCAGTGACCCCCATTCCCCAGTCACCCCTATTCCCCCTATCAGTGACTCCCATTCCCCAGTCACCCCTATTCCCCCCATCAGTGACCCCCATTCCCCAGTCACCCCTATTCCCCCCATCAGTGACTCCCATTCCCCAGTCACCCCTATTCCCCCCGATCAGTGACCCCCATTCCCCAGTCACCCCTATTCCCCCTATCATTGACCCCCATTCCACAGTCACCCCTAGTCCCCCTATCAGTGACTCCCATTCCCCAGTCACCCCTATTCCCCCATCAGTGACTCCCATTCCCCAGTCACCCCTATTCCCCCTTTCAGTGACTCCCATTCCCCAGTCACCCCTATTCCCCCCATCAGTGACCCCCCATTCCCCAGTCACCCCTATTCCCCTATCAGTGACTCCCATTCCCCAGTCACCCCTATTCCCCCTATCAGTGACTCCCATTCCCCCTGTCACCCCTATTCCCCCCTATCAGTGACTCCCATTCCCCAGTCACCCCTATTCCCCCCATCAGTGACTCCCATTCCCCAGTCACCCCTATTCCCCCCATCAGTGACTCCCATTCCGCAGTCACCCCTATTCCCCCCATCAGTGACTCCCATTCCCCAGTCACCCCTATTCCCCTATCAGTGACGCCCATTCCCCAGTCACCCCTATTCCCCCCATCAGTGACTCCCATTCCCCAGTCACCCCTATTCCCCTATCAGTCACTCCCATTCCCCAGTCACCCCTATTCCCCCCATCAGTGACTCCCATTCCCCAGTCACCCCTATTCCCCCATCAGTGACTCCCATTCCCCAGTCACCCCTGTTCCCCCCATCAGTGACTCCCATTCCCCAGTCACCCCTATTCCCCCTATCAGTGACTCCAATTCCCCAGTCACCCCTATTCCCCCCATCAGTGACTCCCATTCCCCAGTCACCCCTATTCCCCCATCAGTGACTCCCATTCCCCAGTCACCCCTATTCCCCCATCAGTGACTCCCATTCCCCAGTCACCCCTATTCCCCCTATAACTGACTCCCATTCCCCAGTCACCCCTATTCCCCCTATAAGTGACTCCCATTCCCCAGTCACCCCGATTCCCCTATCAGTGACCCCAATTCCCCAGTCACCCCTATTCCCCCCATCAGAGACTCCCATTCCCCAGTGACCCCTATTCCCCCATCAGTGACTCGCATTCCCCAGTCACCCCTATTCCCCCATCAGTGATCCCCAGTCACCCCTATTCCCCCTTCAGTGACTCCCATTCCCCAGTCACCCCTATTCCCCCCATCAGTGACTCCCATTCCCCAGTCACCCCTATTCCCCCCATCACGAACTCCCATTCCCCAGTCACCCGTATTCCCCCTATCAGTGACTCCCATTCCCCAGTCACCCCTATTCCCCTATCAGTGACTCGCATTCCCCAGTCACCCCTATTCCCCCATCAGTGATCCCCAGTCACCCCTATTCCCCCCATCAGAGACTCCCATTCCCCAGTGACCCCTATACCCCCATCAGTGACTCGCATTCCCCAGTCACCCCTATTCCCCCATCAGTGATCCCCAGTCACCCCTATTCCCCCTTCAGTGACTCCCATTCCCCAGTCACCCCTATTCCCCCCATCAGTGACTCCCATTCCCCAGTCACCCCTATTCCCCCCGTCACGAACCTCCCATTCCCCAGTCACCCCTATTCCCCCTATCAGTGACTCCCATTCCCCAGTCACCCCTATTCCCCTATCAGTGACTCCCATTCCCCAGTCACCCCTATTCCCCCCATCAGTGACTCCCATTCCCCAGTCCCCCCTATTCCCACTATCAGTGACCCCCATTCCCCAGGTCACCCCTATTCCCCCCATCAGTGACGCCCATTCCCCAGTCCCCCCTATTCCCCCTATCAGTGACCCCCATTCCCCAGTCACCCCTATTCCCCCTATCAGTGACTCCCATTCCCCAGTCACCCCTATTCCCGCTATCAGTGACTCCCATTCCCGTCACCCCCTATTCCCCCATCAGTGACTCCCATTTCCCAGTCACCCCTATTCCCCCTATCAGTGACTCCTATTCCCCAGTCACCCCTATTCCCCCATCAGTGACCCCCATTCCCCAGTCACCCCTATTCCCCCCATCAGTGACTCCCATTCCCGAGTCACGCCTATTCCCCCGATCAGTGACCCCCATTCCCCAGTCACCCCTATTCCCCCCATCAGTGACTCCCATTCCCCAGTCACCCCTATTCCCCCCATCAGTGACTCCCATTCCCCAGTCACCCCTATTCCCCCCATCAGTGACCCCCATTCCCCAGTCACCCCTATTCCCCCCATCAGTGACTCCCATTCCCGAGTCACGCCTATTCCCCCGATCAGTGACCCCCATTCCCCAGTCACCCCTATTCCCCCCATCAGTGACTCCCATTCCCCAGTCACCCCTATTCCCCCCATCAGTGACTCCCATTCCCCAGTCACCCCTATTCCCCCCATCAGTGACTCCCATTTCCCAGTCACCCCTATTCCCCCTATAACTGACTCCCATTCCCCAGTCACCCCTATTCCCCCTATAAGTGACTCCCATTCCCCAGTCACCCCGATTCCCCCTATCAGTGACCCCAATTCCCCAGTCCCCCCTATTCCCACTATCAGTGACCCCCATTCCCCAGTCACCCCTATTCCCCCCATCAGTGACGCCCATTCCCCAGTCCCCCCTATTCCCCCTATCAGTGACCCCCATTCCCCAGTCACCCCTATTCCCCCTATCAGTGACTCCCATTCCCCAGTCACCCCTATTCCCGCTATCAGTGACTCCCATTCCTGTCACCCCTATTCCCCCATCAGTGACTCCCATTTCCCAGTCACCCCTATTCCCCCTATCAGTGACTCCCATTCCCGTCACCCCTATTCCCCCATCAGTGACTCCCATTTCCCAGTCACCCCTATTCCCCCTATCAGTGACTCCTATTCCCCAGTCACCCCTATTCCCCCATCAGTGACCCCCATTCCCCAGTCACCCCTATTCCCCCCATCAGTGACTCCCATTCCCGAGTCACGCCTATTCCCCCGATCAGTGACCCCCATTCCCCAGTCACCCCTATTCCCCCCATCAGTGACTCCCATTCCCCAGTCACCCCTATTCCCCCATCAGTGACTCCCATTCCCCAGTCACCCCTATTCCCCCCATCAGTGACTCCCATTCCCCAGTCACCCTATTCCCCCCATCAGTGACTCCCATTCCCCAGTCACCCCTATTCCGCTATCAGTGACGCCCATTCCCCAGTCACCCCTATTCCCCCCATCAGTGACTCCCATTCCCTAGTCACCCCTATTCCCCTATCAGTCACTCCCATTCCCCCAGTCACCCCTATTCCCCCCATCAGTGACTCCCATTCCCCAGTCACCCCTATTCCGCCCATCAGTTACTCCCATTCCCCAGTCACCCCTATTCCCCTATCAGTGACTCCCATTCCCCAGTCACCCCTATTCCCCCTAATCAGTGACTCCCATTCCCCAGTCACCCCTATTCCCCCCATCAGTGACTCCCATTCCCCAGTCACCCGTATTCCCCCATCAGTGACTCCCATTCCCCAGTCACCCCTATTCCCCCCATCAGTGACTCCCATTCCCCAGTCACCCCTATTCCCCCCATCAGTGACTCCCATTCCCCAGTCACCCCTATTCCCCTATCAGTGACTCCCATTCCCCAGTCACCCCTATTCCCCCCATCAGTGACTCCCATTCCCCAGTCACCCCTATTCCCCCCATCAGTGACTCCCATTCCCCAGTCACCCCTATTCCCCCCATTAGTGACTCCCATTCCCCAGTCACCCCTATTCCCCCCATCAGTGACTCCCATTCCCCAGTCACTCCTATTCCCCCCATCAGTGA